>NW_020837950.1:30728678-30928437 GCF_003676395.1 Aethalodelphis obliquidens | reverse complement strand
GCCACTACATGGAGTCTTGGAAGAAAGCCAAGAGAGCAGAAGGCAATACCAGATAAGGAGGAAAAAGACTCTATGTGCTGGTAATATTGACGTAGGTAAGCACCTACATCAGGCCACACCTCAAAGTCTACCTTACCTTTGGACTTTTAGTTCAGTGAATAACCTTTTTCTGCTCAAGCTTGTTTGGGTTGGGAGTTTAGTCCTAACTGGTGTAACTTTGTAGGTGAATAAGTCACAGTTCCAATTTTCAAGGACCACAATTTCCCAATGTAGAAAACGAAGGTGCTGTTCTAGCTTGTTATGACTCTGAAGTCGTGATTCCATCTTGATTCTCTAAGGGTCATCTCAACAGCATGCTGAGAGCACTGCATGTTCTTTGGTGTCTGACAATTTGAGTTTGTTCTTGGGAGTGGTGTTTCTTTCCCTCTGGCAAATAGTTGATTTTCCCAAGGCTGACAAATTCTAGAAAAGATTTACTGGGGGAGACCTTCAAGATGGAGAGGAGTAAGATGTGGAGATCACCTTCCTCCCCACAAATACATCAAAAATACAACTACGTGTGGAACAACTCCTACAGAACACCTACTGAATTCTGGCAGAAGACCTCAGACCTCCCAAAAGGCAAGAAACTCCCCACGTACCTGGGTAGGGCAAAAGAAAAAAGAGAGACAAAGTAATAGGGATGGGACCTGCACCTCTAGGAGGGAGCTGTGAAGGAGGAAAGGTTTCCACACACTAGGAAGCCCCTTCCCTGGAGGAGACGGGGGTGTGGCAGAGGGAAACTTCGGAGCTGCAGAGGAGAGCGCAGCCACAGGGGTGCGGAGGGCAAAGCGGACAGATTCCAGCACAGAGGGTCGGTGCCGACCAGCACTCACCAGCCCGAGAGGCTTGTCTGCTCACCCGCGGGGACGGGCAGGGGCTGGGAGCTGAGGCTCGGGCTTCGGAGGTCAGATCCCAGGGAGAGGACTGGGGTTGGCGGTGTGAACACAGCCTGAAGGGGGCTAGTGTGCCATAGCTAGCCGGGAGGAGTCCAGGAAAAAGTCTGGAACTGCCTAAGAGGCAAGAGACCACTGTTTCAGGGTGCCGAGGAGAGGGGATTCCTTCCTTGTGGGCCCACAGAAGGCAGAGCACTGCCTAAGTGAGCTTCAGAGATGTGCGGGAGCCACGGCTATCAGCTCAGATCCCAGAGATGGGCATGAAACGCTAACGCTGCTGCTGCAGCCACCAAGAAGCCTGTGTGCGAGCACAGGTCACTCTCCACACCCCATGGGAGTCTTGTAGCACACCACTGCCAGGGTCCTGAGATCCAGGGACAACTTCCCTGGGAGAACACACAGCGTGCCTCAGGCTACTGCAACGTCATGCCGGCCTCTGCCACCGCAGGCTTGCCCCGCATTCTAATTATGACTACTGTACCCCTCCCTCTCCTGGCCTGAGTGAGCAAGGGAGCCCTAATCAGCCGCTGCTTTTACCCCCTCCTCTCCGGGCAGGGAACAGACACCTGAGGGTGACCTACATGCAGAGGCAGGGCCAAAACGAAAGCTGAACCCCAGGAGCTGGGCGAACAAAGAAGAGAAAGGGAAGTTTCTCTGTGCAGCCTCAGGAGCAGTGGATTAAATCCCCACAATCAACTTGATGAACCCTGCAACTGTGGAATACCTGAATAGACAACGAATGTTCCCAAAATTGAGACAGTGGACTTTGGGAGCAACTGTAGACTTGGAGTTTACTTTCTGTAACTGATTTGTTTCTAAGGAGACAAAAGGCCTGTATGCAGAAAATTATAAGACACTGATGAAAGAAATTAAAGATGATACAAACAGATGGAGAGATATACCATGTTCTTGGATTGGAAGAATCAACATTGTGAAAATGACTCTACTACCGAAAGCAATCTACAGATTCAATGCAATCCCTATCAAACTACCACTGGCATTTTTCACAGAACTAGAACAACAAATTTCACGATTTGTGTGGAAACACAAAAGACCCCAAATAGCCAAAGCAATCTTGAGAAAGAAAAACGGAGCTGGAGGAATCAGGCTCCCTGACTTCAGACCTTACTACAAAGCTGCAGTAATCAAGATAGTATGGTACTGGCACAGAAACAGAAAGATAGATCAATGGAACAGGATAGAAAGCCCAGAGATAAACCCACGCACATATGGTCACCTTATCTTTGATAAAGGAGGCAAGAATATACAATGGAGAAAAGACAGCCTCTTCAATAAGTGGTACTGGGGAAACTGGACAGCTACATGTAAAAGAATGAAATTAGAACACTTCTTAACACCATACACAAAAATAAACTCAAAATGGATTAAAGACCTAAATATAAGGCCAGACACTATAAAACTCTTAGAGGAAAGCATAGGCAGAACACTCTGTGATATAAATCACAGCAAGATCTTTTTTGATCCACCTCCTATAGTAATGGAAATAAAACCAAAAATAAACAAATGGGACCTAATGAAACTTAAAAGCTTTTTGCACAGCAAAGGAAACCATAAACAGGACGAAAAGACAACCCTCAGAATGGGAGAAAATATTTGCAAATGAAGCAACTGACAAAGGATTAATCTCCAAAATATACAAGCAGCTCATGCACCTCAATTTCCAAAAAAAACCCCAACCCAATCCAAAGATGGGTGGAAGACCTAAATAGATATTTCTCCAAAGAAGATATACAGATTGCCAACAAACACATGAAAGGATGCTCAACATCACTAATCATTAGAGAAATGCAAATCAAAACCACAATGAGGTATTACCTTACACCGGTCAGAATGGCCATCATCAAAAAATCTACAAACAATAAATGCTAGAGTGGGTGTGGAGAAAAGGGAGCCCTCTTGCCCTGTTGGTGGGAATGTAAATTGATCCAGCCACTATGGAAAACAATATGGAGGTTACTTACAAAACTAAAAATAGAACTACCATATGACCCAGCAATCCCACTACTGGGCATATACCCGGAGAAAACCATAATTGAAAAAGAGACATACCACAATATTCATTGCAACATTATTTACAATAACGAAGACATGGAAGCAACCTAAGTGTCCATTTACAGATGAATGGATAAGGAAGATGTGGCACATATATACAATGGAATATTACTCAGCCATAAAAAGGAATGAAACTGAGTTTTTTGTAGTGAGGTGGATGGACCCAGAGACTGTCATACAGAGTGAAGTAAGTTAGAAAGAGGAAAACAAATACCATATGCTAACACATATATATGGAATCTGAAAAAAATAAGGTTCTGATGAACCTAGGGGCAGGACAGAAATAAAGACGCAGACATAGAGAATGGACTTGAGGACATGGGGAGGGGGAAGGGTAAGCTGGGTTGAACTGAGAGAATAACATTGACATATATACACTACCAAATGTAAAATAGATAGCTAGTGGGAAGCAGCCGCATAGCACAGGGAGATCAGCTCAGTGCTTTGTGACCACCTAGAGCGGTGGAGAGGGAGGCTGGGAGGGAGGCACAAGAGGGAGGGGATATGGGGATATATGTATACATATAGCTGATTCACTTTGTTATACAGCAGAAACTAACATACCATTGTAAAGCAATTATACTCCAATAAAGATGTTAAATAAAAAGATTTATTGTAACTCAAGATTTTGATTCAGAAATGGCTAGGGTGTTATCCTTTAAAATATTAATAAAAATACTGAAGAACTTAGTCAAAAGTTGATACTAGCTAAACAATATCCAGTCTGACAGAAATCTATGTGCTCAACCCAGGTGTTACTTTGGCATTAAATAATTGGTCTTCTTAGTATATAAACAGGGTAAATTCCTTCCACGATGTTAAATGTGGTCCCAAAAATTTAATCATGAAAATTGTGGTGCTTTGTTGTTGCAATGTTAAATAAAAATCGTATACATTGAAAAAATATTATTCCAGTTGTGCAGAGGAAGAAAGAAAAACATGTTTTTCCTTTATTAGGTGTATAAGAAATAGACCAACTATTACAATCAAAATGTGCATCATACACTAAACTGAAAAATGCCTGAATGCTGTTGGAAGAGTCACTTTTAACACCCCCTCTACTCACAGAAGTGAACTAACCCTTCAAAGTTGCCACAATTTCCTCGTAAGGATGCTAAATGGAAGATAGGAGCAAATTGCCAATTGCTTTATGGCCATGTTGGTTGCATGGTGAAGTTTTACTGTATTTGATAAAATGGCATGAATATCCTATTTAAATCCTCATGACAAATTAAATGTTTGGGGGTTTTTAGAAAGTGATTACTTATGGTTCCCTGAACACACTAGGGGGTTTTGTATTTTCATGCTTTTGCATATGCAGTTCCCCCAAACTGAAATGCCATTCCTTGCTTTCTCCACCAAAGGAGTCCCTGCATGCCTTTCAAGACAGTTCAAGCATTTTGTTTTTCTTGGGCTCCTCCTCTAGGCATTTGATTGCTCTGAACTTTGGTCCATGATTCCACCACTGTACCTTATTTCTGTTTTTAAAATTGTAGAATCAGTCAAAATCTATTGCACTAATTTCTCTGCTCCCTGTCTCTGCCACTGGACTTTGGGGACCTTGGATTCAAAGACATGCTTTACCTTGTAAGTGCCCAATACATATTTGCTGAATGAATAGAAAACATTAGTGGTCCTCATTTGAGTAAACCTTCTAACCATAATTGTAATGGCTATTCATTTTGAATACCTAATAAGGGCCAGGCAATTTATATACACTGTAATTTATTGTAGTTTAATCTTTAACCCTGCAAAGTGTGTTTTATCCCTCTCCCCACTTTGTAGATGAGAAAACTGAGGCTCTAAGAGGTTGAGAGGGTTTCCCAAGATGTCACTAGTACGTAGTAGTGTAGGGATTCACAGTCTGTGCTCCTTACTCCACATAATATCTCCAACTTTGTTTGAAATAGTTATTTAAAAAAATTTCTAAAATGCTTCCTTTTAAACATTCCTTGAATACTCCCCTGAGGGCTCTGTTTCCTGCTAGATTCGTGCTACCTGCTTCCGTCTGCAAAATCAAATAAGCCACTTTATGCAGCTCCTTCTTCAGGAAATCTGGAAAACGGAGCTGTTCTTTCTAGGAACACTGACAATCCATCTCCACTTACTGGCCTGGCTTATGATTTTCAGTTTAACCCATTGTGACTCCTGTTCCCTGGGTTGGGATTGTTCGCATAATAAGTCTAAAAAAGTTGTTATTCCCAGCAAACAGAATCAGGAAGTGGAAGCAGATTTTAGGAAAGAAGTTATTTCAGGAACTGAAGGCAAACAAACATTTTGATTAAAATGATCTAATTCCAATTCTTTGCTTTGCTCTGCCAGTGTAGATCTGGTCCACACCTGTTATACTCTGCAGTGCACTTTACCCCAGTGATTGCTAAATGCTGGTTTGTGAATTCAACCTGCTTAAGGTTTTGATGAGGTTTTCATCAGTCTGAAGAGAAATCAGAAACAAAGAGGTGCTATTATATGTGCATATGAATATATACATGTGTGCATATGCACAACATACACACAATCATAGGTTCCCTTTTGGGTAACGATTGTTTTTCATTCTGAGGTTATTTCTTTCTACCTACTTTTGGAATAAAATATTCTTTTTCTTGATATATTAGGGTATGAATAGAGGGTAGATAATTTTCTTAATGCTTCAAACTTCATGACAAAATAAATGTCTTAAAGAGTCCCATTTCCCTTGATTTTTTAAAATTTAATTTTTTAATTTGAATTTTATTTTTTTATATAGCAGGTTCTTATTAGTTATCTATTTTATACATATTAGTGTATATATATCAATCCCAATCTCCCAATTCATCCCACTATCACCCCTCCTTGATTTTTTTTTTTAACAAATTTTACAGGACCACAAAATTCCAGAGTGCTGGAACCACGTCCCACTTCCTTTATCCTTTGTTTTTTTTTTTTTTTTTTTTGGTGATAAATAACAAATCTGCTCCCAAAGATGGAAGGCTAATGTTTTCAAAATGGTTTCCTCCTCTGGACTCTGGTCTCACCTGTTGTCTTTACCCTTCACTGGCCATTAGACTATGATGCCTTGCATAGTGAGTATAGATTTATGTCCTAGCTAGTAAAATAGATTGTAACCATACCTATCCGAGGTAGGAAGCTTCACTTTCTTTCCATGTACTGCCAGAATCCACACATAACAGATGCCCAGATGTTTTAAAATATGTTTAATGTCAGGGGGTTTGGGGAAGCTGCTGGAAATTAATAAGATAATAATGACAATAGATTAAAATGAATATTTATTAAGTGCTTTCTATACATTAGGCACTATTTAAGTATTCCAATTATGTGCCTTGTTTAATCCTCAACAGCCAAAAGAGATAGGTTTTATTATAATTGCCTTCATTTTACAGGAAACGGAGATAACAAAAGATTAAGTAACCTGTTTAGAGTCACATGGCTTTACTTGGTAGTGGTAGGATTTGAACCCAGATGGGTTTAGCTTGAGAGTGCAACATCCTAATCACCACACCATGGTGCCTCCTGCAAGAACAGTGCTGGCAGCTGCATTTAGAGAAGAATGATAGCAACAGCAGCAGCAATTGCAACAACTAGATGATCCCAGGGATTTGTGTATGCTAAGGGATTTATGTGTAGTATTTCATGCTCACAACAACCCTATGCAATCCAGGCTCCTGTTATCCCATTTTACAGATGAGGAAGCTGAGGCACAGAGGTCTTGAGTGACTTGCCCAAGACTGAGAAGTGGCTGAACCTGAACTCAAGCATAGGTTTGTCTGACTCTAAACCCCATGGGCTATGATGGTGTACTTGGATGAGCTCAGGATTTGGGGCAGGAAAATTCCATCTCCAGCCTCTCCAGTAGCTGAGCGGCCATGGCCATGACACTGGGCTCTCTGAGATTGTTCTGTCATCTGTAAGAGGAGGATATGTGTGTAAGATGCTTAATAAAGAGTAATTGCTGCTTAAATGTAATTTATTTATATATGTGGCAGATGCTTGTTACATTTCCTGGTCTTCTGAGCATCTCTGGAGATTCAGAACGCTCACTGCCTTTCCTCTTTCCTTCACTTGCTAGCTTCCCATACCAGCAGATGCTTCAGAAAACTTTGAGTCCCTGTTGCTGAGTAGCTATAGGGAATGTATTTCGAGTTCCCAATCTCCTCTAGCCACAGAAAGAAAATCAAGGCTGACAAGAACCATGCTCATTAGGCAGACGCTCAGTTTTATCCAGCCACAAAGATATTAGGAAAAGATATTTATAGTTGACCTTTCAAGATTAATAATTCCTGTGAAAGAGAAACTGTAGTATTCAACACAACTAAAAAGAAAATCCTGAGTATTGAAGGAAATAATTATTTTACTGTTTGTAGTGCAGTTTGTTACTTTTATTAAAAATTTAATAAAATGAATATGCATGGCTATCACACTTAAAAGACACTAATAATGTAAAGTCAGTTCAGTTTGCTTCTTTAAAATTGGGTTGTGACATTCTTAAGACTTTTAATTATTTTGATATTTTCTTAAAGATATATGCATTAATCTTGTTATTTGAGAAAGTAAAATTCCATAACAATTAATTAATAAGAAACTCAAGAATGGATCTTTTAGGCACATTAAAAATCAAATGCTAAAGCATTCATGATTTTAAATGTTAGGAAATAAGAATTAATAGGAGTTAACATGTTCCTTTTTCTTAACTTTTGATCTTCCTTTATTCTTCCTTCTGACTCCACATTAGACTGACAACTAATCTCATGTTTAGGCACCATATGTCTGGTGAAGATTTTCCTGTTTTATCTTACTGTTTGGAAAAGGCAAGAATTAGGAGAATCCATTTTGTCCCCAAATAAATGTATTCTCATTGAGGCAACTTCAGTTGACACCCCTTATACCATAAGTAATTAAATGCTCTGTGCTTTGGACATTAACTATGCTGTACCCTGGGGGGAAAAAGCCCCCCAGTTTTTCTAAATAGGAGCGACTTGAGGTTTTGAGATGGGGAGGGAGAGGGTGAAGGCACTGAGAACACAGTGTAAGTTAACATTGTGGAAATATTTACTTTAGTACTTGATGCTTCTGGTTTGTTGTTTTTAGTGCAAATAAAAAATTGTTATGAGTTAGTCTTAAAAACATTTAAAAATAATTTTGTAAACATAAAAGCATTTCCTGAATAGTAACACCTCATCCTTTCTTTTTGAAATTGTAAACTAAAAAGGATTTTTAAAAGATTATTATAAAATAATGACCATTAACACATCAAATAACAACCATTTTTATTAAGCATTTTCCTTTAAAGTCTTTGTTGACATATTATAAGAATTTTCAATTTTAGATTATTTAAAGAAATTGAAATTACATTACATTTACTTTATTATTATCATTATTAAAGTCTACATAGTACCTTGATTTGGTTAGTCACTACTTATTTAACCATTTCCTTGTTTTTTATAATTAGGTTTTTGTTCATTCACTTTACTTTCCTAGAAATGGCAACTACACATTCTAGGTTTTCTAAATGTTTTGTTCCATTATCCCTATAATTTTCTTTGTATTTGTGTATCCTGCTTTTTGCTTTAAAAAATATGGTCTTGATAATCATCATTAATAATACAATAAGCCAAAATATGCCTACAGGATTTTTTCCTATGGTGAGTTATTTGTTTAGAACAAATTTTTTTTTTTTGCAGTACGCGGGCCTATCACAGTTGTGGCCTCTCCTGTTGCAGAGCACAGGCTTCGGACGCACAGTCTCAGCGGCCATGGCTCACGGGCCCAGCCGCTCCGCGGCATGTGGGATCTTCCCGGACCGGGGCATGAACCAGTGTCCCCTGCATCGGCAGGTGGACTCTCAACCACTGCGCCACCAGGGAAGCCCTAGAACAAATTTTCATTTCTCTGCTTGAGCAAATTTTTTTTGCCATATTCTATGAAGTCTTATTAATCATTTATAACCCAGCTTAAATATCTTTTTGCTGAGGTTTTCATTGATATTCTCTAGCAGTGTCTGTCAGTCTGTCCTTTATACATTACTTCTTTGTAGCAGAGAGTACCTTGTAGTACAATTATGTTTAATTAAAACAATTTACTGTTCCTATTCCACTGTGCATTTGTTGAAGACAGGCCCTGAGTGTAGTTTGTACATCATCCCAAATTCATACAACAGTTTTAGACAAATTCAATGTTGATTAAATAAATGATTGAATTAAATAAAAGAGCTTACCAGGGCCTAGACGAGTGGAAGAAGAAATAAAACGCTGCAGTGGAGGAGTTCAGGGATGAGAAAGACCATTGGGGACTGGAGGAGGAGATGACAGGAAACCTACTTCTATTGAGCTTTGTTACGTACCAGGCACTGTGCCAGGTGCTTTACATACCTTATATCATTTAACCAGCTCTGAAGTCAGTTCTGTTGCTCTCATATTGCAGATACAAAAAATTAATGTTCATTGAGTAATTACTAACTTTCACTCTGGAGCTGGAGGAGAAACAAAAGGGACATTTCACTGAAGTTCAAAAGAAGGGATGGGCGGGCAGATTCTGCAAAGGCACATGGACAAAGACAGATAGGAGTTATCAGCTAGTGTTACAGGTGATGAAGGAGTCCAACCTGGCTAACCTGGAGAGCTTGAACGGGGTTGGGAGACGAGTAATCTGTGTTCATGGTATCACATACTTTAAGAATCATTAAGGGGCTTCCCTGGTGGCGCAGTGGTTGAGAGTCCGCCTGCCAATGCAGGGGACACGGGTTCGTGCCCCGGTCCGGGAATATCCCACGTGCCGTGGAGCGGCTGGGCCCGTGAGCCATGGCCGCTGAGCCTGCGCGTCCGGAGCCTGTGCTCCACAAATAAAAAAAAAAAAAAAAAAAAAAAAAAAAGAACCATTAAGCCATTAAGGTCACTGACAGAGTAGAAGGGGTTAAGGTTCTGGTGAAGGGTGCGTCTGCATAAATAATGGTTACGAGTAGACTAGGTAGCCTGGGCAACTCCTGATACCAAAGGCAGGTCATATTCTCACTACGGCTCTGTTACCAGATGATTAAGGCTGAGCCCATAGGAATTAATTTACATTGCCGAGAGCCTTTGGGAATGCTCAGTTGAAAGTTTTAATGAAGCAAAAGAGATAGTTGAACTAAGAAAAATAGTTCAAGTTAGAAAGAAGGCTCTGATACTTGAAAGATTATATGAAAAATCAAAATGCATTATTTAAAAGGGAAAAAAGGATTAGCAAAAGTTGGCATTTAATTTTCTTCTTTCTTTTCCATAGGACACTTGTAAAATGAAATACAACATTTAGGCATAGGTGGTGTCTTAGTCTGTTTAGCCTGCTATGACAAAAATATCATAGACTGTGTGGCTTATAAACAACAGAAGTTTATTTCTGTTGCATTGGCAGATCATTGCATTGGCAGATTTGGTGTCTAATGAGGCTCCTGGTTCAGAGACAGCTACCTTCTGGCTATATCCTCATGTGGCAGAAGGGGCATGAAAACTCTCTGAGAACTCTTTTTTTTTTTAACAATTTCTTGAGTACTTCCTGTTTTATTTATTTGTTTATTTTATTTATTTTATTTTTGGTTGCACTGGGTCTTCGTTGCTACACTGTGCTCAGGCTTTCTCTAGTTGTAGCGAGTGGAGGCTACTCTTCGTTGTGGTGCGTGGACTTCTCGTTGTGGTGGCTTCTCTTGTTGCGAAGCATGGGCTCTACGTGCATGGGCTTCAGCAGTTGTGGCACGCGGGCTCTAAAGCACAGGCTCAGTGGTTGTGGCACACGGGCTTAGTTGCTCCACGGCATGTGGGATCTTCCCGGACCAGGGCTCTAACCTGTGTCCCCTACACTGGCAGGCGGATTCTTAACCACTGTGCCACCAGAGAAGCCCTGGGGGCCTCTTTTATAAGGGGACTAATCCCGTTCATGAGTTCTCTGTCCTCATGACCTATTCACCTCCCACAAGCCCCTCCTTCAAATACCATCACTTTGGGATATGAATTTTGAGGGAACACAAATATTCAGCCTATAGCAGGTGGTTATGGACACCTTTTTTGTCAGTGCTTTATCTTTGTGTTTTGGGTCCTCACCACCACCACCATCACCAAGTCATCATGTTGTACACCTCCTGACGTACAATGCTGGACACCTTTGGGTACACTAATAGACATAAGGCCCAGTTCCTGTTCTTGAAGAGGAAATGGGATGTGTAGGGAAGACAGTAAAGGAACTAACATTTATTTAGAACTTTCTACGTGCCATCCATTTATATCAAATATATACCATGAGGAAAGACTGAAAAATACTGCTATCTTGACAGCTGGCATCGCCAAAGAGTTACTTTAGGAAGAGAAGAGTCATTGTTTAAAAAACTTTGTTAGACTACTTTGGTGGTGGAAAGTGCGGCTTGGTGACCTGGTATGAAGAAGACTGTGCTGTAAGGAGATGGCAAAAGTGGAAATTAAACATTTTGGGAGGAGGGAAACAGAGTCAGGTATGGTGCCCCACATTGCTCACTTCTGGAATGAAATATAGATGAGCTTGATTGGCTTAGTCCAGGCTCCATGCTAATATTTGCTTATACTCAAACTTCCTAAGCAAGGAGGGCTAGGAAAGGGAGTTTTGAGTTCTAGCTTGGAGAGGTAAGAGTCATAATTTAGGGCATTCTTATGGGCCCACTATAAATAGAAATCCTCTTTTGAATCTATTTCCATCTTTCCTTTCTTTTTTTTTTTTTTTTTTTTTGCAGTACGCGGGCCTCTCACTGCTGTGGCCTCTCCCATTGCGGAGCACAGGTTCTGGATGCGCAGGCTCAGCGGCCATGGCTCACGGGCCTAGCCGCTCCGCGGCATGTGGGATCTTCCCGGACCAGGGCACGAACCCGTGTCCCCTGCATCGGCAGGTGGACTCTCAACCACTGCGCCACCAGGGAAGCCCTCCATCTCTCCTTTCTTGATTACAGAGACCCATGAAAAATAGTGCCTAGGGTCACTGTGTACAGAAGTACTAGCTGTGTACTGCATGACTCCTCAGGGTGTGCCATTCATGAAGACTCTGATGTGAATGGTTCCTTTAGAGTCACGCAACTTGGAGGCCCTAAAAGTGCCCCTTGCATTTTACAATACTAATTAATATGAAAAAGCGTTATGGAATGGTTACTGTGATTCAGATACCATCCTGCTTCAGGGCAATGGAATTGCCCAGAGCATGGTCTTTGAGGCCTTGGCTTTCAATTTCACTTCTGCCACTTACCAGTTTTGTGGCCACGGACAAGTTATCTAAACTCTCAGAATCTTACTTTCTTCGTCTGTAAAATGGAGGTACCGATATTTACTTCATGGTGTTGTTATGTAAGCTCGGTCCAGGACGAGCATGTGGAAAATGGTAGCTATAATTATGATTTACAAGCATTATCTCATTTAATTCCCATTACAGTCTTATAATTTAGTTCTAATTCATGGGGAAACTGAGGTTCAGAGGACATAAGACTTATGCAAGATAAGGTATCTGTAGGGTGGCAGAGCATGAATTCACACTCATATTTGGGAACCTGTGCTCATTCTATACTGACAACTTGGTTTTTACCTATTTCCAAGGGTAAATCTTCAATCAAGTCCTTTTCCTCCGATACTCTCTTGCCACGTCCAACATAAATATTAATGCAGCTACCATCTGCCATTATGTAAAAGCACTTGGTCAAATCTATTTTAGCAAACGAAGTAAAATTGCCTTTTGTTTGGTTTAGTGTATGTGTGTGTATTATGCTTTCTTGTGACTATCCAGTCTGTTTTTGAAGTGGAGTCTTGGTTACCTAGGGAACTGGAATACAGTACTGGTAAATGCTTTTATTTTTAATGAGATGCAAGTTCAAAGTGGCTAGAATTGTTAGCTGAATTTCAAATGGTAACCTCTGTATTGACTGGAAAGTAACACAATTTTACTTTTTTTACATAAAAATAAAATTAAAGGTGGGAGAAAATTAAAGGAGTTGATGAGAGTTGGTGAAAAATAAGAATCTTTAAGTTGCAGACATTCTGCTTGCAGTTCAAAGTTAGCTAATTAATATCTTTATTTTAGACTGTATAATTTGCACACTTTTTTTCACTTTGGGAAAAGTTTTATATATTTTGAATGGGAATAAGTTTCACATGCCATGTTATAGGAGCTATGTAGGCATTAATGGTTTTAAGTTCCTTTCTGGTATGGTATTATATAACATCTATGGGATCTTGCCTCTCGCTAGACTTTTGTTTCTTTTTAAAGAAGCCTGGGCTTAGTGCACAAAATAACTTAATTCACAAAACTCTTACAACACACGAACTATCATTATAAAAATAAGTGAAATTAAAAATGAAGTAAAAATTACCCCGAGCCC
The DNA here is from genome assembly GCF_003676395.1 of Aethalodelphis obliquidens. Taxonomy (NCBI): domain Eukaryota; kingdom Metazoa; phylum Chordata; class Mammalia; order Artiodactyla; family Delphinidae; genus Aethalodelphis; species Aethalodelphis obliquidens. The sequence continues at coordinate 30,915,078 of NW_020837950.1, read as the reverse complement.
ATTTCTCTGCCTCAGGGACTACAACTTGTAAAGACAAGGTGATGGCAGAGAGATCCAACCTGAAGTGACAGAGGATTTGGGGAACTAAAGGCATAAATCAAAACAATGTTTGTTGAAATCTGAGGCCCCTCTGCCAAAGAGAATACCACGAGTGCCAGCCTGGAGGTCTGGAGAATGGAAATATGAGGACTTAGAATGAAAAGTTTGGAGCCAGGTAATGACTCAAAAGTTATGAGCCTGAATTGCAATTGAACGAGGGGAAAGTTGGATGCTGTTTGTGTTTTACTTTAATGGTGGCAGGTGATCAAAACTTGGATTGGTCAGCCTACGTTAAGAGGCCACTGTTGGGGCAAACATGTCCACACAGAGTGTGTATTTCAGTTTTGCCATATTTTCTCTTCATCTTTTATATTAATCAGAATTAAGTTGGGCCACGAGGGACTGTCTTCATTTGGCTTCCTAAAAGCAGAGCCTGAGAATATGGAGCCAAGGGGAGGTATGTACAACAGTCCAGGGCTGAGGCTGGAGTTGAGAGTGAAGCGTATAACTACCGATGTGTTAATTTAATGGGCCTGGGTAGAGAGATAATCAGTTATGTGGTAGGAATCAGAGACTCCAAAACAGAGCAAGCAGGATGGGAAAAAAAGGCAGGAGGTGCCCTGAGGTGCTGGCTGTAACCACAGACATTTCCTAAAGTGCTTGTTGCTGATCTGTTAGAGCTAGAAAGGATGTTCTTACAGGCACTCATCCATATAGACTAATTGGACTTTGAAGGGTAGATAGGTTCAGATGGAGTGATGTAGGGGAGGGTAGCTCAGTGGACATGTGCTCAAGATGAGCCAATATGGGAGGATTGGTTGAAATATTTCATAGATCTCTGGAACCCATTCCCCTTAGCTGTGTGACATCCACAATATGCCATTTAAGATTTACTTTTGGGGTACATCTGGGCCCTTTCAGTTGAGCCATACTGAGACAAGAAAGCCAGCTATTGCTGATGCCATGAGTTAGTTGGGTAGTCATTGTTCTAAAGAGACTCCTTTACATTCATAATAATATTATTCCATGACTGGTGTTGAGACAGCAAAACAAAGTGGCTTTGGCCTGTCCTATAAAGTCATTCAGACTGAAAAGATGAAGAACTTTCCAGGAAGTTCACTGAAACGCAAAATATTTTCAACCTGAAGTGGGCAGTGGCAGTTCACCAACTGAGCAAGCGCAGAAGAAAGAAAAAGTGTGCAAAGGTCAGCAATTAGAGGAGACGGGCAAGGCGACCTTCTAAGAACTAGTCATTGGAGCAGGAAAGTGAGTAATGCAATAAAGAGGCACAGAATAAGCATAACGGGGGAGTGTGAGTCTACCACAACCCACAAAGAGGACTGAAGGGGATGAGGACAGAAGAGAAAGGGAGCAGTCAGACACCGACCAGCCATGCCCAGAGGGAGTGCGTGTGGACCAGCCCATGGTGGGAGGGGGAACTGGTGGTCAAAACTAAGGACACAGGTGGTTCTTGTGTGTATAACAAGTATTTTATCTTGTCTGAGGTTAACAAAATCATTTAGTCTGTATAATATGTTATTATCAAGCATGTTCCTTTCTAAAAATTACAAGCTCCAGTAGAGAATACAAACAGTTAGCGAAATGCTTCAATTTGGGTGGTGAATAGCCTCCTGTTCCCTGGATTCATGCCCAGACTGGACAGTTTCTCCTAATTCTAGTCTACCTATATCCTTATTTTCTGATAGGAAAAAAAGGGCTTTGGGTACTTACTTGTATATTTGAAATAAGGGATCTTTGATGTAATGGAGTTGTGTGTAAGTGTAGACAAGCTGCCTACTCTCAAAAACACTTCACTTTCCAAGTGCAGAAAGGTGTAAATTTAATGAGAAATTTCTACAAATAAATCACTCCATATACACTTGCTGATCTATGAATATACAGTGCTTTCAGGAACAAATAGAAATGGACTAAAATGTTTATATGGACCTGTAAATTCTTCACATTTGAAAAATATGACCAAGGACATTAAAATATTCATAGAGGCCCCTTTTCAAAAGAATTGACTTAAGACTTTTTCTGCCTGCAACAAACTGTATTTAATTGTTAGGAGGAGGACTAGAAAAATCGATGTGTTTGTCCCTCACAACAGAGCGAAGGCTAATGCTCTGCTGGAGGGCAGCACACTTTTAAGCCCGTTCTGAGCAAATTGCTGGTACATTATAAATCTTCTGGAGGCGCTGAATTACTAGATTTAAAAGAGCAGGCATGCATAGTTGTCAAGTAAATTGTTTATAATATAGTTATAGTTACATATGGTGCTATTTGATAATCTAAAAAGCATGGCATGGAAGCATAAAAATGCATCTTTGAATAAGATGCCAAGGAGAGAAAACCTTGACATTACTGGCTTTAATATTTCTGTTTTTTCACTATTTCTGAGTGACCCTGGAAATCCACGGAATGTAATCCTTTGCCATTCTGCTGAAGCACATGTAGCATGGAGCTTATTTTAGTCACAGAATTTATGTTGATGACTTTGTAAATTCTTATTTTTCTGTCCCTATAGAATCTTTATAAATTGTCAGGAGGTCAGTTGAAATTTTTCACTAATAGTTACTGCATTTTTACAGGAGAAATTGTATGTTGTAATGACATTTTTACATACTTCTCATGGATGTTAATCGTCATCATATGAATAAAGGTAGTGTTAGAAACATGTTTCCCTGTATGATAGGAATTCTGAGAGGGAACAGAACCTGATAACTATGAATTGTTAGTGCACACGTGTGCGTGGTCCAGGAGTGGTGATAAAGAAGTTATGTACAGCTATAGATGTTCTCTGCTTTTGCTTTCATGTTTAATTCTTAAAGAAGAAAAATTATTTCAAGGAGATAGGAAGGTCAGAAATGTAGGTCAAGTTCAAAGAGCAAGGCAAGGATTGAGAGCAGTTAGTAGCCCAGAGAGTAAGAGCATGGAGGACAAGGACTGAAGAATGGGCAGAGGTTCACCGTAGCAAACACAAGCAGGTAAAAGAAGGAGGAAGACTGCAGGTTGGTCACATTGCCTGGAATAAAAATCTCTAGTTTTCTTAATAGGTGGCTGTCTAATCTCTTTTTTGAATCGTGCCTTAGAGATGGGACATTCTATTTTGGGGGTGTTCTAACTTTCTAAAAGTTATCTATTATATATTGAACACAAATCTTCAGTTTCTTTTTATCCCTTGGTATTAGATAATTTCCAGATACTTCACAATTCTTCCTTTTAATAAATATTTACTGAGGACCTGCTATGTGTAGGCACTGTTATTGGTGCTAGATATACAGTGTTAACAGGACCGACAAGGTCTGAAGACACAGAGCTTACATTTTAGTGAGGGCAGACAAAACTATGCGAGTAATGAACACAAATAAATCAAAGTGACAAGTATTGTGCAGAGAATTAAATAGGGTGACATCCTATGGAGTGACTGGGAGGCCAAAGGAGACTTCCCTGCAAGGTAACTAGCAAGCTATGCAAAGATTGGAGGGGTTCGGGCTAGCCAGCGTTTAACTCTAGGGAACAGTATGCAAAAGGCAAAACGTGCTCAAGAACTTCAGTGTGTGTTAGAGGAGCTTAACCAAGGCTTTTGTGGCAAAGTATAGTGTATGAGGAAGAGAGTAGCCCAAGACGTGGGTGGAAAGGAAAGCAAGGGGCAGATCACCCAGGACTTTGTGAGCGGGGAAAGAAGTTGGTTTTTATTTTAATTGTGATTGGAAAGTCATTAGAAGTTTTAAACAGGGCAAAGGGACCATGTTATGTACATTATAAAAGGATCACTCTGGCTGCTGGGTTGAGAATAGATGGTGGGGAAGCCACAGCAGAATAAAGGCGACAACAGGGGGCTATAGTGATAGTTCTGGTGATGGTGGCTTGGAGTGGGATGGTAGTGATGGGAGGGAGTGAAATTAACATATTAGAGATATGTTTTGGAGGACTTGATGGATAGATTGGTTATTGAATGTAAGGAAAGACAGGAGTCAAGGAAGACGTTTAAGTCTTTGGCTTGCACAATGGATGATGTTTCTGCTCCTTAAAGGGGCACACATATTGTCGTTTGTTTCTCTGTGTTAAAATATTCCAAGCGATATGGTTTACAAATGTATTTGATATATCACATGAAGGGTAGTTAGAAAGGAAGATGTTTACCATTATAGAGTTTATTCTATTTTTGTTAGAGTCCCAAAACATACACCTATCCTAAATTTATTTAACTAAAATTTTAAACACATTTTAGAATCTAGAGTTGCTGTTAGAGACAAGATGTTTATAGAATGCATTAGTATTTTCTTGATATTGTGACCTCACAGGCAGTATTTAACCAAAAAAATTACACATTTTAAAAGTTATAAAATAATGTAAAAATTATGAAAAAATAAGTGGCAAAAGAAAAACATCTTGGGAAAATACTTCGATAGATAAAACTGATAAGAGATTAATATTCTTAATTTCTAATGATTCTTACAAGTCCAAAAAAACCCCTGTGGCTCCTCGGGTGCATGCGCGCGCACGGCATTCTGGGAAGGCGTCCCCCCGGAAGCCGTTTTATTCGGCTCCTCTTCAGGAGAGCCGTTTCGGCCCGTGTGAAGGTGCGAGGGGTTGGTGGTGGTGTCGCCGGCGTTTACTTTGGCTGGTCCCGGGAATGGTGGGAGCAGCCGCCCGAGAAAAGCACCATGATTTTGACCGCAGAATTTTTGGTTGAGTTAATCAGCTGGGACCGAAATCTCGCCCCGGCAAGAAGCGCAGCATCGCACGGTGGAACCACCAGAGGGTTTGTAAATATTACTTCTGTGGTTATTGTCCTGCGGAATTGTTCTTTAAAAAAAAAACAAAGAGGGGCTTCCCTGGTGGCGCAGTGGTTAAGAGTCTGCCTGCCGATGCAGGGGACACGGGTTCGTGCCCCGGTCCGGGAAGATCCCACATGCCACGGAGCGGCTGGGCCCGTGAGCCATGGCCGCTGGGCCTGCGCGTCCGGAGCCTGTGCTCCGCAACGGGAGAGGCCACAACAGTGAGAGGCCCGCGTACCACAAAAAAAAAAAAAAACCAAAGAAACCCTGACAAACTCCTTATTAGGAATATGAGCACAGAACGTGAAAAGGCAGTTCGCAAAAGGTCAACAGCATGAGAGAAAGTTCAGTCACACCAGTAATCAAATCATTCAGTAATTAAAATAATAATAAGAAAATATTATAGTGGATAAGAGCACAAACTCTGGAACCGGAATTCCTGAGTTTGAAGACCTAGCTCTAACACTTACTAACTGACTAACTTTGGGCAAGTAACTTAACCCATATTTGCTTGAGTTACGTTACCTGTAAGATGGAGTCATAGTAGTGTCTACCTCAAGGTTGTTTTGCATAGTAAATGGGTGTTAATAGAGGTATATTGCTTAGAACAGTTCCTAGGATGCAGTAATGGCTCTGTGAGTTTTTAGAAGTTCTCCTTATTAGTGTCTTGTTATAATCTAGTCTCTAATTATTGTTAAATATTGATAAAATGACAATACTTAATATTGGCTAGGTGGGGAAAATGGGTATTTTCATACGCTGTAGATGAGACTATAAGTTGGTCCATTATTTTTGGAAGGAAGTTTTCCAATATGTCTCAAAAGTCTAAAAATAAATAACATCTTTAATAAAGAAATTCTACTTTTGGGAACTCAGTCAATGGTCTCTGAAATTATGTGTTCATACTTATAATGGTAAAAAATTAGAAACAGGTAAAGAAGTGATTTGAATATATACATTTAATTTCACTCACTCAACTTCATTAAAACTACAATAAAAAGGATATATTTTATTTAAGTAAAATTCACACATACAGAAATATATATATTTTAAAGTGTATAATTTGATGAGTTTTGAGAAATATATATTACCTGTGCTACCAATCTCTCAATCAAAAACATTCCCATTCCCCTGGAAAGTTCTTTTATGCCCAATTCCAGTCAATTCCCACCTCCATAGGCTATACTTTTCACATTTCTTTCACCATAGATTAGTTTTGCTTGTTCTTGGAATTCATATAAATGGAATCATGCAGTATGGATTCTTTTGTGTCTGGCTTCTTTCATTCACTATAATTCTGAAAAACCTGTTCATACTGTTATACTAACATTTGCTCCTCTTTATTCTTATACTCTCTGTTTCTTCATTGCTGAATAGTGTTCCATTTTTTGACTATACTAGAATTTATTTCCCTATTGGTGATGTTTTTGTTGTTTTTGACTATCATGAGTAATGTTATGAACACTTCTGTGCAAGACTTTTTGTGGTCATGGTTTTCATTTCTCTTGGGTTAATTCTTAGGAATCAGAGTGCTGGGTCATAGCGTAAGTGTACGTTTAATGTTATAATAAGCTGCTAAACAGTTCTATAAAGTGATTGTATGATTTTATACTTTCACCAGCATGTATGTTGTCTAATGTGCATTGCTCCATTTCTTTGCTAACGTTTGGTATTGTCAGTTTTTAAATTTAAGCCATTCTATTAGGTGTGAAGGCATATCTAACTATAGTTGTATTTTGCATTTCTCTGCTGACTGGTGATGCTGAGCACCTTTTCATGTGTTAATTGGCCATTTACACATCTTCTTTAGTGAAGTATTTATTCAGGACTTTTGCCCAATGTTGTAAAGACACTCTCCAGAATTTTCTTCCGGTAAGCCTTATGGTTTTAGCGTACAGGTATACCTCATTTTATTGCATTTCAATTTGTTGCACTTTGCAGATTTTGCATTTTTTACAAATTGAAGGTTTGTGGCAATACTTCATTGAGTAAGTCTATCAGCATTATTTTTCCAACAGCATTTGCTCATTTCCTGTCTCTGTGTCACATTTTGGTAATTCTCACGTTATTTCAAACTTTTTTTAAATTTTTTTTTAATTTTTTTTTTGTGGTACCCGGGCTTCTCACTGTTGTGGCTTCTCCCGTTGCGGAGCACAGGCTCCGGACACGCAGGCTCAGCAGCCATGGCTCACGGGCCTAGCCGCTCCGCGGCATGTGGGATCTTCCCGGACCAGGGCACGAACCCGTGTCCCCTGCATTGGCAGGCGGACTCTTCAGCCACTGCGCCACCAGGGAAGCCCTCAAACTTTTTTATTATTATATTTGTTATAGTGATCTGTGATCAGTGATCTTCAGTGTTACTATTGTAATTGTTTTGGGGCATCATAAACTACACCCATATAAGATGGCAAATTTAGTGGATAAATGTGTGTGTTCTGACAGCTCCACTCACTGCCATTCGCCTGTCTCTCCCCTTCTCCTTGGGCATCTCCTGCGGTGGTCTGGAACCGAACCTGCAATATCTCTGAGGTGTACCTGTATACATTTAGGTTTATCATTGGTTTCAAATTAATTTTTGTGTATGATGTGAGATAGAGGTTGAGGTTCATATTTTCCATAGTTTTTCCTAGTTGTTTCAGCTCAATTTATTGAAAAGACTTTTCTTTCCCCATTGTTATCTTGGTGTCTTTATTGAAATTCAATGAAATGTACACGTACCTAAATGTACCTAAACTCTACATTATGTTACGTTAATCTCTTTATCCATTCTTATACTAAAGCTACAGTCTCGGTTACTGCAACCTTATAATAAGTCTTGAAATCAGTTTTGTGAATGGTCCACAGTTTCTTCTTTAAAATTGTGCTGACTATTCTAGATCCTTTGAATTTCTGTATAAATTTTATTAAAAAATTTTTTTTTATTTTTAAAATTTTTATGGGAGTATAGTTGCTTTACAATGTTGTGTTAGTTTCTACTGTACAGCAAAGTGAATCAGCTATACATGTACGTATACCCCCTCTTTTTTGGATTTCCTTCTCATTTAGGTCACTACAGAGCACGGGGTAGAGTTCCCTGAGCTATATAGTAGGTTTTCATTAGTTATCTATTTTATACATAGTATCAGTAGTGTATATATGTCAATCCCAATCCCCCAATTCATCCCACCCCACTTTCCCCTTTGGTATCCATACGTTTGTTCTCTATGTCTGTGGTGCTATTTCTGCTTTGTAAATAAGATCGTCTATACCAATTTTTTCAGATTTCACATATATATGTTAATATACAATATTTGTTTTTCTCTTTCTGACTTACTTCACTGTGTATGACAGTCTCCAGGTCCATCCATGTCTCTACAAATGACCCAATTTCACTCCTTTTTATGGTTGAGTAATATTCCATTGTATTGTATATATGTACCACATATTCTTTTTTTTTTTTTTTGTGCGGTACGTGGGCTTCTCACTGTTGTGGCCTCTCCCGCTGCAGAGCACAGGCTCCGGACGCGCAGGCCCAGCGGCCATGGCTCACGCGCCCAGCTGCTCCGCGGCATGTGGGATCTTCCTGGACCGGGGCACGAACCCGTGTCCCCTGCATCGGCAGGCGGACTCCCAACCACTGCGCCACCAGGGAAGCCCGTACCACATATTCTTTATCCATTCCTCTGTTGATGGACATTTTAGGTTGTTTCCATGTCCTGGCTATTGTAAATAGCACTGCAGTGAGCATTGGGATGCATGTGTCTTTTTGAATTATGATTTTCTCTGGGTTTATGCCCAGTAGTGGGATTGCTGGGTCCCATGGTAGTTCTATTTTTAGTTTTTTAAGGAACCCCCATACTGTTTTCCATGGTGGCTGTATCAATTTACATTCCCACCAACAGTGAAAGAGAGTGCTCTTTTCTCCACACCCTTTCCAGCATTTATTGTTTGTAGATTTTGTGGTGATGGCCATTCTGACCAGTGTGAGGTGATACCTCATTGTAGTTTTGATTTGTCTTTCTCTAATGATTAGAGATGTTGAGAATCTTTTCATGTGTTTGTTGGCAATCTGTGTATCTTCTTTGGAGAAATGTCTATTTAGGTCTTCTGCCCATTTTTGGATTGGGTTGTTTGTTTTTCTGATATTGAGCTGCGTGAGCTGTTTGTATATTTTGGAGATTAATCCTTTGTCAGTTGATTTCGTTTGCAAATATTTTCTCCCATTCTGAGGGTAGTCTTTTTGTCTTGTTTATAGTTTCCTTTGCTGTGCAAAAGCTTTTAAGTTTCACTAGGTACAATTTGTTTATTTTTGTTTTTATTCTCATTACTCTAGGAGGTGGGTCAAAAAAGATTTTGCTGCAATTTATGTCATAGAGTGTTCTGCCTATGTTTTCCCCTAAGAGTTTTATAGTGTCTGGCCTTACATTTAGGTCTTTAATCCATTTTGAGTGTATTTTTGCATATGGTGTTAGGTAGTGTTCTAATTTCATTCTTTTACATGTAGCTGTCCAGTTTTCCCAGTACCACTTATTGAAGAGGCTGTCTTTGCTCCATTGTATATTCTGGCCTCCTTTGTCTAGATTAGGTGACCATAAGTGTGTGGGTTTATCTCTGGGCTTTCTATCCTGTTCCATGGATCTGTATTTCTGTTTTTGTGCCAGTACCGTACTGTCTTGATTACAGTAGCTTTGTAGTAAGGTCTGAAGTCAGGGAGCCTGATTCCTCCAGCTCCGTTTTTTTTTCTCAAGATTGCTTTTGCTATTTGAGGTCTTCTGTGTATCCATACAAATTGTAAGATTTTTTGTTCTAGTTCTGTGAAAAATGCCATTGGTAATTTGATAGGGATTGCATTGAATCTGTAGATTGCTTTGGGTAGTATAGTCATTTTCCCAATGTTGATTCTTCCAATCCAAGAACATGGTATATCTCTTTATCTGTTTGTGTTGTCTTTGATTTCTTTCATCAGTGTCTTATAGTTTTCTGTGTATAGGTCTTTTACCTCCTTAAGTAGGTTTATTCCTAGGTATTTTATTCTTTTTGTTGCAGTGGTAAATGGGATTGTTTCCTTAATTTCTCTTTCTGATCTTTCATTGTTAGTGTATAGGAATGCAAGAGATTTCTGTGTATTAATTTTGTATCCTGTGACTTTACCAAATTCATTGTTTAGCTCTAGTAGTTTTCTGGGCCTGCCGTGTACTCTTGATTCATAAAAGGTTGCTTGAGTGGACACTAAGCTGGATACAGTACCTGATCTCCTGCTTGTTTTTAATTAGGAATCAGATAATATTGAAGTGTGATCATAGATTATAAAGAATTAAGTTATTTTGCAAGCTTTTGCTATTCTATAGTCAAAATAAATCTGGTTTTTAGCCCTTTGTTTCTGGATAGAATAGTTTCTTTGTTGTAGAATAATTTATTAATCTGGAGTTGGTTTGTATTAAAACTGTTCTAATATGATTATTACTGTTTAGAGAGGAGGGTAAGATAGTGAGATAAGGATGTGTTGAGATAAAAATAAGTTGAAGGGTAATATGTGATAGTGAAGTGAAAAGGATATTTGGTTGAATTTTAAAAACATGTTAAATGACTTGAGGCATTATTCAGATTAAGAAAGCCAGGTAGGTTTAAGAAGCTCAGAGAGCAAAAGCTTCTAATTACAGAAATATATCTACTGAAATAATGCTAATTTTTAAATAAATTAGGGTGCAAAGAAAGGGACTGCCTTGGTTTTAGCTTCACAGATAAATTAGCAGATATAGTAATTGATTAGTTTGACACTTATTAACTCATTCTTTTTTTAAAAAAAATAAATTTATTTATTTTATTTATTTATTTTTGGCTGCTTGGGTCTTTATTGCTGTGCGTGGGCTTTCTCTTTAGCTGCAGTGAGCGGGGGCTACTTTTTGTTGCAGTGTGCAGGCTTTTCATTGCGGTGGCTTCTCTTGTTGCAGAGCATGGGCTCTAGGTGCATGGGCTTCAGTAGTTGTGGTTCGTGGGCTCTAGAGCGCAGGCTCAGTAGTTGTGACGCACAGGCTTAGTTGCTCCTTGGCATGTGGCATCTTCCGGGACCAGGGCTCAACCTGTGTCCCCTGCATTGGCAGGTGGATTGTTAACCACTGTGCCACCAGGGAAGTCCCTCATTCACTCATTCTTAACCAATCAGGTTGACATATTCTTTAGTCATATTTATGTTTAGTTTTTAAATGGAAATAATCCATTCACCATACAACTGAGACAATATAAATGCCCAGTCCCTGCAACTATCCTCCATTCCCATCTTTCAGACTTCCATCTTTCAGGCATGCCACCCTCTTGCTTTGTCTGGCTCTTTAATATTCGGATTAATATACTCAGGCTGTCCTTTATTGATACTTTGTTTAGACTTCCTAGCATATTGGGCTACCCTATTGGACCATTTAAAATGTATATTTATCCATCGAATTTTGTTTATTGCAAAAAAAAAGTGAGAAAATAGGTATAAGTGTAAAGAATGATACAAGGACCAATTGTAATCCCAGCTATGTAAAATAATTACCAAGGTCAAATAATTACTAATATTTTACTGTATTTCATCAAATCTAAGACACCATTGACTAGAACTTCCACTATTTTACCACTGTGAAAGGAGAAATGCTGTCACACAATGACACACGATTTTCTTTCATATTAAAAAGTTTATGCTTGTTGGAAAAATTCTTTTAGACTTGTTTAGATATAGACTTCTATTATGAACAGCTTTACAGCATATCTCAAAAAGAAAATATAAGAAAAACAAGTTGCTTAAAGTAGTTCTAAAACCTCTTCACATTCAGAGTCCAACAGTTCCATGTCACTTGTTGATTCAGAGTTGTCTATGTCTGTGTTTTTCCTAATGGTTTCATCCTCTGTGCTATCAAAAACATTGATGATGCAATTTGCATAAAAGAGAGTCCTCCAAGAGAACCTGCAAAGAGTTGTCTCCAAGATTTTCATCCAAGCTCATCTATTTACCCCTTCTTTTTAGCATTGAAACTGTCTTCTCACTAGTTTGGGGTGGGCACATGGTGGCCCAGTTAGAGACATTTCTGAGACTCCCTGGTGGTTTAGTGCTATGGCCTGAATGCACATGTCCCTCCAAAATTAATGTTGAAATCCTGACCCCCAAGGTGATGGTGTTAGTAGGTGAGGCCTTTGGTAGGTGATTAGGTCATGAAGGTGGAACTCTCTTGAATGGGATTATTGCCCGTATAAAAGAGATCCCCACAGAACTCCCTAACCCTTCTGCCACGTGAGGACACAAGGCGAATTCTCTGCAAACAAGAAGAGAGGCTTCATTCAACCATGTGGGTGCTACCATCTTGGACTTCCAATATCCAGAACTGTGAGAGAGAGATTTCTAATGTTTGTAAGCCATCCAGTCTGTGGTGTTTTGTTATAGCAGCCTGAGCTGACTAAGAAACTTGTTATGACCATGTTCTGACTAGTAGGGTAGGAGAAGTGGTGTGTGCAACTTCTAGTTCAAATTCTTAAAAGGAAGCTGCTTACCTTCCACTTTCTTTTTCACCCTCTCCTTGGGATGAAAAGCAGGCATGGTGATAGTGAGCCAGCTTTAATCATGTAGAAGATACCCTGGGGATAGTGGAACAACTAGATAGAGAGATCTGGATTTTTTTTTAAAAATTATTTTTATTTATTTATTTTTTGTGGTACGCGGGCCTCTCACTGTTGTGGCCTCTCCTGTTGCGGAGCACAGGCTCCGGACGCACAGGCTCAGCGGCCATGGCTCACGGGCCCAGCCGCTCCGCGGCATGTGGGGTGTTCCCAGACCGGGGCACGAACCCACATCCCCTGCATCGGCAGGCGGACTCCCAACCACTGCGCCACCAGGGAAACCCCCAAAGATCTGGATTTTTAGATTAATGTGTAGAGCGGAGCTGCCTACCTGCAAAGTATGAACAGAAGCTCTCATGGGAGGGAAAAATAAACCTTCCATCTTGTTTAAACCTGTTATTGTCAGAGTAGCCAAATTAATGTTCATGTTATATATACTGTTTTTTAAATTCCTTTTAAAATTTACTATCATATTGAAAAATACTTTTATTCATCATTAAAATTTTTAACGGCTAAGTAATATTCAAGGTACGGATATGTTATTATTTATTTAACTAAGCCCCTATCATTGGGCATTTAGTTTGTTCCAATTTTTCTCTATTGTTAATAATAGTGGAATGAGAATTCTACTGCTATAAATCTTACACATGATAAACACACACACGTGTATGTATATGTGCACACACAGACATCTCTGATTGTTTCCCTAAAATAAATTCCTGTAAATAGAATTACTTGGTCAAAGGCCTTTCACATTTTTAAGATTCATTATCAAATTGACTGCCAGTATTTCTGCATTAATCTACCCTACCACTATAGATTGTACCATTAATTTACCCTACCACCATTCTCTCTCTATATATATACATATTCTCTACATTTGTAAAAATGTTGTTGAGGTATAATTTGCACAGAATAAGTCTATGGATCTTAAGTGCTCAGTTCCATAAGTTTTAGTATCATGTAACTGCTATAGCAAAAAAGATATAGAACAATTCCATTACCTAGAAAGTTATATCGTGCCCCTTTCCTTAATCCCTATCCTGCAGAGGCAAGTACTGTTTTGACTTCTAATTTTGCCTAGTTTTGAACTTCATATAGATGGAATCATACAGTAGGTATTCTTTCGTTTCTAGCTTCTTTGTTTTCATTTTTGAGATTCATCCATGTTGTTGCAAATATCAGTAGTGTTCTGTTGTACGATGTTACTACATTGAAAAAATATCTGCTCTCCAGTTGATAAATATTTGTGTTGTTTCCAGGTTTGGGTAAAGAATATGACTTTTTGTGAACGTATGTTTTTCATTTAGTTTGTCTTGAGTAAATACCTAAAGTGGGATTGCTGGGTCATAAGGTAGATGCGTATTTAACTTTTAAGGAAATTGACATGTAGCTCTCAAAAGTGGTTGTACAACTTTATGCTTCCACCAGCAGCAATGCGTGAGAGTTCTAGATGCTTGTTTTCCTGGCAAACAATTGTATTGTCAGTCTTTTAGATTTTAGCCATTCACGTGGCTGTGAGAATGTTAACTTTTGTTTTCCTTTTGACTAAGGATGTTGAGCTCCTTTGTATATGCTTATTGGCTATTCATTTATCTTCTGTAAAGGATTTGTTCATGTCTTTTGTCCATTTTTACAAATTGAGTTTTCTTTTTTCTTTTTTTTTTTTTTTTGCGGTACGCGGGCCTCTCACTGTTGTGGCCTCTCCCATTGCGGAGCACAGGCTCTGGACGCGCAGGCCCAGCGGCCATGGCTCACAGGCCCAGCCGCTCCGTGGCATGTGGGATCTTCCCAGACCAGGGCACGAACCCATGTCCCCTGCGTCCACTGCCCCACCAGGGAAGCCCTGAGTTTTCTTTTAATTATTGATTTATAGGAGTTCTTTATATGTTTTGGACACAAGTTCTTTATCAGATATATGTCTTGTGAATTTTATTTTCTAGAGTGTAATTTTGTAAGCAGAAATTTTAATTAGGAAAAAATATATATCAATTTTTTTCTTTTGTACTTAGTTGTTTCTTGTGTATTCTGTGAAATTTTTACCTACTGCAAGGTTACAAAGACATTATCCTATGTTTTCTTCTAGGCTCTCTGGTTCTGATTTTTCCAATACAGTTTATGGTCGGTCTCAAGTTAACTCTGTTATTGGAATGAGGTAGGTTTCAGGTTCATTTATTTTCTGATTTTTGCCAATATGATAAGTATATATGATAAGTATATATTTTATTATTGTTTTATGCCCTAATGAACTCTTGACTTTGAATATTTTCCCGAGTTTCCATGTTCCTACAATTTTGAGTAAGAGCTATTCCAGTAGCCAACCCTGAAGGGCTAACTTTTTGACTTCAGTAAAAAAAATCTTATTTTTTTTTTTTTGAGAGATGTGAAATTACCTTAGCAGGAATGATCTAGTGACATCTGTGTCAGTCAAGATTAGAAAATACCCAGAATAGGGGCTTCCCTGGTGGTGCAGTGGTTGGGGGTCCGCCTGCCAATGCAGGGGATGCGGGTTCGTGCCCTGGTCTGGGAAGATCCCACATGCCATGGAGCGGCTGGGCCCGTGGGCCATGGCCGCTGGGCCTGCACGTCCGGAGCCTGTTGCTCCGCAACAGGAGAGGCCACAACAGTGAGAGGCCCGCGTACCGCAAAAAAAAAACAAAAAAGAAAAGAAAATACCCAGAATAATTATTGGCAACCATCAGTCTACTTTAAATTAGTTAGGATTTAGACTGATTTATGAAACATTAAGATGGCCATATTTCTATGATGTTGCTCAACTGGAAGAGGTTGAATTGTTCAACATGGGTTAACACATAGGAAATGACTAATTATACCAAATACTTAGAATAGTATACTAACTGTTATATCAGTAAAACATGAGCTCTGCTTCCTAGGGAAATAAAAGAAACTGGTTTTAAATACGTTTGATATAAAAGAGAACAGAGAATACATTTCAAGGAAGAAGCTTATGCTGATAAGTTAAACCAAATTGCTTTGGTGATTTTGCCCTTAGATTTTATGACCTACAGAAAATAGGAGCCGTGAACCTGATGTCGAAATCTGAGTTCCTCAGAGAAGCGTAAGTCTCAGCCCCACTGAGTTTTTCAGGGATTATCCTACACATAGATAGATGAGCTAGAGCTCTAAGGAGAGTAGAACATTCACATTCATTTTGGAGGGTTATTGTCTGAGAAAATTGACTAACAAAACAGCTATAATAATTCCAACAGAGAGTACATTTACATTTTCTAATAATACAATTAATGTAATTCTTTATGTCACATAAATCTTTTCCACAGACTTCCACATATTTGGCTTCCATAAACTCCATTACAACTATAAATTGAGCTCAAATCTTCCTTTTTGCTGATATTTTTCTATCAGTTAACTTCTTCCCATAACCTCTAGTAGTGATGTTGTGTCATTTGAACTTAGAACCTTAAATGATTTTTATTCCATTCTCTCTATCTTCTTTTCTGACAAATGATAAGTCTTATTATTTAATTATCTAAAAATATTTCTCGCGCATATTCTATTATTATAGTTTGTATTTTGTAACTCACCACATCTTAATTTCTTATTTTCTATTTGCTGAGTAAAAAATAAGGCCAGACTCAATACAAAGGCAAGTAATTGCCACAGGAGAGCATTGTCATAATTTCCCCCAAGGAACTCCATCTTAAAATTGCTGAGAACATTTTTCTTAAGGGATTTAGCATTAATTTTTTCCAGTACTTTTATGCTGCTAAAAAACTATTTTATATATTGAGTGAGTTCCAGTAGTATCTGTGACAGCAGTTCTGTCAAAACACTTGAAAAGTATGTTCACTTATGGAAATTTTGAAAGCCTCTGTCCCTTCAAAAATGTATGTTTTGCTTTGAAAGCTACACAAAACAGCTTAAATTTTGGAACAGCATTGGGAGCAATCCTCAGAGAAAGCATTTTAGTTTTCTAGTTAGAGAATACAGGACAGTGTTACAGGAACCAGTCTAGAAAACATCACTTTATCTAAAACAATTCTAATAACACCTTCTAGAAGGTTCTCTGCAACAGCAAAGATTTATTTTTCAGCATCGCCATAACAATGTATCAGCAGCTTAAAGAATTGCAGTGCCATGAATGCAAGGCATTGAAGATCCAAATCCTCTGAGTTGATCCTTTCTGACAGAGAAAGGCCAATAAGCCAACCCCAAATGGTATAATCAGGAGAAGTGCATAATTAAAAGCCATCTGCATGTCTTGTGTGCCCCTTTCTGTATGTGAAATAGGGCCAGCACTATGTGAGTACTTAAAAGCTCCTTTCAAAAAATTTAAAATCCTTATTGAGAAGTTATCCTACAGTGCAGAGAATAAGACAAACCAAAGTATTCATGACCAGCCCCTCCCACTTCTTATTTTCTTACAATATGTGTGAGTGATTTACAACCAAATTAACATAATGCCATACCACCAACATTAGAAATGTTTATTGTAGATTTAAAAATATTCTGTTTCATGAAAAGAAGTTAGGTCGTGGGAGCTAAGAAAATAACGTTGTTTTGTGTCTCCATAAAGATTACAGTCCAGAGTTCATTCTGGATTCCAGTGGAGGCTGTGCTCTACTCCCACAAACAAATGCTAGTTACTAAGCCCTCAGATTCAGAAGTTTTACTTTTTCTTCTTTAGGATGAACTTTCTAAGTAGATATTTAATATGTTTTCTTTAGTAGGAATTAATTGGTAAAGGAGCCTATTCAATAGTTCTTGTAAGAGGATTGAGTCATAACTAGGTGATGCTCCTTTTAATCCCATTTAATTTTAGAAGATTTGTTCA
Organism: Aethalodelphis obliquidens; assembly: GCF_003676395.1. Taxonomy (NCBI): domain Eukaryota; kingdom Metazoa; phylum Chordata; class Mammalia; order Artiodactyla; family Delphinidae; genus Aethalodelphis; species Aethalodelphis obliquidens. The sequence goes on along the minus strand of NW_020837950.1, from coordinate 30,897,873 downwards.
TCCTACACAGATCATCAGTACCATCCAAGAACACATTTTCTTTTTGTGGTTCTATTGTTTGGGATGTTATATAAGGGAAATCTGAATTGTCATAGAGGGGAAATTGGTCTTGATGCCCTTATAAATCCCTTTTTTTTTGAATTTTTTTTTTTTTTTTTTGCGGTACGCGGGCCTCTCACCGCTGTGGGCCCTCCTGTTGCAGAGCACAGGCTCCGGACGTGCAGGCTTAGCGGCCATGGCTCACGGGCCCAGCCGCTCCGCGGCATGTGGGATCTTCCCGGACCGGGGCACGAACCCATGTCCCCTGCATCGGCAGGCGGACTCCCAACAACTGCACCACCAGGGAAGACCTTTTTGCAATTTTTGAATTTTATTTTATTTATTTTTTTATACAGCAGGTTCTTATTAGTCATCCATTTTATGCACATTAGTGTATACATGTCAATCCCAATCTCCCAATTCATCACACCCCCACCCCCACCCCCCAACCACTTTCCCCCCTTGGTGTCCATACATTTGTCCTCTACATCTCTGTCTCAGTTTCTGCCCTGCAAACCAGTTCATCTGTACCATTTTTCTAGGTTCCACATATAAGCATTAATATACGATGTTTATTTTTCTCTTTCTGACTTACTTCACTCTGTATGACAGTCTTTAGATCCATCCATGTCTCAACAAATGACCCATTTTCGTTCCTTTTCATGGCTGAGTAATATTCCATTGTATATATGTACCACATCTTCTTTATCCATTCCTCTGTCGATGGGCATTTAGGTTGCTTCCATGACCTGGCTGTTGTAAATAGTGCTGCAATGAACATTGGGGTACCTGTGTCTTTTTGAATTATGGTTTTCTGTGGGTATATGCCCAGTAGTGAGATTGCTGGATCATATGTTATTTCTATTTTTATTTTATTTATTTATTTTTTTTGCGGTACGTGTGCCTCTCACTGCTGTGGCCTCTGCCGTTGTGGAGCACAGGCTCCAGATGCGCAGGCTCAGTGGCCATGGCCCATGGGCCTAGCCGCTCCGCGGCATGTGGGATCTTCCCAGACCGGGGCACGAACCCGCGTCCCCTGCATTGGCAGGCAGACCCTCAACTACTGCGCCACCAGGGAAGCCCTATTTTTAGTTTTTTAAGGAACCTCTATACTGTTCACCATAATGGCTGTATCAATTTACATTCCCACCAACAGTGCAAGAGGGTTCCCCTTTATCCACACCCTCTCCAGCATTTGTTGTTTGTAGATTTTCTGAGGATGCCCTTTCTAACTGGTGTGAGGTGATACCTCATTGTAGTTTTGATTTGCATTTCTTGAATAATTAGTGATTTTGAGCAGCTTTTTATGTGCTTCTTGGCCATCTGTATGTCTTCTTTGGAGAAATGTCTATTTAGGTCTACCCATTTTTTGATTGGGTTATTTGTTTTTTTAATATTGCATGAGCTGTTTATATATTTTGGAGATTAATCCTTTGTCCATTGATACGTTTGCAAATATTTTCTCCCATTCTGAGGGTTGTCTTTTTGTCTTATTTATGGTTTCCTTTGCTGTGTAAAAGCTTTTAAGTTTCATTAGGTCCCATTTGTTTATTTTTGTTTTTATTTCCATTACTATAGGAGGTGGATCAAAAAAGATCTTGCTGTGATTTATGTCAGAGTGTTCTTCCTATGTTTTCTCTAAGAGTTTTATAGTGTCTGGTCTTACATTTAGGTCTCTAATCCATTTGAGTTTATTTTTGTGTATGGTGTTAGCGAGTGTTCTAATTTCATTCTTTTACATGTAGCTGTCCAGTTTTCCTGGGACCACTTATTGAAGAGACTATCTTTTCTCCATTGTATATCCTTGCCTCCTTTGTCATAGATTAGTTGACCATAGGTGGGTGGGTTTTACTTCTGGGCTTTTCTCTCCTGTTCCATTGATCTATATTTCTGTTTTTGTGCCAGTACCATATTGTCTTGATTACTGTAGCTTTATAGTATGGTCTGAAGTCAGGGAGTCTGATTCCTCCAGCTCTGCTTTTTTCCCTCAAGACTGCTTTGGCTATTCAGGGTCTTTTGTGTCTCCATACAAATTTTAAGATTTTTTGTGCTAGTTCTCTGAAAAATGCCCTTGGTAGTTTGATAGGGATTGCATTGAATCTGTAGATTGCTTTGGGTAGTCATTTTCACAATATTGATTCTTCCAATCCAAGAACATGGTATATCTCTCCATCTGTTGGTGTCATCTTTAATTTCTTTCATCAGTGTCTTATAGTTTTCAGCATACAGGTCTTTTGTCTCCCTAGGTAGGTTTATTCCTAGATATTTTATTCTTTTTGTTGCAGTGGTAAATGGGAGTGTTTCCTTAATTTCTCTTTCAGATTTTTCATCATTATTATAGAGGAATACAAGAGATTTCTGTGCATTAATTTTGTATACTGCAACTTTACCAGATTCATTGATTAGCTCTAGTAGTTTTCTGGTGGCATCTTTAGGATTCTCTATGTAGAGTCTCATGTCATCTGCAAACAGTGACAGTTTTACTTCTTGTTTTCCAATTTGGATTCCTTTTATTTCTTTTTCTTCTCTGATTGCCATAGTGAGGACTTCCAAAACTATGTTGAATAATAGTGTGAGAGTGGACATCTTTGTCTTGTTCCTGATCTTAGAGGAAATTCTTTCAGTTTATCACTGTTGAGTATTATGTTAGCTGTGAGTTTGTCATATATGGCCTTTATTATGTTGCAGTAGGTTTCCTCCATGACCACTTTCTGGAGAGTTTTTATCATAAATGGGTGTTGAATTTTGTCAAAAGCTTTTTCTGCATCTCTTGAGATGATCATATGGTTTTTCTTCTTCATTTTGTTAATATGGTTTATCACATTGATTGATTTGTGTATATTGAAGAATCCTTGCATCCCTGGGATAAATCCCACTTGATCATGGTGTATGATCCTTTTACTCTGTTGGTGGATTCTGTTTGCTAGTACTTCGTTGAGGAGTTTTGCATCTATATTCATCCGTGGTATTGGTCTGTAATTTTCTTTTTCTGTAGTATCTCTGTCTGGTTTTAGTATCAGGGTGATGGTGGCCTCATAGAATGAGTTTGGGAGTGTTCCTTCCTCTGCAATTTTTTGGAAGAATTTGAGAAGGATGGGTGTTAGCTCTTCTCTAAATGTTTGATAGAATTCGCCTGTGAAGCCATCTGGTCCTGGACTTGTGTTTGTTGGAAGATTTTTAATCACAGTTTAAATTTCAATACTTGTGATTGGTCTGTTCATATTTTCTGTTTTTTCCTGGTTCAGTCTTGGAGGTTGTGCATTTCTAAGAATTTGTCCATTTCTTCCAGGTTGTCCATTTTATTGGCATAGAGTTTCTTATAGTAGTCTCTTAAGATGCTTTGTATTTATGCAGTGTCTGTTGTAACTTCTCCATTTCATTTCTAATTTTATTGATTTGAGTCCTTTCCCTCTTTTTTTTTGATGAGTCTGGCTGACGGTTTATCAATTTTGCTTATCTTCTCAAAGATCTAGCTTTTAGTTTTATTGATCTTTGCTGTTGTTCTCCTTGTTTCTATTTCATTTATTTCTGCTCTGATCTTTATGATTTCTTTCCTTCTGCTAACTTTGGGTTTTGTTTATTCTTCTTTCTCTAGTTCCTTTAGGTGTAAGGTTAGGTTTTTTATTTTTGAATTTTCTTGTTTCTTGAGATAGGCTTGTATAGCTATAAACTTCCCTCTTAGAACTACTTTTGCTGCATCCTATAGGTTTTGGATCATTGTGTTTTCATTGTCATTTGTCTCTAGGTATTTTTTGATTTCCTCTTTGATTTCTCCACTAAATGATCTCTTGGTCATTTAGTAACGTATTGTTTAGCCTCCATGAATTTGTGTTTTTAATTTTTTTCCCTGTAATAGATTTCTAATCTCATAGCGTTGTGGTCAGAAAAGATGCTTGATATGATTTCAATTTTCTTAAATTTACTGAGGCTTGATTTGTCACCCAAAATATGATCTATCCAGGAGAATGTTCCATGCACACTTGAGAAGAAAGTGTAATCTGCTGTTTTTGGATGGAATATCTTATAAATATCAATTAAATCTATGTGGTGTATTGTGTCATTTAAAGTTTTTGTTTCTTTATTTATTTTCATTTTGGATGATCTGTCCATTGGTGTGAGGTGTTGAAGTCCTCCACTATTATTGTGTTACTGTCTGTTAGCAGTTGCCTTATGTATTGAGATGCTCCTGTGTTGGGTGCATATATATTTATAATTGTTATTTCTTATTCTTGGATTGATCCCTTGATCATTATGTAGTGTTCTTCCTTTTCTCTTGTAACATTGTTTATTTTAAAGTCTATTTTATCTGATACGAGTATTGCTACTCCAGCTTTCTTTTGATTTCCTTTTGCATGGAATATCTTTTTCCATCCCCTCACTTTCAGTCTGTATGTGTCCCTAGGTCTGAAGTGGGTCTCTTGTAGGCAGCATATATATGGGTCTTGTTTTTGTATCCATTCAGCAAGTCTGTGTCTTTTGGTTGGAGCATTTAATCCATTCACATTTAAGGTAAGTATCAATATGTGTGTTCGTTCCTATGACCATTTTCTTAATTGTTTTGCCTGTGTTTTTGTAGGTCCTTTTCTTCTCTTGTGTTTCCTACTTAGAGAAGTTCCTTTAGCATTTGTTGTAGAGCTGGTTTGGTGGTGCTGAATTCTCTTAGCTTTTGCTTGTCTGGAAAGCTTTTGATTTCTCCATCAAATCTGAATGAGATCCTTGCTGGGTAGACTAATCTTGGTTGTAGGTTCTTCCCTTTCATCACTTTAAGTATATCATGCCACTCCCATCTGGCTTGTAGGGTTTCTGCTGAGAAATCAGCTGTTAACCTTATGGGAGTTCCCTTGTATCTTATCTGTCATTTTTTCCTTGCTGCTTTCAATAATTTTTCTTTGTCTTTAAATTTTGCCAGTTTGTTTATTATGTATCTCGGAATGTATCTCCTTGGGTTTATCCTGTATGGGACTCTCTGCACTTCCTGGACTTGGGTGGCTATTTCCTTTCCCATGTTAGGGAAGTTTTTGACTATAATCTCTTCAAATATTTTCTCAGGTCCTTTCTCTCTCTCTTCTCCTTCTGGGACCCCTGTAATGTGAATGTTGTTGTGTTTACTGTTGTCCCAGAGGTCTCTTAGACTGTCTTCATGTCTTTTCCTTCTTTTTTCTTTATTCTGTTCTGCAGCAATGAATTCCACCATTCTATCTTCCAAGTCACTTATCCGTTCTTCTGCCTCAGTTATTCTGCTAATGATTCCTTCTAGTGTATTTTTCATTTCAGTTATTGTATTGTTCATCTCTGTTTGTTTGTTCTTTAATTCTTCTAGGTCTTTGTTAAACATTTCTTGCATCTTCCTGATCTTTGCCTCCATTATTTTTCTGAGGTCCTGGATCATTTCACTATCATTATTCTGAATTCTTTTTCTGGAAGGTTGCCTATCTCCACTTCATTTAGTTGTTTTTCTGTGGTTTTATCTTGTTCCTTCATCTGGTACATAGCCCTCTGCTTTTTCATCTTGTCTATCCTTCTGTGAATGTGGTTTTTGTTCTACAGGCTGCAGGGTTGTAGTTCTTCTTACTTCTGCTGTCTGCTCTGTGGTGGATGAGCCTATGTAAGAGGCTTGTGCAAGTTTCCTGTTGGGAGAGACTGGTAGTGGGTAGAGCTGGCTGTTGCTCTGGTGGGCAGAGCTCAGTAAAACTTTAATCTGCTTGACAGGTGATGGGTGGGGCTGGGTTCCCTCCCTGTTGGTTTTTTACCTGAGGTAACCCAACACTAGAGCCTGCAGGTTCTTCGGTGGGGCTAATGGAGGACTCTGGGAGGGCTCATGCGAATCAGTACTTCCCAGAACTTCTGCTGCCAGTGTCCTTGTCCTCATGGTGAGCCACAGCCATCCCCGGCCTCTGCAGGAGACCCTGCAACACTAGCAGGTAGATGTGGTTCAGTCTCCCCTGGGGTCACTGCTCCTTCCCCTGGGTCCCGATGCGTACGCTACTTTGTGTGTGCCTTCCAAGAGTGGAGTCTCTGTTTCCCCCAGTCCTGTCAGAGTCCTGCAATCAAATCCCAGTAGCCTTCAAAGTCTGATTCTCTAGGAATTCCTCCTCCCATTGGGAAACCTGACGTGGGGCTCAGAACCTTCACTCCAGTGGGTGGACTTCTGTGGTATAAGTGTTCTCCAGTTTGTGAGTCACCCACCCAGCAGTTATGGGATTTGATTTTATTGTGATTGCGCCACTCTTACCATCTCATTTTGGCTTCTCCTTTGTCTTTGGATGTGGGGTATCTTTTTTGGTGAGTTCCAGTGTCTTCCTGTCGATGATTGTTCAGCAGTTATTTGTGATTCTGGTGTTCTTGCACGAGGGAGTGAGGGCATGTCCTTCTACTCTGCCATCTTGGTTCAGGCTTCTAAATCCCTTCTAACTCTTAGATTCCATAAGTTTATGAGTTTCAGTTTTAGACTGCTATATATCAACAGTCAGTGAAAATATGTAGGGTTATTATGTAAATTGATGTAAGAATATTCAAAGATCAGAATTTTTAATATGTTTATATTTAAAAAATTGTTTTAAATGCTCTTGCTTCCTACATATCACATGTATAGAATTTATATCATTACTGTTTACTCTGTTTTTTCTCATGAAAAGCTTCAATTTAATACGTGTTTCCAAATGTAGCTGGTATTTTCAGGTTGGAATATAGTAATTGATATTCCCAAATTCAACATTTCTGAATTCCCAAAGGTTTGTATATTAGCAGAAAGACTCTCCAGTCTTTCTTTGGAGACTCTCTGTTGATGCCCTTTAATCCCCATGGGCTTAGTGGAGCCTAACTGGTCATTTCTGGTTGTTTTTTAATCACTCACAAATGCAGCCAGAACTCAGTCTGTTTGATTCTTTTGAGGTCAGAGGACTTGGTAATCTCATAATGTCATCCTTTGTCTGTGTGTCTCTTATTGTTTTTACTACAAAACCCCAAATCTTCACAGAACCACCGGGTTTCTCTGGGGTTTTACATGGCCAAGAGATTCACTAGTCAAAGTGGCCCAGGACTCTCCGGGTCTCAGAGTCTTTTTCCAGTTGGTTTTAGCTCTAGACAGAGGAAGATGTCTTTCTGTCTCTGTTTGCAGATGCTGTTTTCTGATTTAGGATTAATTTTTTCACAGGATGATTGAGAGGGAAGATGTATTCGCTGTAGGGAAGTTCTCATCTCCCACCTTGGGAGTAGAAGTGTGGTCTGGCTGGATCTGACAAGACAATTAGTAACTATCCTAATGTGAATATCAGTGTTGTATGGTTATTTTCACCGTCAACTTCTTTTTTTTACCTTCAGAATTTTTTTTAAAATTGAAGTACAGTTGATGTACAATATTATATAAGTTACAGGTGTACAATATAGTGATTCACAATTGTTAAAGGTTATACTCCATTTATAGTTATTGTAAAATATTAGCTATATTCCCCATGTTGTACAATATATCCTTGTAGCTTATTTTATACCTAACAGTTTGTACTCTTAATCCCCTACACCTGTATTACTCCTCTCCTCTCCCCTCTCCTCTCTCTCCACCTGTAACACTAGTTTGTTCTCTATATCTGTGAGTCTGCTTCTTTTTTGTTATATTCACTAGTTGTATTTTTTATATTCCACATATAAGTGATTTCATGCAGTATTTACCTCTCTCTGTATGACTTATTTCACTTAGTGTAATGCCCTCTGAGTCCATCCATGTTGCTGCAAATGTCAAAATTTTATTCTTTTCTATGGCTGAGTAGTATTTCTTTGTGTGTGTGTATGTGTGTAGGTATATATATATATGTATATGTATATATTACATACCACATCTTCTTTATCCATTCGTCCACTAATGGATACTTAGATTGCTTCCGTATCTTGGCAACTGTAAATAATGCTGCTATGAACACTGGGGTGCATGTGTCTTTTCGAATTTCACTGTCAACTTTTTAAGCCTAGACAGTCTAATGAAGGGACTTACTGAGTTCACATTTACATGGAATTTATTGGGAAGGAAGTGCAAGTGTGTTAAATTCTTTTTTTCCCCCAATTTTTAAAAATGTAGAAAGACTACACTTTCTAATTTTTAAAAATTCCCATCCCCCCAATTTTTATACCTTCATAATAACTCCTAATTCTAGCACACTGTCTTATTTAACAGTGGTTTTTTAAATGGCACTTAGGAGAGAACAAGCATAGGCTTCAAACTTCTTCATCAATAGTTTCGTGGTTCTGTTTACCAAAATGATATATAGGTGGTATCACACACATTTCATTAATTCCATAAGTATTTATTTCATATTTACAGTGTGTCATCACAATTATAGATTCTCTGGAGACTATGGAAAGTATGAGACAGCTCTGAATAAAATTGTTTACATTTGAAAGCCTGGGAGTAAAGTGGTCATTATAATTAATCGCAATCAAGAATCAAGAGTTATAATAATAATAATAATATGAAGCAAATGGTTTATTAAAGAAATTGCTTTAAAAGAAGTATAATCATATTCTATGGAAATATGGATGAAATTCACAATTATTTCAAAAGCTACAAAAATTAGTATGACAAAAATTTTAACACTCTTGCTTATACAAGTAAATTTAAAAGGTAAATTTCTCAGAGAATTTCTGCTTTCTCCCTGGCTATGGAAATACATTGTTGCATTGCCTTATTTTTTTATTTCTCCCAAGCTGTAAGATAAAAACAAGCCTTTTATCAAAAGAACTGGAAATGTTTAGATGCAGTGGTTGAAACTGGTGAAGTGAGGTCTGTGGATTCATTGTTTAAGTGGTGTTTTATGTAATTGGAAGATATGGTTTTAATGTTGTTGGTACTGAAGTAAAGTTTTATTGCTAATTTCATTTACATCTATAAGTACAGACACTAAGGGATTAACCCTTTTATTTCAAAAGTGGATGTTCGTTGCTTTTTAAAATCATGTTTTGAAACTTGTAATAAATTAGAGATTTTTGACTTAATGTTGTCACCAGAAATGACAGGGAACTAACATTTTCTTATGTCACATACTACTTTATGCTAGACACTTTCCATGCATTCTTTCATTTAATTTGACAACTGTAGGGGGAAGCTGCTCTACCCATCCATCCATATACCCAACAAATGTTTATTAAATGTTTACTATGTACTGACCATAATGATGGCAATAATAATAAGGTGTGCCTTGTAAGTAAAGGGAGACGTGTGTGCCCATGATTTAAGTAATTGGAAGGAGAGGGCTGGTTCTGGACTTAACACATCAATGATGCTAAAATCCTTCCATATCCCAATCCCCCCGGAACTGTTGTAGGAGGCAGCAGTGAAGTCGATTATCAGGAAGTTGGTTGGACTTTCCCAGGATGCCTGGGTTTAGTGTCTGTACTGTATGGACAGCCAGCATCAGGGAAGAGGTACCTTTGCATGGGCTGATGATATTCTCCGACCATTTTAAATGGGATTTTTGCTGTGGACAGAGAAAGCAGCACTTGTAATGGAGGGAATGTCTAGAAGGAGTGTGAACTGTGATTCACAGGGTGGGATTTGAGATGTACTAATTTGGATATTAAAAGAGTGACGTTGCTGTGTGCCCCAGAATAATAAGTTTGGACGAATGGGTTATGTACATATAAAGAAAGTGAAGCTTTGAAAGTCCTACAGTTAAGAAGCAAAGACCCTGGGATTCAAACCCAGGTTTGTGCAACCTCCTTGGGCAACTTTTTAAACCACTTGTAGACAGTTACTTGAAATGCTTTCCTTAAAATTTGTCTTTGCTACTGCATGAAAAGAATCTGTATAAAGTGGAACACTTTTCGTAATAGCAAAATGCTTCAGTAAATAGAAAGTCATTCTAAGTTGTACTCTGACTCTGTCCTTTGTTCAAATGTACTATTCACATATCCAGAGACAGAGTGTCTCTATGACTTAATTATGATGAGTATAATAATTGAAAGTAGGTGGTTATATTATGCCAGAGGAGATAATTAAATAGAGAATTGCACTATTAGCTGGGCTTTTAGTAGCATGCATTATCCTTATGAAAGATGATGTTATGATTCCATTGTACATTGCCCAGGCAAAAAATATTTACAGAGTCAACACTTCAGATCAGAGGGCATTAAGAAGTACATTAGATATAAAAGGCATCCCAGAGATAGAATTAAAATACTTTGGAAATTTTATAAGTGTAAATACAGGACATTGACTTCCTTTTCAACCAGTAGTTTTATTGTCAGTAGGACTGGCAATTCTTCTTGCACCTATGGTTTCAGTAGAAATAAATTAATCATCAAAGTGGATATGATAGTAGCATAGGCAGCTTAGTTGTAAATCTTACCCATTTTTTTCTTGAAAATCAAAAGGAGAATAGAAACAAAACAAAATTTTTTTCTCTAGAAAACAGAGAATTCACAAACTCTAGGTTACATTTAATTATGGCCCAAGCAAATGAAATCAACATCAACTTCATGGGAATGATGGGGCTTTGGGCGCTGAAGGTAGGATGAAGAATTTGGGAACATAGAAGGGATTAGCAGTGGTGGATATAAGAAATCAAAAAACAATATCTACTCCCAAAAAGAGCAGACCCATCTCTGAATGGGAAGTGCTACGAACTGGACTGAGACAGAACAGGGTTTAACTGCTAAGGAAGGTGGGTAAAGAAGTTGCAGAAAGCATCTGGGGAAATCAAGAGGTCACTGACATGTCTCAGAAAACTCCAGGTACCAAAAGGGAGTGAACAAACAGTTTGGAAGGCAAGCGGTATATCCCCTTGGTATCAGTGATAAGCAAAGGATCCAAGGGAAATTAGAGTTGGGAGTAGAAGCTATTCTGAACCAGGTTAGGTGCTTAAGTGTCAGAGGAGCTGTGGATTGTATTTTAAATAGTCTACTACTTTAGCAATACCAGTGAGAACTTTTGAACAAAGAATCCTAGAAAACTGTTCACTGGGTCTTGTTAATAGCTGGTCTAGGAAAATTCAACTCATTTAAATATACATAACAAGAATGGATTAAAGACAGCATCCAAACACAAAACCAATAAGAAAACTGTGCAAAAGAGCACCAAAACTCCCCTATATAGAAAGAAAGCTCATTGGAAAATGTTGCATGAAGCAAATGAAAATTATAACCAACATTTTAATGTGAATTAAAAAAATTAATGTAGCAATTACAGCTCTCAGTTAATACCATAAATCAGAAATATAAGAAACCAGGAAAAGCTGAACAGTCAGCAGAAGGTGTCAGCCAGACTATTGGAGGAGTTGAAGCAGAAAGTGGTAGGTTTCAGAAAAGAGAAAGAAGAAAAAGAAAATACATAATTTATAAGTGAAGACTAAATTTCAAAGTGTAAAACAGAGAACAGATATATTAGGAAGCACAGTAAGTGACATAGAAGAAAGAAATGAGAAAAAACAAGCAAATGAAATATAAATAAGGACATACAATGATTAGAGAGAAAAAGCTAGGTATAGAATAAAGACAAAGGAGATCCAGCACGTTTACAATTGGAATTTCCAAAGGGGGGGGGAAACCCAAACGGTATAATAGAGCAATTATATAAATATATAATTTATAAAATGTCTCCTGAAAAAAAGAAAATCTGAAGTTATATATTGAAAAGGATTTTAGCCTGCATATCAGAATCCTAAGCCATGCTCAGAAGTTAATTTATAGCCTTAAATACTTAGTACAATAAAAAGAAACCATAAAAATATGACACAAAAGATAGAAAAAGAACAGAATAAACCAAATGGAAGTCAAAGGAAAGGATTAATGAAGAAAAAGGCAGAATGGAAGGAGTTAGAGAATGTAACAAAAAAACAAAATAAAAATCTAGTGATTTGAAAAAAACTGATTTGATAAATGATGAGATAATCTAATTAAGAGAAAAGGAAGAAAGTACATATATACAAGAGAAATGACATGAAGGGAAAACGAAACACAAAGAGGAAAATTGGAAATTAATCCTTTGTTGTTTCATTTGCAAATATTTTCTGCCATTCTGAGGGTTGTCTTTTTGTCTTGTTTATGGTTTCCTTTGCTGTGCAAAGCTTTTGAGTTTAATTGAGTCCCATTTGTTTATTTTTATTTCCATTACTCTAGGAGGTGGGTCAAAAAAGATCTTGCTGTGGTTTATGTCAAAGAGTATTTTTCCTGTGTTTTCCTCTAAGAGTTTTATATTTTTATAGTTTTATATTTAAGTCTTTAATCCATTTGGAGTTTATTTTTGTGTAAATGCTGGAAAGGGTGTGGTGAAAAGGGAACCCTCCTGCACTGTTGGTGGGAATGTAAATTGATACAACCACTATGGAAAGCAGTATGGAGGTTCCTTAAAAAACTACAAATAGAACTACCATATGACCCAGCAATCCTACTACTGGGCATATACCCTGAGAAAACTATAATTCATAAAGAGTCATGTACCACAATGTTCATTGCAGCTCTATTTACAATAGCCGGGACATGGAAGCAACCTTAGCGTCCATTGACAGATGAATGGATAAAGAAGATGTGGCACATATATACAATGGAATATTACTCAGCCATAAAAAGAAACGAAATTGAGTTATTTGTAGTGAGGTGGATGGACCTAGAGTCTGTTATACAGAGTGAAGTAAGTGAGAAAGAGAAAAACAAATACCGTATGCTAACACATATATATGGTATCTAAAAAAAAAATTGTTCTGAAGAACCTTGGGGCAGCAGGAATAAAGATGCAAATGTAGAGAATGGTCTTGAGGACACGAGGAGGGGGAAGGGTAAGCTGGGATGAAGTGAGAGAGTGGTGTGGACATATATACACTACCAAATGTAAAATAGATAGCTAGTGGGAAGCAGCCACATAGCACAGGGAGATCAGCTTGGTGCTTTGTGTCCACCTAGAGGGGTGGGATAGCGAGGGTGGGAGGGAGACACAAGAGGGACGAGATATGGGGATATTTGTATATGCCTCTGAGGTCTAAATCCATCCTTCTAAATGTTCTTCTCTGAAGCTGGGGCTGGGCCTTTGAGAACTGCAGTTCACAGGGTCCTTTGCCTGCTGCCTTTTGCAGGTAGGGAGCACTGAGAAAGGTGAAAGTCAGGAGCTGTAGAGAATGGGCTTTCTTTTGATTTTTTGATGTTTCTGTTTGTCACCCATCCTTCTGCTTCTAAGGGGATCCCTGGAAACAGCTTCATCATACCCCTGAGGTCAGAGCCTCCATTTGCTGGGCTCTTCCTTCAAGCTCCTGGGTTCTTGTAATTCCACTCTCTACCCCTTTGTTGCTCCACCCCTAAGAGTGGTACCAGTCTTTTACAGTTGTCTCTTGCTTTGCCTCAGTGTTCCCTTCTTACTCCTTCAGCTTTTCAATACCTGTGTAATCAATTTCTTGCATTGAATTCCATCTTTCGAAATATATAGTGTCCCCCTACCCGCCGATTTAACATCTCTTGCTTCAGTTTCCTCAGATGTAAAATGGAGATGATGGTGATGATGTAATAATGATGATAATAATGACACTTAGCTCATTGGGTTGTTGTGAAGATTAAATGTGTTAATATGTGTAGGTTGTTATAATAAGGTCTGGCAAAGAGTAAACCCAATGTTAAATTATTGCCATTATCAAAAAGATTTACCTCCCACCCCCGCAAAAGCACAGCACTTGGCCTAGACAGATTTGTAAAAAACTTTTCTGAAAACTTTAAAGTGCAGATACTTTCTTTGTTATTTCATCTATTCTAGAGCATGGAGAAAGAAGGAAAACTTCCAAATCAATTCTTGTGATGTAAGTACGACATTGATAACAAAGCTTAAGAAAAATTTTACAGAAAAGGAAATTGTAAAACTATCTGACTTTACAAATAAAAATGGAAAATACTAAATAAGGCATTAGCAAAGAAAACTTGGTAGCTCATTAAAAAATAATACAGCATAATGAAATCAGAAATGAAAAGGCTTAATATTAGGAAATTTAGTAATGTACTTTATTATATTAATAGGTTTAGTAGGTGTAACTTAATGTTGGAGGCCCTAGGGTTCACTCTGTGGTCCTCCTTTCCTCTCTATCTGCATTCACTCCCTTGGTGACCCCAAGTTATCCTGACTTCATGTGTTATTCATGACCTGTTTTTGCACAACTCTCAAGAATGTTTTTTCATTTTTAAAGGGTTGTAAAAAACCAACGAGCCAACTGACCAACCAACCAAATAAACAAACAAAAAAACCCCCAAAAGATAGAATGATATCTCATAAAGTCTAAAATGTTCACTATCTAGCGTTTTAAAGAAAAGATTTGCTTCTCAGATACAAAAAATGGCTTTTGGAATAGACTGAGTTCTAAAAGATTTTAAATTTAAGTACAGTGCACATTCAGAAAAGTGCACATGCCCTAAGTGTACTACTCCACCAATTTCATAAACTGACCTACTGTGTAACCAGCACCCAGATCAAGAAACAGAATATTCCTTGGTTCCCAGAAACCACCTTGTAATGGGAATGACTTGGGCTTCTGTTCTTGCAAATGCATATCCTCATTTTTAATCCATTGCAATCTTAAGAATACAATTTTAAAATTTGTCTCCCATATTCTTACTTCTCCCACTCTTTTAAAAATTTCCTTCTCACCAGAAAGGAAAATATCTTAATTTTATTGTTATCTTGCCCTATTTCTTTTTAACAACTTGAAATCTTTAGCAGAAATCAAAACTACATTAAGCCAAACAACATGAAACTAATGCAACAGCATTGTGTAGGATGGCAGTATATTTTTTTCTCTAAACAGACAGAACATAACACTGAGAAATAACATAGTACTTCACTTTAAATAGATTAGGGTGAATGACGCTTTGTGTCTTCAAGGTAGCATATACACAATCTAATGCCAAAGTTGCTATGGAAACTATTGAATGATAGAAAAAACAGTTGCATAAAATCTGTATAATTCATGGATTTCTGAGAATTTTCAAATCTAAGTTTATAACACACAGAACTTCTTACCCAATGGGGCGTTTACCTATTTGGTAAACATCTTTTTTTTTTTTTTTTTTTGTCTATATGTGCTGAAATACTTCTGATATTGATTGAATTACTCTGAAAAACCTGCCTGGATTATCAAAATTCTGTTTTGAAGGCTTAAATTTGTGAAATAAACTTGTTTTTAATAAAAGTATACATGCATACACATTCTTCACTTATTTAAAGAATCAATAAAGTACCATAAACAATTTAAGTTATTAAATAAAGGCACTGTTCAGCCTTTTAGAAATTTAACAGGGATGAGTGATCTGTGGGAAAAGAAAACTGATAATCTAGAAATTAATACATTACAAAGACTAATTTTTTACTCCAAAGTGGTTCTGAACCAATTTTAGAAAAGATGGTGGGAATCTATGTCATAAGCCACAGATATTTTCATCCTCCTTTTCAAAAAAAAAGAAAGTAACAGGAATTGATTACTTCAACAAGCATTTATGTAAGCCTTCTTTGTTTTTAGCATTCTTCTAGGTACTGGGGATACAGCAGAAAACGAGACTGTAGGAGTACAATCCTTGTTCTCACGAGGCTTACATTCTAGCAGTGGTAGATAGATGCTAAACAAATGAAAATATTAGCTAGTGATGAGTGCTACAATGACAATCAGATAGAGGGGCTATTTATTTTACTAGTGGGTAAAGGGAAGTCCTCATCAAGGGGATTACCTTTGATCTAAAACCTAAATGGCAAGGAGGCACGTGGGTGAAGATTTGGGGAAGCAACACCCAAGTAGAGGAGAAGTTGAGGCACACTCTAGGACACAGATGAGTTTATTTCTCTCTCCTAAGAACTGCAGGCTGCTTTTATTACCTAGTACCCATGTCCAAGTGAAATTTAGAGATTGCTGTGTTGTTTGACATTGGAGTGACATTAAAAGGGAAGAAAAGTTTGCCTTTTTTGTTGACTACCTTCTCTGCAATCATGACCTTGATGCTTCAAAGTGATCTCCCTGCTATCAGACAGAAACAGAAGGTTCAGCAGCAGTGTTCTAGCTCAGCATGCACTCTTTTCCTTATATGTACATCTTTTCATTTTCCTTTCCTGCCTGCTTCTTGCTGGCCGTCTTCCCTTCTTTCTACCCTTCTTTTCTCCTTTCTTCCCTCCCTACCTTTCTTCCTTTATTCCACAAACATCTGTGAAATTCCCAGGGTGTGTGTACATGACAAAGGCACAATAAAAGAAGTTTCACGGGAACAGATTCATCAGTTGGAGTTCACCGAGAACAGGTGGTCTCCATCCAAGGAATTCAAATGCACAGCTTGCTTCAGCTTTGGCTGATTTTCTGAGGCAGAATTTAAAAGTTCCAGATTCCCAAATTTCAAAACACAATAGCCTCTTCTGTTTGTTTCACTTATTATAGCAAATGTCTCTCATTTGTGAGATCAACATTTTTGGCGTGAGCATTTTGAGGTGGGAGTGTGGGGGAAAGTGTTATGCCAACAGTCAGGGGGAAAGGAAACTTTGTTCTTTATGCGTGAAAATAATGACTAATTCCTTTACGTGAGGGTTGGTCTTTGGGATATTGGTTTTGAAAACTTAACTCATTGGTGGGGGGAAAAAAACAACAGGCATGAAAATAAGCCATAAAATAGTGAAAAGTGGACTCTGTGCTAAGGGTGAGCATTAATACAATAGAACTGTTCTATTGTAGTGTGTAGTACATCCAGACAGGAATATATTTTGGAGCCTTTTATACCATTTTTATAAGTGGATTAGGCAGAATTACTGATCTGTTTTACCCACACTGGACTTCAAAATTTTGAATGCAATTGTTAATGGAGTCAACATCATTTGGATATTGTTATTACTATTTTTATTGTTTTAATTAACACTCTCTGAGGAGGTTCTTTCACTAGAAACCTTATGAAGATAATTAAAGGGTTGCTAGTGAATCCACACTAGCAAATGAGAACTATGTACGGTTTATTAACTATACATGTAAGACCTAATCATAATTACATTTTAAGTACATTATAAATAATAACTAGGTAGAACTTCCTGTCTCTTCTCACTGAGAGCTAGTGCAGCCCTTGGTCTTGCATTGCCAAGAGAAAGGTCCCTGTTGTGGGCTGACTGGGATTCTCCCTTCCTTTAGTCTCCATTGATCCACATCCCATAGCAGTTGGTCATGGAAAAGCTGCTTCATTGGATATGATGGGTAATGTTATGTGTCAACTTGACTGGGCTAAAGGATTCCCAGATAGCTGGTAAAATATGTGGGCATCATCCAATCTGTTGGGGGCCTGAATGGAACAGAAAAGTGAGAAGGGGTGACGTCTCTCTCTTCTTGAGCTGGGGAGTCTTATCTTCTCCTACCCTCAGGCAATAGAGCTCCTGGTTCTTGGGCTTAGGGACTCCAGGACTTATGCTATTGGCTCCCCTGGTTCTCTTCTGAATTGGACGGAATTATACCACTGGTTTTCCTGGTTCTGTAGCTTGCAAACAGCAGATTGTGGGACTTCTCAATTTCTGTTTCTTCAGTTTTTTGGTGTTTAAGTTCTGCTATGGTCTGAATGTTTCTGTTACCCCAAAATCTGTGTATTGAAATTCTAACCTCCAAGGTAATTGTTTTAGGAAATGGTCTTTGGGAGGTGATTAGAACATGAGGGCAGAGCCCTCCTGAATGGGGTTAGTGCCCTTATAAAAGGGACCCCAAAGAGCTGTCTCACCCTCTTTCCATGGTGTGAGGATACAATGAGAAGTCTGCAGACTACTAAGAAGGTTCTTACCAGAATCCGACCATGCTGGCATCTTGATCTTGGACTTCCAGCCTCCAGATTGTGAGAAATGAATTTCTGTTGTTTGTAAGTCTCTCAGTCTCTGGTATTTCGTTATAGCAGCCTGAACAAACTAAGACAATTTCTAACCACAGTTTTTTTATTGCTTTTCTTCAATGTTCTTTTCAAAATATCAGCTGCTCAGGGCTGCTGTTGTATGGTTCTGTGTTTTCAGCAGCATCTCTCTTCTCTCCTCCGGGTCCCTCTAGACTTGGGCACTGGGGGGCGGGGGCGGGAAGGGGGCTGTTAATCAATCCTGACTTTTTTTGTGTGTGAAGCAACTTCTTGACTGGATCAGAACTAATAAACAATTCCCCTTTTCCATGACTGTCTATGAACCGTATTGTCCTCCCTAACGCTACTGACAAATGCCCCTTTGGCTCAAGTTCTCACCTAGAGGCTCTGATCTCTGTCTAGCTGCCTACCTACTTACCCACCTACCTCAATCATCGCTCTCTCCATGCTCTAGATACACTGGACTTTTTTTAGTTTCTGGACCCACCATATTCTCTTCTTGTCTCAGCTCTGTCTTAGATGCTATTCCTTCTGCTTTTTTGATGTGATCAGCCCTTTTCCCTGTCCCAGCACGCTCTCTCTCCTTTTGCTAGCTGATTCCTACTCATTTCTCAGATCTCTGTTAAATGCCTCTACTGCAGAGATAATGTCCTTGACCATGTAGTCTACATTGGACTTCCTCACAGTACATTCTCTGGATTAGTTAGGGTGATGCTAACTAATTTAACTTCCTAATTTCAGTGGTTTTACGCAGCTTATTTGTTATTCATTATATTAACTTCCTAGGACTGATGAAACAAAGTACCAGAAGCAGGATGGCTTAAAACAACAGAAAATTATTGTCTCACAAGTCTGGAGCCTAGAAGTCTGAAATCAAGGTGTCAGATATTCTCTCTGATAGATTTAAGGGAGAATTCTTTCTTAGTGTTTTCTAGCCTCTGGTATTTGCTGGTCATCCTTGACTTGGTAGATGCATCACTCCAGCTACATGGCTGTTTTCTTCCTGTGTGTCTTCACATTGTCTTTCCTCTGTGTGTGTCTGTCTCTGTGACCAAATTTCTCCCTTTTTTAAGGACACCAGTCATATTGGATTAGGACCCACTATAATGACCTCATTTTAAATTGATTACCTCTGTAAAGACCCTATCCCCAAATAAGGCCACATTCTGAGATATTGGGAGTTATGACTTCAATATAATTCAACCCATAATACTCACATAATGTAGATGGTTTTGGTCAGTGAGCAGCTTTCCTATCCGTGATGATTTAGGAATTAGACTCCTCTTACTTTATGGCTCTACTGTCCCTCAGACTTTGACATCATCTGTGTGAAGCTGATGAAAGAAGGAAGAGAGTGTGGAGAAGGCACAATACCTCATTCCAATGTTGGTGCAGAGGTGGTGCACATCCCTTCTCCTCACCATTGGGCGGGCTTTGTCCCAAGACTCTACTTAGACATAAGAGGGGAATGGAAAATGTAATCTGCTGCGTGTGGTTTCTTAAGTCATCTGTGGTGAAGAGCTGGTACTTTTATTTACAGCCCATCACAGACCAATGTTTTATAAAGTATAGTAAAACGTATTATATTGAAAAATGAATTGAAAACATATATAGTATAAGATCTTTTTGTTATTAAAATTTAGCAGACATAAAATTCCTTTAATAAAATTCTGTAAGTTTCCAAACACTTAAACTCCCAATTTTTGTCTCATCATGGACCACTAACAAATAGTTTGCAGATGGGCACTAGGTCATGGCCCACACTTTGAGTAGCACTGCCTTACACAGTGAATGGGAGTGGTTTTAGTCAGCTCTGGCTGCTAAAACAAAAATACCACAGACTGGGTGTATTAAACAACAGACATTTATTTCTCTCAGTTCTGGAGGCTGGGAAGTTCAATATCAAGGTGCTGGCAAGTTTGGCTTGGTGAGGGCCCTCTTCCTGGCTTGCAGACAGCCACCTTCTCATTGTATCCTCATATGCTGAAGAGAAAGTGAGCTTTGGTCTATTCCTCTTCTTGTACAGACACTAATCTGATCTTGGGGGCTCCACTCTCATGACCTCATGTAAACCTGATTATCTCCCAAAGGCTCTACCTCCAAACACCATCCCATTGGGGGTTAGGGCTTCAATATGAATTTTGGGGGGACACAAGTCATAATAAATTTTTCGTATAGATGACTTTCTCTGCCTCACTCTTATAACTCCTGGTACTTACCTCACCCCTGCCTTCACCCTTTATTATACTATAATTATTGTTTGGCATTTGTCTTTTCTGCTCATTCCCTGGACTTTAAGCTCTGTGGGGGCAGAGACCACATTCCTCTTATTTACATTTGGGCCCTCAGCATTTATTTGAGTGCTTGTCATAAAGCTGGAGATTGATAAATACTTGTCAAAATTCTGTTTCTGGTCTGCACCTGGAATAATCTCTAAAAAATATGTTTACCTAATATTTATGACATTAATTCACTTAACAGAAGTTTTGTTATTTTCTTCTGCTTTTTAAATGTTTTCCTCATGCCTTGTTTATCACTCATACTCTAAGTCCATATATAGTGCAGGAAAGAAGGATTTCCTTGAAACCATGGGCCTAATAAAATGATTAGTGGTCAGACTGGGTGGCCGGCCTGGATTAGGGCAAGAAGAGTGTCAATAGTTGTAAGAATTCCGACTGCACATAGGGAGAATAATTTGTGAGCAAAATAAAAATATTTTGTTAAAGAAGTAATTATTGAGAAAGAGAAGGCCCAGCTAGTAACCATAACCGATGAGAACTCTTTTAGGAAGATAGAAAAAGAAAATTATAGATAATAGATGCTGATAACATGTAGCCATAGAGAATGGCATGTTGCTGAGTTCTGTGCAGAATACATTTAGTGAGTATTCTAAATGCCAAACTCAGAAGAGGCCCCAGTAGTCAAGCAAGAATCTAATAAAAGACTTGAGCAGGATTATATGCAATATTTTCCTCCAGCAGCTGGAAATTTTATTGTTCTTTAGGAAAGAGCTTGGGTGGACTTTTTCCTAATTTTGTATCTGAGTCTTTCTCAAGAGTCTAGTTGCTCCATACAGAAAGACATGAATGCTTAGCATGTATACGTTAAATAAAAATAGCTAACATTTGTTGAGAGGTTACTTATGTCAGGTACTGAACTATGTACTTGATATGCATTGTTCATTTAACCCTCGCAGTAGCTCTACTTGGTAGATTTTGACTTTTCTCCATTCCATGGGTAAGAGAACTGAATCTGTAAAAAGTTAAGTGATTTGCCAGAGTCCCAGAGCTTATAAGTGGAGGGGTATGTACCTAGTTGTTAATAACTTCTTATTTTAATACCAAATTCAATCATCCAAAAGTCAGTCTTTCCCCCAGGGACAAATCACCATAGATGTCTTTTAGTTTTAGAAATAATGGCATCTTCTGTTAGCATATTTTTTCTTACTGAAACTCTTTATGTTATATTATATTATGTTGTAATACCATATTTATTAATTTTTGGTGACAAAGATTTTCTTAACTGTAACTGTTTGAGTATGGCATCACACCGAATTTTCAGAGCTAATATAATTCAGAGTCAGAGAAACAAGAGAATACATGGGGATTTAGATTAACAATACTAGGATTTCATACGTAACCCACTGCTTTCATATATTACTCTCTGGAGAAGCTCTTGAGGTATGGAGAAGAATGTTAAACTCTAGTGACAAGACAGTAAACCAGCAAAATAATATGTTGAAAGAATGTTTATTGAAGGTGCCATTCTGGTGGAATAAAAGTTATTGCTTCAAGAAAGGAGATGATGGCAACTTGCAGTGACTCAATTTCTTTCCAGCAGTTAAAATGTGTTTTAAACTCATAAGCTTCCATATTATTTGAGTTTCCTGCTTAGCAATCTCATTTAGTATGGTATGGCTTCCCTTTCCTTCTTTAAAATTGACAGTCAACTCAGGTTGTGTGTTCCTTCCCTTGCTTTCCTTTGTATCCTCTGGTTTGTGACAGATGTGTGCCCTATTAGTGTGGCAGCCATCCTGGGAAGGGAGCCTGGAAGGCATCTTGCTTGGCTTACTGTCTGGGATACAGTAAATCATGATACAATATGCTGTGTACTCTCAAAGTACTAAGTATAATGTGCTGTGGACACACAGTGGGAGAATTAGTTGTTTTTATATGGATGAGGGGAGGCTGGACGGAGGATGAAAAATTCAAGCTGAATTTCTGAATACACCAGATTAGCAGCTCCATGAAGGCAAAACTTAGATCTATTTGTTTACCACTATTACCGAGAGTTTACAGCTGTTATTGAAACATAACAAGCACTAAAGAAATATTTGCTGAATGAATGAATAGGTGGATAAATGACTGAGAAATCACTGTGGAATAGCCAAAAAATGTAAGGACTATGGAGTTGAAATGTTCTAGTTTGTTTCCTTCCCAAGTGTGCTCCTGACCAGCTGTGTGGTCTTGAAGTCATCTACCCTGAGTGTGAAAATGGAGAAAGTAAAGGAAATGTTGAAAAATCATTGTGAATATTAAATGAAGTAAAATATATCAAAATACAAAAAATAGGCCATTAATACATTTTAGGTTTTTTAAAATACTGAATTTATAAAGATTTATTTAATAATATACCTTTAAACACCCACAATTTTTACAATGGCTCTTTCAGATTTTCTTAGAGTTAATTTCCAAATCATTTTAAGAAATCTTTGGAGCACAAATAAACTTAGTTACCACCCATTGTTGTATAGTAAGCAGTATATAAAAAATATAAAATATTTCCTCTCATAAGGACAAATATCCTTCTATTTTTGGCTCTACATAGGCAATTCTGATACATATAAAAAATGTTCAGTCATTTTCTAAATGCAAATATTTATATTTCCCCTATAGTGGACTGTATTTATTTGAGAGGATATATTCAGAAGAGTCTAATATTACAATATCTGAAAATAGGTTTTCAGAGACACAAAGACTGTCACAAGTTATTCATCCTTTCCCATGGTTCAAGACCTAATGTCCATGAAATTTCTCTCTTTCTAAATCCTGAGACCCAATGTATCGTTTTCTAGCAGTGTTAATAAAACATAATTTGACAAACCAACTTAAGTAAAAAAGGAGTTCCATGCTTTACTCTCATTTCTAAAAAATGTTAAAAGGATTCAGACATACAGTGCCGTAGGCAGTATTTTAAGATGGCTCCTGAGATTCCCACGCTCTGGTTTACATGTTTTATGTAATCCCTTTCCCTTTGAGTGTAGATGAGACCAGTGAGTATTAGGTTACTAATCAGTTGACTTTGAGTTAATCAAAGGGGATTATCCTGGATGGGAATGACCTAATCAGATGAACTTTTAGAAGAAGTGGTGGCCTGGAAGAAAGCAAATTTACCTATGTTGTGAACTGACTATAAGACAAGGCAAGAACTATGTACAACTTCTAGACACTGAGTGTGGTCCCCAGCCACCAATAGCTAGCAAGAAAATATGGCCTCTTTCAGTCCCATAACCATAAGGAATTGAATTCAGGCAACACTGAATGAGTGAATGTGCTTGGTAAAGAACCCCATGCTCCAAATGAGTACTGCAGCACAGCTGACACCTTGACTGCAGCTTTGTGAGATGCTGAACAGAAGTCCAGTTAAGTTGTGCCTGGACTTTTGATCCAAGGAAACTGTGAGATAACAAATTTGTGTTGTTTTAAGTCTCTAGGGTTATCAGTTAGTTATGTATTAATAGAAAAACTAATAATACAGTTTTTTTAGAATTCATTAGAATCCTCTTTCTTCTCTGCTCTTCTCTCATCTCCATAGGCTCATTCAACTCATTCTTCAATTCCTGAAATATTTCTTCCTATTAATCAGGTCCAGACTGATTAGTTTTATTATATATTCTTCCCTTCTAACTCCCACTCAGCATTTTATTTGGAAGATCAGCTTAGGTTTCCTTTCAGCAGAAAAGAGTCTTTCCTTTCTAAAAGAAGTGAGGAGGAGAGCTAGGCAGGCAATTTCAAGCAACTCTTGCACCTGAAGAGGGAGTGGAGTAGCCCATGAACATGCCTTTGTTACAGTTTTTGTGCCTACACACACACTTTTAATCAGACACGCACATATATGATGAGGCTTAACCACTTGCTTTTGACTCTTGAGTGAAAATAGCCTGTTAAGCTCACCTAGGTTTTTCCCCCCAGGCACCCAATTATGGTTTATTCTTGGTTTCTTGGCAGAAATTGAATTGTCTTCCAATACCTATTCATTTTCTTCCTTGTTATAGAAATTTTACCATTGGGCCCATGACCAGCCAATTAATAGAGTCCATTTTCCAGCCTCTCTTGCAGCTAGGTTCAGGTATGATATAAGATAAAGTGTTATTTGCAACTTTTAGGGCATGCCCTTAAAAGGAAGGCATGTACCATCCCACTTTTCCCATTTCCTGTTGGCTGCAAAGTGGCCATAATGGCAGGGGACTCTTTAGTCTTATTGAGTGATGAGATGGAAGTCATGTGATGACAAAAGCAGAGCCACAAGATAGAAGAAATCTGGGTTCCAGGGAAGTTAAGGGTAGCTTTTTGTGACACAAACTTCACAGCTGTACTCAATATTTCACCTCCATTTCTTCTACTTTTTAGCATTGAACTCCATGCCCCCAGACTTATCTAGACACATAGGCAACTAGATAGATAACTCATTTCCTAGCCTTTCTTATAGCTAGCATGGCCATGTGACCAAGTTCTCACCAGTGAAATATAAGCAGAAATGCTCAAATTCTACCTTTTCCTAGTTAAAACATGCTCCCAACCCTTTTGGTATCTTTGTGGTAGAAATTGGGTCAGTCCAATCCTGGAGATAGCCAAGATAGATTACTTGAAATTTTTATATCAGTTGTATAAATCACCTAGCATCTTCCACCAGTATGTAGTATAACAGGAAGCAGACCATTTGGTTGAACTGCCCTTCCTTCAGGCTTAGCTGTCAGAACTTTTATCAAAGTACTTGTGTTTTGTGTCAGTCTCAGCCTACTGATGGTGACGTTGTCAGCTAGGAATGCCTGAAGCACTCACCTGGTTACTACTACTACTTGGGGTGAGCTCTCACAGACATTTCCCAGACCAGAGCCTATGTTGTGGCTGATTGTCCCCTGTGGTTTTTATTATGATTGCAAGATGTGTAACAGGGAAGAGGCAATTCTGACTCCATATTGGATCTGTTTCTTTTACTGTAACCTTTGCTTTTCGTTGCTTTTGTTATTATAATCAGTCTATAGCTGTAAGCATCCTGCCACAGGGAACCCTGCCCCTCTGCCTGACTATTAAACTAAAAGGCCTTTGTTCAGCTCACAGAGAGACATTCTGACCCTGCCCACCTGTGAATGGCTGAAGAAAAGGAGAAATTAACACATCCTCTCCTGTTTTGCCAGATAAATGGCCTTTTTGCTTTACTTCCTCACGTCCTCCTCCTCCCTGTCTATAAAAGAAACTGGCATCCAGACCCTGATAAGATGGTTCTTTGAGGACCCTACTCTACCATCTTCTCAGTCTGCCAACTTTCCGAATAAAGTTGCTATTCCTTGCCTCAGCACCTTGTCTCCCGATTTATTGGCCTGTTGTGCGGCAAGCAAAGTGAGGTTGGACTCGATAACAGATACACCTTAGCAATAACCATCAGGGAGCTTAAAAAACAAAGTTTATTACTCATAGGACCTGGAGGGTACAGGGCATGCCCAAGATCAAACAGGGAGGTCACAGGTAGAGAGAGAGAAAGAGAGAGAGGGAAAGGGAGAAGGAGAGGGAGAGAGCAGACCTGGGGCTCTGCTTTTTTGTGGGATCAAGTGTGGGGTGCCTACATTTTTGCAGGTTCACTGTTAATTGTTGAATTTAAAACATAGACATGAGAATTAAAGTGCAGGAAGGGAAAAAAAAGCAGGGTCACTCGAGTGGTCAGTTACCTAAGTCATCCAGGGTTTCCAAAAGGGGAACTTCATGGATGGGGTGGCCTGGTTCTCTATCTAGCTGTGTAGCTCTCAATGTATTTATTAGAGATGAATGTCTTTGAAATGGATGCCTCGGCAATCAAAAGCTTAATGTTTGGCACTTACATTACAATCAAAAAAGCTAATTGTTAGGCACTTACACTACAAATTGTCATTGGCATTGTTGCTTTAGTTGTCTGTTCTATGCACTAGATTGTGATTCCTGGAAGATGAGGATTGGCTTAATATTTCTCTGAATTCCTAGTTCCTGGAATAGGTCCTAATATACAAAAGATACCAGTAGATGTTTGCTGAACAAATGAATGAAGATGATGTCTAATGATTGTGGGAACCTAGAATGGAATGATGGGAAGTTAGTCTAAACACAGAACTGAGAATCAGGAGTTGGAAAGAAACTTGAAGAGATTATTTTCAGAGCTCTCACTGGTTACATAGTTGATTAGTGACTTATCCAGAATATGAATAATGTTGGCTGACTCCTAGTCTCTACTTTTACCACTATAATGTGGCTGCAACTATATCTGAGTCAGGAGATGTTTAGGAAGGACATCTTAAGGAGAGGCAACAGATGAGCAGGAGACTACAGAATAGGAGTGTTTTTGTATGTATGAGGATTTGTGTGTATACTTGTGATATTGTGATTTATAATAATAGACGTTTGGTTTTCCTCTTGGTTCCTGGCACAGAGCTTCTAAAACTCACGGAATTTCCTGTAAGAGCAATAGTCCTTTTTTGTTCATAACAAGTCCCTTTCAGCCACACCTGAGTTTATATTAATGAGGTGATTTTTGAAAAGCCCTTAAGGATAGGGGCTGGTTGCTAGGGGAACCAACCCTGTGATTGGAGAGTTGGAACTTTCAGCCCCACCCCTTAACCTCAGGGGAGGAGAAAGAGGCTAGAGGTTGATTTAATCACAAAATGACGAATTATTTAATCAATCATGACTATATAATGAAGCCTCTATAAAAATCTCTGAAGTATGGGGTTCAGAGAGCTGTTGGTGCTGGGAGAGTGTTGCACTAGGAGAGGGCATGGAGGCTCTGTGCCACTTTCCCCATACCTTGTGCTACTCGTCTACATATCCTTTTTTTTTCTTTTAGCTGTTTTTAATTGAAGTGTAGTTAATATACAATGTTATGTTAGTTTCAGGTATACAGCAAAGTGATTCATTCATATATATATATATATATATATATATTCTTTCTCAGATTCTTTTCCATTATAGGTTATTACAAGATATTGAATATAGTTCCCTGTGCTACACAGCAGGTCCTTGTTGTTTATCTATTTTATATATAGTAGTGTGTATATGTTAATCCCAAACTCCTAATTTATTTTTCCGCCCACCCCCCTCCATCCCCTTTGGTAACTGTAAGTTTGTTTCCTATGTCTGTTGAGTCTATTTCTGTTTTGTAAATAAGTTCATTTGTATCATTGTTTTAGATTCCACATATAAGTGATATCATACAGTATTTGTCTTTCTCTGTCTAACTTACTTCACTTAGCATGATAATTTCTAGGTCTATCCATGTTGCTGCAAATGGCATTATTTCATTCTTTTTTATGGCTGAGTAATATTCCATTGTGTGTGTGTGTGTGTGTGTGTATGTATACACACACACACCACATCTTCTTTATATGTTCATCTGTCTGTGAATATTTAGTTTGCTTCCATGTCTTAGCTATTGTAAATAGTGCTGCTATGAATATTGGGGTGCATGTATCTTTTTGAATTATAGTTTTCTTTGGATATATGCCCGTGAGTGGGATTGCAGGATCATATGGTAACTCTATTTTTAATTTTTTAGGGAACCTCCATACTGTTCTCCAAAGTGGCTGTTCCAATCTACAGTCCCACCAACAGTATAGGAGGGTTCCTGCCAATGAAATATCAGAAAGAGAAATTAAGGAAAAAATTCCATTTATCATTGCATCAAAAAGAATAAAATACCTAGGAATAAACCTACTAAGGATGCAAAGGACCTGTACTCTGAAAAAGTATAAGAAAGAAATTGAAGATGATGCAAACAGTTGGAAAGATACTCTGTGTTCTTTGATTGGAACAATCAATATTGTCAAAATGACAATACTCCCCAAGCTAATCTACAGATTCAGTGCAATCCCCCAAATTACCAATGGCATTTTTCACAGAACCAAGGCAAATAATTTTAAAATCTGTATGGAAACACAAAAGACCCTGAATAGTCAGAGCAATCTTGAGAAAGAAAAACGAAGCTGGAAAAGTCAGGCTCCCTGACTTCAGACTGTAGTACAAAGCTACAGTAATCAAAATAGTATGGTACTGGCAAAAAACCAGACATATAGATCAATGGAACAGGATAGAAAGCCCAGAAATAAACCCATCCAATTATGGTCAATTAATCTACAACAAAGGAGGCAAGAATATACAATAGAGAAAAGACAATCTCTTCAATAAGTAGTGCTGGGAAAACTGGACAGCTACATGGAAAAGAATAAAATTAGAACATTCTGTAATATCATATACAAAAATAAGCTCAAAATAGATTAAAGATCTAAATGTAAGACCAGACACTACAAAACTCCTAGAGGAAAACATAGGCAGAACACTCCTTGACATAAATCGCAGCAATGTTAATTTCGGTCCGTCTCTTAGAGTAATGGAAATGAAAACAAAAATAAACAAATGGGACCCAATTAAACTTAAAAGCTTTTGCACAGCAAAGGAAACCATAAGCAAAATGAACCTATGGAATGGGAGAAAATATTTGCAAATGATGCTAGGGATTAGTTTCCAAAATATACAAATAGCTCATACAGCTTCATATCAAAAAACAAACAACCAAATCAGAAAATGGGCAGAAGACCTAAATAGATATTTCTCTGAAGAAGACATCCAGATGGCCAACAGGCACATGAAAAGATGCTCAATATTGCTTATTATTAGAGAAGTGCAAATCAAAATACAATGAGGTACATCTCACACCAGTCAGAATGGCCATCATTAAGAAGTCTACAAATAATAAATGCTGGAGAGGGTATGGAGAAAAAGGAACCCTTCTATATATCCTTTTACAGCAAATCAGGAATCTAGTAAGTAAACAATTTTCCTGAGTTCTGTGAGCCATTCTAGTGAATTATGAAACCTGAGAGTTATGAAACCTGAGGAGGGGGTTGTGAGAACCCCTAATTTGTAGCTAGTGGGTCATAAGCCCAGGTGACAACCTGTACTTGCGACTAGTTCTGAAATGAGGGGACAGTCTTGTGGGACTTAGCCCTTACCCTTTGGGGTCTGACACTGTCTCCAGGTAGGGTCAGAATTGAATTAAATTATAGGACATCCAGCTCGTGTCAGAGAATTGCTTGGAATGGGAAAATCCCCCAGACATCTGGTGTCAGAAGTATTGGGAGTAGAGTGTGGAAAAAGAATTTTTTCTTTCAGTACCCATACACAAGTCTTTGGTAGGACACATTAATGGCCCTAATTCTTCCCTTCTCCATGTATCCATGTGCATTGTTATGTGACTTTGCAGTTTATTCCACTAAAGAGGCAGAGTATATTTCCCTACTCTTTTGGGTTCAGACCAATGCTTCTGCCAATGGAATGTTAACAGGCATGACATGACCAAAGGCATGAAAAAAGCCTGCATGATTGAGCTTCCTCCTGTTACCAGGAGCAGGATGATAGACAAGTGGAGCAGAGACAGTTTGCTAGAGTTGAGCCCAGTCTAGGGTCTGCTGGTCCCCTGACAACCTTCAGATGTGTAAATGAGCCCAGGTGGGAGCAATAAAATTGCCCAGCTAAGCCCAGTGTAAATCAATTTACCCACAGCCATGAGATAGATAAATGCGTATTATTGTATGCTGCTGAGATTGTTATACAGCACTATTGTAGCCATAATGAACTGATAGGGAATTATTGCTAGAAATAGATGATGATGGGGGAGTGATGTCAGTAAGGTTTTCTTGAAAAGGAATTGTGGGAATTGAGGATTGCATTTCAGTGGGAGGGCAAAGCCAGTGAAATGCCATGTTTGCATGTTAGACTTGTAGTGGTGTCCTCATGACACACATTTAAGTTTTAGATGGCAATATTTGATTCTAAGAATGATTAAATTATTTTCATTTTACAAAGACCAAAGAGTCATGAAACAGCACGTTTTCTGAACTTGTTATGAAGACTAGATACGGATGAAAGAAATAAGATAAATAGTATCTCACTCTTTATTGCTGTATAGTTGAAAAATTAGATGAAAATCCACTTTATTAGAAGATAGAGAGCTCAGAGTTATTTGTACTATTTGCACAATAAAGGGCATTTGCTTTATGGGGAGCAATACCACTTTACTTCATTAACACATTTGCCTGTATAATTAGAGAACCCACCGTTGCCAAAAATAAATTACTGACTTTAAATTATGGCAAGAAAGTGAAATGGTCTTGAATAAGTATTTTTCAAGTTCCTCTTGATTTAAAACAAGAGGCTCAGTACTAGGCAGATTCTCTTCACTCCCTCCTTTCCTTCTTCAGCTGAGTCCTCTGCCTCAGTCATCCTTAGATTTCTTCTTTCACTTTTGTCTCTGGTTAGGAGTTTACTTCTTTCAGCCTTAGTGTTATCACATTCTTATGCCTTTAATTCATAACTCTTCCCACATCTCTTTTGTTTCAAGACATATACCAAGTTTAGGTGGGTAATGACAAGGATCCCCAATTACCTGAGAAGACACCATGCTGCTATAGCAAGGAAACCCCAATCTATAAAGGCTCAAATAAGAGACAAGTTTATTTCTCTGTCACTGAATATTCCAGAGGGAAGGAGTAGGAAGATGACTCTGACTCACAAGGTCAGCCAGGAATCCAGTCACTTTAATCATGTTGCCCCGCTTTTGACTAGGGTGTTGTCCACATCTGTAATTTTGATGCTTGTATTTTATGGCCACATTTATGTTCCAGTCTTCAGGAAGAGGAAAAGAGAGAAGTAGAGGGCAGTGATTCCCATTTAAGGAAGTGATGTAAAAGCTGCACACGTTACCCCTGTGTACATTCCACTGGTGAGAACCTAGTCACTTGGCCATATTATTTTATTTAAAAAAATTTTTAATTTTATATTGGTGCAGAGTTGATTTACAATGTTGTGTTTCAGGTGTACAGCAAAGTGATTCAGTTATACATATGCATATATCTATTCTTTTTCAGGATCTTTTCCCATATAGGTTATTACAGGGTATTTAGTAGAGTTCCCTGTGTTATACAGTAGGTCCTTGTTGATTATCTATTTTATATATAGTAGTTGTTTTTTTTTTAACATCTTTATTGGAGTACAACTGCTTTACAATGGTGCGTTAGTTTCTGCTTTACAACAAAGTGAATCAGTTATACATATACATATGTTCCCATATCTCTTCCCTCTTGCATCTCCCTCCCTCCCACCCTCCCTATCCCACCCCTCTAGGTAGTCACAAACCACCTAGCTGATCTCCCTGTGCTATGCGGCTGCTTCCCACTAGCTATCCACCCTACGTTTGGTAGTGTATATATGTCCCTGCCACTCTCTCACTTTGTCACAGCTTACCCTTCCCCCTCCCCATATCCTCAAGTCCATGCTCTAGTAGGTCTGTGCTTTATTCCCATCCTACCCCTAGGCTCTTCATGACATTTTCTTTTTTCTTAGATTCCATATATATGTGTTAGCATACGGGATTTGTTTTTCTTCTTCTGACTTAGTTCACTCTGTATGGCAGACTCCAGGTCCATCCACCTCACTACAAATAACTCAATTTCGTTTCTTTTTATGGCTGAGTAATATTCCATTGTATATATGTGCCACATCTTCTTTATCCATTCCTCTGTTGATGGACATTTAGGTTGCTTCCATGTCCTGGCTACTGTAAATAGAGCTGCAATGAACATTGTGGTACATGACTCTTTTTGAATTATGATTTTCTCAGGGTATATGCCCAGTAGTGGGATTGCTGGGTCATATGGTAGTTCTATTTGTAGTTTTTTAAGGAACCTCCATACTGTTCTCCATAGTGGTTGTATCAATTTACATTCCCACCAGCAGTGCAAGAGGGTCCCCTTTTCTTCACACCCTCTCCAGCATTTCTTGTTTCTAGATTTTTTGATGATGGCCATTCTGACTGGTATGAGATGATATCTCATTGTAGTTTTGATTTGCATTTCTCTAATGATTAATGATGTTGAGCATTCTTTCATGTGTTTGTTGGCAATCTGTATATCTTCTTTGGAGAAATGTCTATTTAGGTCTTCTGCCGATTTTTGGATAAGGTTGTTTGTTTTCTTGTTATTGAGCTGCATGAGCTGCTTGTAAATTTTGGAGATTAATCTTTTGTCAGTTGCTTCATTTGCAAATATTTTCTCCCATTCTGAGGGTTGTCTTTTGGTCTTGTTTATGATATCCTTTTCTGTGCAAAAGCTTTTAAGTTTCATTAGGTCCCATTTGTTTATTTTTGTTTTTATTTCCATTTCTCTAGGAAGTGGGTCAAAAAGAATCTTGCTGTGATTTATGTCATAGAGTGTTCTGCCTATGTTTTCCTCTAAGAGTTTTATAGTGTATGGCCTTACATTTAGGTCTTTAAACCATTTTGAGTTTATTTTTGTGTATGGTGTTAGGTAGTGTTCTAATTTCATACTTTTTGTTGTTGTTTTTTTTTTGCGGTACGCGGGCCTCTCACTGTTGTGGCCTCTCCTGTTGTGGAGCACAGGCTCTGGATGCGCAGGCTCAGCGGCCATGGCTCATGGGCCCAGCCGCTCCGCGGCATGTGGGATCCTCCCGGACCAGGGCACGAACCCGTGTCCCCTGCATCGGCAGGCGGACCCTCAACCACTGCACCACCAGGGAAGCCCTAATTTCATACTTTTACATGTACCTGTCCAGTTTTCCCAGCACCAATTATTGAAGAGGCTGTCTTTTCTCCACTGTATATTCTTGCCTCCTTTATGAAAGATAAGGTGACCATATGTGCATGGGTTTATCTCTGGGCTTTCTATCCTGTTCCATTGATCTATATTTCTGTTTTTGTGCCAGTACCATACTCTCTTGATTACTGTAGCTTTGTAGTGTAGTCTGAAGTCAGGGAGCCTGATTCCTCCAGCTTCATTTTTCATTCTCAAGATTGCTTTGGCTATTTGGGGTCTTTTGTGTTTCCATACAAATTGTGAAATTTTTTGTTCTAGTTCTGTGAAAAATGCCAGTGGTAGTGTCATAGGGACTGCATTGAATCTGTAGATTGCTTTGGGTAGTAGAGTCATTTTCACAATGTTGATTCTTCCAATCCAGAAACATGGTATATCTCTCCATCTATTTGTATCATCTTTAATTTCTTTCATCAGTGTCTTATAATTTTCTGCATACAGGTCTTTTGTCTCATTAGGTGGGTTTATTCCTAGATATTTTATTCTTTTTGTTGCAGTGGTAAATGGGAATGTTTTCTTAATTTCACTTTCAGATTTTTCATCATTGGTGTATAAGAATGCCAGAGATTTCTGTGCATTAATTTTGTATCCTGCTACTTTACCAAATTCATTGATTAGCTCTAGTAGTTTTCTGGTAGCATCTATAGGATTCTCTATGTATAGTGTCATGTCATCTGCAAAGAGTGACAGCTTTACTTCTTCTTTTCCAATTTGGATTCCTTTTATTTCTTTTTCTTCTCTCATTGCTGTGGCTAGAACTTCCAAACCTATGTTGAATAAGAGTGGTGAGAGTGAGCAACCTTGTCTTCTTCCTGATCTTAGTGGAATTGGTTTCAGTTTTTCACCATTGAGGATGATGTTGGCTGTGGGTTTGTCATATATGGCCTTTATTATGTTGAGGCAAGTTCCCTCTGTGCCTACTTTCTGCAGAGTTTTTATCATAAATGGGTGTTGAATTTTGTTGAAAGCTTTCTCTGCATCTATTGAGATGATCATATGGTTTTTCTCCTTCAGTTTGATAGTATGGTGTATCACGTTGACTGATCTGCGTATACTGAGGAATCCTTGCATTCCTGGAATAAACCCCACTTGATTATTGTGTATGATCCTTTTAATATGCTGTTGGATTCTGTGTGCTAGTATTTTGCTGAGGATTTTTGCATCTATGTTCACCAGTGATATTGGTCTGTAGTTTTCTTTCTTTGTGACATCTTTGTCTGGTTTTGGTATCAGGGTGATGGTGGCCTTGTAGAATGAGTTTGGGAGTGTTCCTCCCTCTGCTCTATTTTGGAAGAGTTTGAGAATGATAGGTGTTAGCTCTTCTCTAAATGTTTGATAGAATTCGCCTGTGAAGCCATCTGGTCCTGGGCTTTTGTTTGTTGGAAAATTTTTAATCACAGTTTCAATTTCAGTGCTTGTGATTGGTGTGTTCATATTTTCTATTTCTGCCTTGTTCAGTCTCGGCAGGTTGTGCATTTCTAAGAATTTGTCCATTTCTTCCAGGTTGTCCATTTTATGGGCATAGAGCTGCTTGTAGTAATCTCTCATGATCTTTTGTATTTCTGCAGTGTTAGTTGTTACTTCTCCTTTTTTATTTCTAATTGTATTGATTTGAGTCTTCTCCCTTTTTTTCTTGATGAGTCTGGCTAATGGTTTATCAATTTTGTTTATCTTCTCAAAGAACCAGCTTTTAGTTTTATTGATCTTTGCTATCATTTCCATCATTTCTTTTTCATTTATTTCTGATCTGATCTTTATGATTTCTTTCCTTCTGCTAACTTTGGGGTGTTTTTGTTCTTCTTTCTGTAATTGCTTTAGGTGCAAGGTTAGGTTGTTTATTTGAAATGTATCCTGTTTCTTAAGGTAGGATTGTATTGCTATAACTTCCCTCTTAGAACTGCTTTTGCTGCATCCCATAGGTTTTGGGTCGTTGTGTCTCCATTGTCATTTGTTTCTAGGTATTTTTTGATTTCCTCTTTGATTTCTTCAGTGATCACTTCGTTATTAAGTAGCATATTGTTTAGCCTCCATGTGTTTGTATTTTTTACAGATCTTTTTTCTGTAATTGTTATCTAGTCTCATACCATTGTGGTTGGAAAAGATACTTGATACGATTTCAATTTTCTTAAATTTACCAAGGCTAGATTTGTGACCCAAGATAAGATCTATCCTGGAGAATGTTCCATGAGCACTTGAGAAAAATGTGTATTCTGTTGTTTTTGGATGGAATGTCCTATAAATATCAGTTAAGTCCATTTGTTTTATGTATCATTTAAAGCTTGTGTTTCCTCATTTATTTTCATTTTGGGTGACCTGTCCATTGGTGCAAGTGGGGTGTTAAAGTCCCCTACTATGATTGTGTTACTGTCGATTTCCCCTTTTATGGCTGTTAGTATTTGCCTTATGCATTGAGGTGCTCCTATGTTGGGTGCATAAATATTTACAATTGTTATGTCTTCTTCTTGGGTCGATCCCTTGATCATTACGTAGTGGCCTTCTTTGTCTCTAGTAATAGTCTTTATTTTAAAGTCTATTTTGTCTGATATGAGAATTTCTACTCCAGCTTTCTTCTGATTTCCATTTGCATGGAATACCTTTCTCTATACCCTCACTTTCAGTCTGTATGTGTCCCTAGGTCTGAAGTGGGTCTCTTGTAGACAGCATATAAGCAGGTCTTGTTTTTGTATCCATTCAGCCAGTCTGTGTCTTTTGGTGGGAGCATTTTTAATCCATTTACATTTAAGGTAATTATCGATATGTATGTTCCTATTCCCATTTACTTAATTGTTTTGGGTTTGTTATTGTAGGTCTTTTCCTTCTCTTGTGTTTCTTGCCTAGAGAAGTTCCTTTAGCATTTTTTGTAAAGCTGGTTTGGTGGTGCTGAATTCTCTTAGTTTTTGCTTGTCTGTAAAGGTTTTAATTTCTCCATCGAATCTGAATGAGTTCCTTGCTGGGTAGAGTTATCTTGGTTGTAGGTTTTTCTCCTTCATCACTTTAAATATGTCCTGTTACTCCCTTCTGGCTTGCAGAGTTTCTGCTGAAAGATCAACTGTTAACCTTATGGGGATTCCCTTGTGTGTTATTTGTTGTTTTTCCCTTGCTGCTTTTAATATGTTTTCTTTGTATTTAATTTTTGACAGTTTGATTAATATGTGTCTTGGCGTGTTTCTCCTTGGATTTATCCTGTATGGGACTCTCTGTGCTTCCTGGACTTGATTAACTCTTTCCTTTCCCATATTAGGGAAGTTTTCAACTATAATCTCTTCAAATATTTTCTCAGTCCCTTTCTTTTTCTCTTCTTCTTCTGGGACCCCTATAATTCAAATGTTGGTGGGTTTAATGTTGTCCCAGAGGTCTATGAGACTGTCCTTAGTTCTTTTCATTCTTTTTTCTTTATTCTGCTCTGCAGTAGTTATTTCCACTATTTTATCTTCCAGGTCACTTATCCGTTCTTCTGCCTCGTTATTCTACCATTGATCCCTTCTAGAGTATTTTTAATTTCATTTATTGTGTTCTTCATCATTGCTTGTTTCATATTTAGTTCTTCCAGGTCCTTGTTAAATGTTTCTTGCATTTTCTCTATTCCATTTCCAAGATTTTGGATCATCTTTACTATCATTATTCTGTATTCTTTTTCAGGTAGACTGCCTATTTCCTCTTCATTTGTTAGGTCTGGTGGGTTTTTACCTTGCTCCTTCATCTGCTGTGTGTTTTTCTGTCTTTTCATTTTGCTTATCTTACTGTGTTTGCGGTCTCCTTTTCGCAGGCTGCAGGTTTGTAGTTCCCGTTTTTTGGTGTCTGTCCCCAGTGGCTAAAGTTGGTTCAATGGGTTGTGTAGGTTTCCTGGTGGAGGGGACTAGTGCTTGTGTTCTGGTGGATGAGGCTGGATCTTGTCTTTCTGGTGGGCAGGTCCACGTCTGGTGGTGTGTTTTGGGGTGTCTGTGGACATATTATGATTTTAGGCAGCCTCTCTGCTAATGGGTGGGGTTGTGTTCGTGTCTTGCTAGTTGTTTGGCATAGGGTGTCCAGCACTGTAGCTTGCTGGTCGTTGAGTGAGGCTGGGTGTTTGTGTTGAGATGGAGATCTCTGGGAGATTTTTGCCGTTTGATATTACGTGGAGCTGGGAGGTCTCTTGTGGACCAGTGTCCTGAAGTTGGCTCTCCCACCTCAGGGGCACAGCACTGACTCCTGGCTGCAGCACCAAGAGCCTTTCATCCACACGGCTCAGAATGAAAGGGAGAAAAAGGGAAGGAAGGAAGTAAAAGAAAGAAAGAAAGGAAGGAAGGAAGGAAGGAAGGGGATAAAATAAAATAAAGTTATGAAAATAAAAAAATAATTATTAAGCAAAAACATTTTTTTAAGTAAAAAAAAAAAAAAAAGGATGGTCAGAACCCTAGGACAAATGGTGAAAGCAAAGCTCTACAGACAAAGTCTCACACAGAAGCATACATATACACACTCACAGAAAGTGGAAAAGGGGAAAAAATAATATATCTTGCTCCCAGAGTCCACGTCCTCAATTTGGGATGATTTGTTGTCTATTCAGGTGTTCTACAGATGCAGGGTACATCAAATTGATTGTGGAGGTTTAATCCGCTGCTTCTGAGGCTGCTGGGAGAAATTTCCCTTTCTCTTCTTTCTTTGCGCAGCTCCCAGGGTTCAGTTTTGGATTTGGCCCCGCCTCTGTGTGTAAGTCGTCTGCGGGCGTCTGTTGTTTGCTGAGACAGGATGGAGTTAAAGGAGCAGCTTATTCAGGGGCTCTGGCTCACTTAGGCTGGGGGGAGGGAAGGGTACGGATGCGGGGTGAGCCTGCAGGGCAGAGGCCGGCGTGACGTTGCAGTAGCCTGAGGCACACTGTGTGTTCTTCCGGGGAAGTTGTCCCCGTATCACGGGACCCTGGCAGTGGCGGGCTGCACAGGCTCCCGGGAGGGGCGGTGTGGATAGTGACCTGTGCTTGCACACAGGCTTCTTGGTGGCTGCAGTAGCAGCCTTAGCGTCTCACGGCCGTCGCTGGGGTCCGCTCTGATAGCCGTGGCTTGCGCCTGTCTCTGGAGCTCCTTTAAGCAGCGCTCTGAATCCCCTCTCCTCGCGCACCCCAAAACAATGGTCTCTTGCCTCTTAGGCAGTTCCAGACTTTTTCCCGTACTCCCTCCCGGCTAGCCGTGGTGCACTAACCTCTTCAGCCTGTGTTCACACCGCCAACCCCAGTCCTCTCCTTGGGATCTGACATCCGAAGCCCGAACCTCAGCTCCTAGCCCCCGCCCGCCCCGGTGGGTGAGCAGACAAGCCTCTCGGGCTGGTGAGTGCCGGTCGGCACCGATCCTCCATGCGGGAATCTCTCCGTTTGCCCTCTGCACCCCTGTGGCTGCGCTGTCGTCCGTGGCTCTGAAACTTCCGCCCTCCGCCACCCGCAGTCGTCGCCCACGAAGGGGCTTCTAGTGTGTGGAAACCTTTCCGCCTTCACAGCTCAGTCCCACTGGTGCAGGTCCCGTCCCTATTCTTATGTCTCTTTTTTCTTCTGCCCTACCCAGGTACGTGGGGAGTTTCTTGCCTTTTGGGAGGTCTGAGGTCTTCTGCCAGCCATCAGTGGGTGTTCTATAGGATCAGTTCCACTTGTAGATGTATTTCTGATGTATCTTTGGGGGGAAGGTGATCTCCACGTCTTACTCTTCCGCCATCTTCTCCAGAATCCTATAGTAGTGTTTATATGTTACTCCCAAACTCCTAGTTTATCCCTCCCCCCCCACCTTTCCCTTTGGTAACTGTAAGTTTGTTTTCAAAGTCTGTGAGTCTGTTTCTGTTTTCTAAAGAAGTTCATTTGTATCACTGTTTTAGATTCCACATATAAGTGATATCATACAGTATTTGTCTTTCCCTGTCTGACTTACTTCACTTAGCATGATAATCTCTATGTCCATCCATGTTGCTGCAAATGGCATTATTTTGTTCTTTTTTTATGGCTGAGTAATATTCCATTGTATATATCTACCACATCTCCTTTTTCCACTCCTTTGTCAATGGACATTTAGGTTGCTTCCATGTACTGGCTATTGCGAATAGTGGTACAGTGAACATTGGGGTGCACGAATCTTTTTGAATTATGGTTTTCTCTGGATATATGCTTGGGAGTGGGATTGCTGGGTCATATGGTAGCGCTATTATTTTTTTTTTTAAGGAACCTCCATACTGTTTTTGATAGTGGTTGTACCAGTTTACATTCCCACCAACAGTGTAGGAGGGTTCCCTTTTCTCCACACCCTTTCTAGCATTTACTGTTTGTAGACTTTTTGGTAATGGCCGTTCTGACCGTGATACTTCACTGTAGTTTTGATTTGCATTTCTCTAATAATTAGAGATGTTGAGCATCTTTTCATGTGCCTTTTGGACATCCGTGTGTCTTCTTTGGAGAAATGTCTATTTAGGTCTTCTGCCCATTTTTCAATTGGGTTGTTTTTTTTTTTTTATATTGAGCTGGACGAGCTGTTTGTATATTTTGGAGATTATCCCTTGTCAGTAGCATCTTTTGCAAGTATTTTCTCATGGTTTCGTTTTGTTTATGGTTTCCTTTGCTGTGCAAAAGCTTTTAAGTTTAATTAGGTCCCATTTGTTTATTTTTGTTTTCACTTTCAGTACTCTAGGAGGTAGATCCAAAAAAGATATTGCTGCAATTTATGTGAAAGAGTGTTCTGCCTATGTTTTCCTCTAAGAGTTTTATAGTATCCGATCTTACATACAGGTGTTTAATCCATTTGGAGTTTATTTTTGTGTATGGTGTTAGAGGATGTTTTGATTTCATTCTTTTATATGTAGCTGTCCAGTTTTCCCAGCACCACTTATTGAAGAGACTGTCTTTTCTCCATTGTATATTCTTGCCTCCTTGTGATAGATTAGTTGACCATAGGTGTGTGGGTTTATTTCTGGGCTTTCTATTCTGTTCCATTGATCTGTATCTGTTTTTGTGCCAGTACCATACTGTTTTGATTACTCTAGCCATATTTAGATGCAAGGGAGTCTGGGAAGTGTATTAGGCAATTGATTGGCTATATTTCATGTTCAACCTTTTTGCAGGGGGTGTGGAATATTAGAAGGAAGGATGAGAGACTAGACATTAGGGTCAATTAGCAGGCTCTGTCACAAGGAGCTACTCTTTTTTTTTTTTTTTTTTTTTTTTTTTTTTGCGGTACACGGGCCTCTCACTGCTGTGGCCTCTCCCGTTGCGGGGCACAGGCTCCGGACGCACGGGCCCAGCGGCCATGGCTCACGGGCCCAGCCGCTCCGCGGCATGTGGGATCTTCCCGGACCGGGGCATGAACTCGCGTCCCCTGCATCGGCAGGCGGGCTCTCAACCACTGCGCCACCAGGGAAGCCCACAAGGAGCTACTCTTAATTTTCCTACAAGTGCAAACGTATTTATTGCTTGAGTGCCTTTTTCTTGTAATCGTAAAATCCCTTAGTGGAGCTGAGAATAATCAAATTCCTTAGTAACTTGAAACAACTGCTACTCCCATCCTATGAGGAATGGGAAATGCTGTAGAGATCTTCCAATGTGGATTTTATGGTCTTCTCATGCTGTACCCATGAACTAGGCAGTAAACTGTCCCCTTCTTCATCTGAACCTGTCAACTCACTGCTTAAAATGAAAAAAATGAAGACATTGCTATACTTATAAAATACATAGGACAAAATTATGGAATGTATTTTTCTTTTTTCAGAAATACTGTTTTGAGCAAAAAAGTTTAAGTTTGTCAAAGCAAATCTCTTATCTCTAATTCTATGCCACCAAATACTAAAATATCCTGAAGGTATTTCCTCCTTAAATAATTATGGAACGATAAGACCCCAAATCATTTTCTAGTTTATCTGGAAAGGCCTTTCTTGGGATTTCAGAGATGGACCCTTTCCATTTCATTCCATTTGTTCCTTTCCTTTTCCATGCTGTTTAACTCCATGCTACAGAGTTTCTTTCTTTCTCCCTCTCTCCCTTCCTCCCTCCCTTTGTTTCTATTCTAACAATCAAGGTCCAGTCAGGAAGCAGAAATCATTAAACAAATTTATTGAAGTATTATTGATTTATAGCAAAGTGTGCCTGTTTAATTTGTAAAATTTGATGTTTTGACATATGCATACACCTGCAAAACCATCATTACAATCAAGATAATGAATATCTTCATCACCTCCAACAGTTTCCTTTGTCCTTTAATAATTCCTCTCTTTCCCCCCACCTACCCCCTGCCTCATCCTCAGGCAACCGCTGATCTGCTTTGTCACTGTAGATAAGTTTGCATTTCCTAAAACTTTACATAAATGGAACAATACAGTATGAGTTCCTTTTTTTCTGTCTTCTTTCAGAAATCATAATTATTCTGAGAGTCATCCATGGTGTAGCACATATCAGTTGTCCATTCCTTTCTATTGCTGAATAGTATTTCATGTGCAGATATACCACCGTTTATTCAGTCACCTTTTGATGGGCATTTGGGTTGTTTTAGTTTTTGGCTATTAATAAATAAACTGCTATGAGCTTTCACCTACAGGTCTTTCAATAGATATATGCTTTCATTCCTTTTGAGTAAATACCTAGACTGGAATGACTGAATTATATGGTAGGCAAACTTTTAACTTTTTGAGAAACTGCCAAACTGGTTTCCAAAGTGAGTGTACCATTTTACATTTCCAGGTGCTGTGTATGAGAGGTCTAG
This sequence comes from Aethalodelphis obliquidens, assembly GCF_003676395.1. Classification (NCBI taxonomy): domain Eukaryota; kingdom Metazoa; phylum Chordata; class Mammalia; order Artiodactyla; family Delphinidae; genus Aethalodelphis; species Aethalodelphis obliquidens. The sequence goes on along the minus strand of NW_020837950.1, from coordinate 30,856,428 downwards.
TTCCTTCACCTTCTTACCAATGCTTGGAACTGTCAACTATTTTAAACTTTCTCCTCTCTAGTAGGTATCTAGTGGTATTTCACTGTGAACATGATAACTAATGTTGTTGCACTTTCCCTGGCTTATTTACCCTCTATATTTCTTTATATAGTCTAGATATAATTCCTTTATCAGATATATGATTTGAAAATATTTTCACCATTATGTTTTTTTTCCTTATTATTCTCTGAACAGTGTTATCCAAAGAGCAGAAGTTTTAATTTCTGATAGAGTTTGATTTATCAATTTTTTTCTTTTATTGACTGTGATAACAAATGGATATCCAATTGTTTCAGCACCATTTGTTGAAAAGAATACTCTTTCTCCTCCGAACTGAATTTGCATCTGTGTTGAAAATGAGTTTTCTATGTATGTGTGGGTCTATTTCTTTATTCTGTTCCATTGTTCTATTTGTCTATCTTTATGTCAGTACCACACTCTCTTAATTACTGTAGCTTTATGATATGTCATGAAATCAGTGTTAGTTCTCCACCTTTGTGTTTCTTTGTCAAAGTTCTTCTAACTATTGTAGGTCATTTTGCATTTTTACATGAATTTTAAAAGTACCTTGTCAAATTTCTACAAAACAAAAGCCTGTTTGGATTTTGATTGTGATTCCATTGAATCTATAGATCAGTTTAGGAAAAATTAATATGTTAACAAAATGGAGTCTTCTGTTCCATGAACATGATATGTCTTTCCATTTATTTATACCTCATTCAATTTCTATAAGCAGTGTTTTGTAATTTCTAGTGTATGTTTTTCATGAATTTTGTCACATTTATCTCTAAATATTTTATGTATTTTAATGTTGCTGTAAATCGTTTTACAATTTTAATTTCTAATTGTTCATTGCTACTATTTAGAAATATACTTGTTTTAATCTATTTATCTTGTATCCTACAACCTTGCTAAACTCATTGATTGATTATAGCAGCTTTTTGTAGATTTTATTGGATGGACCCTCTACATAAATGATTATGTTGTCTGCAAATAAAAGCATTTTAATTCTTTCTTTCTATTGTACATGTTTTAAAATTTTAAATATTGCTTTATTTCACTGTCTGGAACCTTGAATAAAAGGTTGAATAGAAGTGGGGAGGGCAGACATCTTGCTTTGTTACTGATCTTACAGAGAAAGTATTCAGTCTTTCCTCATTAAATATGATGTTAGCTGTAGGGTTTTTGTGGATGTTCTTTATCAGGTTGAGGAAGCCCCCTTTTATTCCTATTTTTCTGATAGGTTTTATCAGGAATGGATATTGAATTTGGTTAAATGCTTCTTCTGCATTTGTTAGAATGGTAATGTGGCTTTTACTTTTTAGTTTGTTAATATGTTTAGCTTGTTAACAAACCTTGCATTCCTGTGATAATTCCCACTTTTATATATAGAAATTTATTTTGTATATCATTAGGTCATGATATGTTACCCTTTTCATATATTGTTGGATTTGAGTTTCTAATTTACTTAATAGCTTTATTGAAATATAATTTGCATACCATAAAGCTTACTTATTTAAAGTATAAAATGTAATGGTTTTAATTATAGTACAGATTTGTACAGCAATCATCATAATCTGATTTTTTCATGACCCCCAAAAGAAACCCTGGTCCTATTAGCAGTCTCTCCCAGGCAACCCTTCCACCCAGCACTGGACAATCACTAATCTATGTCTTATAGATTTGCCTATTCTGGACATTTCATATATGGAATCATATAATATGTGGTCTTTTGTGTCTGGCTCCTTACACTTTGCATTAAGACTCAACTGTTTTGTAACATGTATCACTAATAAATTCCTTTTTATTGCCAAATAATAGTCTATTGTATACATATACCACATTTATTTATCTAGTCAAATGATGAGAATTTGGATTGTTTCCACTTTTTGGCTATTACGATTAATGCTGCTGTAAACATTTGTGTACGTTTTTGTGTGGACACATGTTTTATTTCTTTTGGGTAGATACCTGGGAGTAGAATTGTTGTGTCATATGGTAACTCTAATAGTTTGGGAAACTGCAAACTGTTTTCCAAAGCAGCTCCCCCATTTTAAATTCCCACTTGTAATGTATGAAGGTTTGAGTTGATAAAATTTGTTCAGAATTTATTCATCTATGTTCATTAGAGGTTATCTATCATTTGTTTTCTTGCAGTGTCCTTCTCTGGTTTTGTTACCAGGGTAATGATGGCTTTATTGACTTAGGAAGTAGTCTCTCTTCAGTTTTCTGGAAGAGTTTGTGCAGGTTGGTATTATTTGTTCCTTAAATGTTTGGTAGAATTCATCAAAGAAGCCATCTAGACCTGGACTTTTCTTTGTGGGAAGGTCTTTAATTATAAATTCATTTTCTTTAATAAATATATGGCTATTCAGATTATCTGTTTCTTCTTATGTGAACTTTGTAAATTTATGTCTTTCAAGGGATTTGTCCATTTCATCTAATTTGAATTTATTGGCATATACTTGTTCCATCTCAAAGAACAAGTTTTTGGTGTCACTAATTATCTCTGATCTTTATTATTATTTTTTTCTTCCACTAACTCTGAGTTTAATTTGTTCTTATTTTCCTAGCTTTTTAATATTCAAAGGTTTTTTTAAAAAAATATTTGAGACCTTTCTTCTTTTTTAAGGTAGACATTTAATGCTACATACCCCTTCCTAAGTATTACTTTAGTTGCATCCCCCAAACTTTAATGTGTTCTCATTTTTATTGAGTTCAGTTCAAACACTTATTAATCTCCCTTTTGAAGTCTTCTTTGGTCCATGGGTTATTAGGTTGTTTACATTTCAGATATTTAGACATCTTCCAGAAGGGTTTTTGTTCTTGAGTTCTGGTACAATCCCACTGTGGTTAGAGAACATACTTTTAAATTTATTGGAAACATTTTAATGACCCAGAATATGACATATGCTGGTCAATATTCAGTGTGCATTAGAAAAAGTGTTTATTTTTCTGTTGTCATGTGGAGTGTTCTATGAATGTCAATTAAATCAAGTTTGTTAAATGCATTGCTCAAATCTTCTATGCTTCACTGATTTTCTGTTTAGTCATTCTATTGATTATTTCTGTGGACTGAATTGTGTCCTCCACAAATTTATATGTTGGAAGTCCTAACCCCCAGTGTGATGGTATTTGGAGATGGGGCTTTGGGGGGTAATTAGGTTTAGACAGCATCATGAGAGTGGGGAACCTCATGATGAGATTAGTGTCCTTTTAAGAAGAGACACCAGAGAGCTTTCTCTCTCTCTCTCTGCCATGTGAGGACACAGCAAGAAGGTAGCCATCTGCAAACCAGGAAGAGAGATCTCACCACATTCTGACCTTGCTGACCCTGTAATCTCAGACTTCCGGCCTCCAGAATTGTGAGAAAATTATTTCTGTTTTGTAAGCCATTTACTCTGTGACGTTTTGTTATGGCATCCCAAGCGGATGAAGATAATTATTGAGAGTGGGTATTGAAATATTTGATCAAAATTAATTTATTTCTATCTTCAGTTCTGTCCATTTTTGTTTCTTATGTTTTGAAGCTCTATTATTGGACGAATATATCTAAATGTAAAAGCTGAAATTTTAAAACTTCTAAACAAAATATAGAAGTAATTCTTTATGACCTTGGGCAGGCAAAGATTACTTAGGGCTCAACAGTCATGAGTTAGAAAGGAGAAAATTGATCATTTGGAATTCATCAAAAATTAAAATTTGTTCTTTGAAAGACACTTATAGGAAACGAAATGGGAAGCCATAGACTGGGAGAAAATATTCCAACACATAAACCTGATAAAGTACATGCATCGATGATATATAAAGAACTCTTATAACTCAACAGCAGAGGACAAATTACCCAATTAAAAAGGTGACAAAATATATGAATAGATACATTACAGAAGAAAATATGACTGGCCAATTAAAAATGAAAATACGCTAAAAATCATTAGTCCTTAGGAAATGCAAATTAAACCACAATCAAAACTCCTACACACCCAGTGGAATGACTAAAATTAAAAGACTGACCACAGCAAGTGCTGATTAGGATATGGAGGAGCTGCAACTTGCAAACACTACTGATGGGTGTATAATATGGTACAATGTCTTTGAAAAATAGTTTGACACTTTCTTATAAAGGTAAACATACAATTACCATACAACTCACCAATACCACTATTAGGTATTTACCTGAGAGAAATGAAAGCATATGTACATTCAATGCCTTGTACATGAATGTCATAGCAGTTTCATTCATAATAGCTCAACACTGGAAAAAAACAGCTGCCCAACAACAGGTGAGTAGATAAATAAACTATGGTAAATATATACTAAGAAGTAGTTACCAGCAATAAAAAGAAAAAGAATTACTGATTCTCATAACCACATTGATTAATCTTGAAGAAATTATGCTGAACAAATGAAGCCAAACACAAAATGTACATACTGCATGATTTCAGTTTTATGAAATCCTAGTAAAAGCAAAACTAGAAAGTAAAAAACAGATCATTTGTTTTCTGAGAGTTTGTGTGGAGAGAGGTATTGATTGCAGAGGGGCATAAAGGTGCTTTTTGGGGTGATGGAAATTATTTGTATTTTAATTGGAATAATTATATTCATATATGTCAAATTTCATAAAACTGTATAATTAAAATGGTAACATTTTGTTTTATGTAAATTAAAGCTCAGTAAAGTTGGTTTGAAAGAAAAAGGAAGGTTTTGAAATGGATTTGAAACTCTGACCTCAGTTGAAGGGTACCAGTGATGGTACTGGTGTCGCTGAGGTGGTAGGATGAGGCTGGTTCTACCAGTGTGGGAGGAAACCCCAAAATGGATTCAGCTGCTGCTCCAGGAAGGCATTGCCAGAGGTGGGGAAGCATTTCTAAGGTGCTGTTCACATAGGAATAGGGAACAGACAGGATGTCAACAGGAAGGAAATAAGAATGAGCAATTGTCACCTCCCTCCTCCAGCCTTGCATTCTCCCTCTAGTGTACCCCAGAGCAGAAGTTTGGTTGCAGTTCCAGTCCCAACATCATGGAGTAAGTATAGCAGGGTAGGTTTGGAACTGAGAATCAAGAGCTTAATAATTAATTAGCTAGATTGGAATCAAGATGGCAGAGTAGAAGGACGTGCTCTCACTCCCTCTTGCGAGAGCACCAGGATCGCAACTAGCTGCTGGACAATCATTGACAGGAGGACACTGGAACTCACCAAAAAAGATACCCCACGTCCAAGGACAAAGGACAAGCCACAGTGAGACAGTAGGAGGGGCGCAATCACAGTAAAATCAAGTCCCATAACTGCTGGGTGGGTGACTCACAGACTGGAGAACACTTATACCACAGAAGTCCACCCACTAGAGTGAAGGTTCTGAGCCCCACGTCAGGCTTCCCAACCTGGGGGTCTGGTAACGGGAGGAGGAATTCCTAGAGAATCAGACTTTGAAGGCTACTGGGATTTGATTGCAGGACTTTGACAGAACTGGGGGAAACAGAGACTCCACTCTTGGAGGGCACACACAAAGTGGTGTGCGCGTCAGGACCCAGGGGAAGGAGTAGTGACCCCATAGGAGACTGAAACAGACCAACCTGCTAGTGTTGGAGGGTCTCCTGAGGAGGCAGGAGGTGGCTGTGGCTCACCATGGGGGACAAGGACACTGGCAGCAGAAGTTCTGGGAAGTACTGATTGATGTGAGCCCTCCCAGAGTCCACCATTAGCCCCACCAAAGAGCCCAGGTAGGCTCCAGTGTTGGGTTGCCCCAGGCCAAACAACCAACAGGGAGGGAACCCAGCCCCACCCATCAGCAATCAAGCAGATTAAAGTTTTACTGAGCTCCGCCCACCAGAGCAACAGCTTTACCCACCACCAGTCCCTCCCATCAGGGAACTTGCGTAATCCTCATAGATAGCCTCATCTACCAGAGGGCAGACAGCAGAAGCAAGAAGAACTACAATCCTTCAGCCTATGGAACAAAAACCACATTCACAGAAGGATAGACAAGATGAAAAGGCAGAGGGCTATGTACCAGATGAAGGAACAAGGTAAAACCCCAGAAAAACAACTAAATGAAGTGGAGATAGGCAACCTTCCAGAAAAAGAATTCAGAATAATGACAGTGAAGATGATCCAGGACCTCAGGAAAAGAACGGAGGCAAAGATCAAGAAGATACAAGAAATATTTAACAAAGACCTAGAGGAATTAAAGAACAAACAAACAGAGATGAACAATACAATAACTGAAATGAAAACTACACTAGAAGGAATCAATAGCAGAATAACCAAGGCAGAAGAACAGATAAGTGACCTGGAAGACAGAATGGTGGAATTCACTGCTGTGGGACAGAATAAAGAAAAAAGAATGAAAAGAAATGAAGACAGTCTAAGAGACCTCTGGGACAACATTAAACACAACAACATTTGCATTGTAGGGGTCCCAGAAGGAGAAGAGAGAGAGAGAGGACCCGAGAAAATATTTGAAGAGATTATAGTTGAAAACTTCCCTAACATGGGAAAGCAAATAGCCACCCAAGTCCAGGAAGCACAGAGTCCCATACCGGATAAACCCAAGGAGAAACATGCTGAGACACATAGTAATCAAATTGGCAAAAAATTAAAGACAAAGAAAAATTATTAAAAGCAGCAAGGGAAAAACGACAAATAACATACAAGGGAATTCCCATAAGGTTAACAGCTGATTTCTCAGCAGAAACTCTACAAGCCAGAAGGGAGTGGCATGATATACTTAAAGTGTTGAAAGGGAAGAACCTACAACCAAGATTAGTCTACCGGCAAGGCTCTCATTCAGATTCGATGGAGAAATCAAAAGCTTTCCAGACAAGCAAAAGCTAAGAGAATTCAGCACCACCAAACCAGCTCTACAACAAATGCTAAAGGAACTTCTGTAAGTGGGAAACATAAGAGAAGAAAAGGACCTACAAAAGCAAACCCAAAACAATTAAGAAAATGGTAATAGGAACATATATATAGATAATTACCCTAAAAGTGAATGGATTAAATGCTCCAACCAAAAGACACAGGCTTGCTGAATGGATACAAAAACAAGACCTGCTTATATGCTGTCTACAAGAGACCCACTTCAGACCTAGGGACACATTCAGACTGAAAGTTAGGGGATGGAAAAAGATATTCCATGCTAATGGAAATCAAAAGAAAGCTGGAGTAGCAATACTCATATCAGATAAAATAGACTTTAAAATAAAGAATGTTACAAGAGACAAGGAAGGACACTACATAATGATCAGGGGATTAATCCAAGAAGATGTAACAATTATATATGCCCCCAACATAGGAGGACCTCAATACATAAGGCAACTGCTAACAGCTATAAAAGAGGAAATCAACACAATAATAGTGGGGGGTATTAACACCTCACGCACACCAATGGACAGATAATCCAAAATGAAAATAAAGAAACAAAAACTTTAAATGACACAATACACCACATAGATTTAATTGATATTTATAAGATATTCCATCCAAAAACAGCAGATTACACTTTCTTCTCAAGTGCGCACGGAACATTCTCCTGGATAGATCATATTTTGGGTGACAGATCAAGCCTCAGTAAATTTAAGAAAATTGAAATCATATGAAGCATCTTTTCTGACAAAAACACTATGAGATTAGAAATCAGTTACAGGGAAAAAAAAAAACGTAAAAAACACAAACATATAGAGGCTAAAGAATATGTTACTAAATAATCAAGAGATCACTGAAGAGATCAGAGGAATCAAAAAATACCTAGAGACAAATGACAATGGAGACACGACAACCCAAAACCTATGGGATGCAGCAAAAGCAGTTCTAAGAGGGATGTTTATAGCTATACAAGCCTACCTCAAGAAACAGAAAAATCTCAAACAATCTAACCTTACACCTAAAGGAACTAGAGAAAGAAGAACAAACAAAACCCAAAGTTAGCAGAAGGAAAGAAATCATGAAGATCAGAGAAGAAATAAATGAAGTAGAAACAAAGAAAACAATAGCAAAGATCAATAAAACTAAAAGCTGGTTCTTTGAGATGATAAACAAAATTAGTAAACCATTAGCCAGACTCATCAAGAAAAAGAGGGAGAGGACTCAAATCAATAAAATTAGAAATGAAAAAGGAGAAGTTACAACAGACACCACAGAAATACAAAGCATCCTAAGAGACTACTACAAGCAACTGTATGCCAATAAAATGGACAACCTGGAAGAAATGGTCAAATTCTTAGAAAGGTATAACCTTCCAAGACTGAACCAGGAAAAAATAGAAAATATGAACAGAGCATATGAACAGAGCAATCACAAGTAATGAAATTGAAACTGTGATTAGAAATCTTCCAACAAACACAAGTCCAGGACCAGATGGCTTCACAGGCGAATTCTATCAAAGATTTAGAGAAGAGCTAACACCCATCCTTCTCAAATTCTTCCCGAAAATTGCGGAGGAAAGAACAGTCCCAATGTCATGCTATGAGGCCACCATCATCCTGATACCAAAACCAGACAAAGATACTATAAAAAAAGAAAAATTAGAGACCAATATCACTGATGAATATAGACGCAAAAATCCTCAACAAAATGCTAGCAAAGAGAATCCAACAACACATTACAAGAATCGTACACCATCAGCAAGTGGGATTTATCCCAGGGATGTAAGGATTCTTCATTATGCACATATCAATCAATGTGATACACCATATTAACAAATTGAAGGATAAAAAGCATATGATCATCTCAATAGTTGCAGAAAAAGCTTTTGACAAAATTCAACACCCATTTATGATAAAAACTCTCCAGAAAGTGGGCATAGAGGGAACCTACCTCAACATAATAAAGGCCATATATGACAAACCCACAGCAAACATCATTCTCAGTGGTGAAAAACTGAAAGCATTTCCTCTAAGATCAGGAACAAGACAAGGATGTTCACTCTCGCCACTATTTTTCAACATAGTTTTAGAAGTCCTAGCCACAGCACTCAGAGAAGAAAAAGAAATAAAAGGAATCAAAATTGGAAAAGAAGAAGTAAAACTGTCACTGTTTGCTGATGACATGATACTATACATAGAGAATCCTAAAGATGCCACCAGAAAACTACTAGAGCTAATCAAATGAATTTGGTAAAGTTGCCGGATACAAAATTAATGCACAGAAATCTCTTGCATTCCTATACACTAATGATAAAAAATCATGAAAGAGAATTTAAGGAAACACTCCCATTTACCATTGCAACAAAAATAATAAAATACCTAGGAATAAACCTACCTAGAGAGACACCTATATGCAGAAAACTATAAGACACTGATGAAAGAAATTAAAGATGATACCAACAGATGGAGAGGTATACCATGTTCTTGGATTGGAAGAATCAATATTGTGGAAATGACTATACTACCCAAAGCAATCTAGAGATTCAGTGCAATCCCTATCAAATGACCAATGGCCTTTTTTACAGAACTAGAACAAAAAATCTTAAAATTTGTATGGAGACACAAAAGACCCCAAATAGCCAAAGCAGTCTTCATGGAAATAAACAGAGCTGGAGGAGTCAGACTCCCTGACTTCAGACTATACTATAAAGCTACAGTAATCAAAACAATATGGTACTGGCACAAAAACAGAAAGATAGATCAATGGAACAGGAAAGAAAGCCCAGAGAGAAACCCACGCACCTATGGTCAACTAATCTATGACAAAGGAGGCAAGGATATACAATGGAGAAAAGACAGTATCTTCAATAAGTGGTGCTGGGAAAACTGCACAGCTGCATGTAAAAGAATGAAATTAGAACACTCCCTAACACCATACACACAGATAAACTCAAAATGGATTAGAGACCTAAATGTAGGACTGGACACTATAAAACTCTTAGAGGAAAACGTAAGAACAGTCTTTGACATAAATCACAGCAAGATCTTTTTTGATCCACCTCCTAGAGTAATGGAAATAAAAACAAAAATAAATGGGACCTAATGAAACTTAAAAGCTTTTGCACAGCAAAGGAAACCATAAAGAAGATGAAAAGACAACCCTCAGAATGTGAGAAAATATTTGCAAATGAATCAGCGGACAAAGGATTAATCTCCAAAATATATAAAGAGCTCATGCAGCTCAATATTAAAAAAACAACCCAATCCAAAAATGGGCAGAAGACCTAAATAGACATTTCTCCAAAGAAGACATACAGATGGCCAAGAAGCACATGAAAAGCTACTCAACATCACTAATTATTCGAGAAATGCAAAACAAAACTGCAATGAGTTATCACCTCACAGCAGTTAGAATGGGCATCCTCAGAAAATCTACAAACAAAAAATGCTGGAGAGGGTGTGGATAAAAGGGAACCCTCTTGCACTGTTTCTGGGAATGTAAATTGATACAGCCACTAGGCGAACAGTATGGAGGTTCCTTAAAAAACTAAAAATAGAATTACCATATGACCCAGCAATCCTACTACTGGGCATATACCCACAGAAAACCATAATTCAAAAGGACACATGCACCTGAATGTTCATTGCAGCATAGTTTACAATAGCCAGGTCATGGAAGCAACCTAAATGCCCATCAGCAGACGAATGGATAAAGAAGATGTGGTACATATATACAATGGAATATTACTCAGCCATAAAAAGGAATGAATATGGGTCATTTGTTGAGACATGGATGGATCTAGAGACTGTCATACAGAGTGAAATAAGTCAGAAAGAGGAAAACAAATATCGTATATTAATGCACATACGTGGAACCTAGAAAAATGGTAATCATGAACTGGTTTCCAGGGCAGAAATAGAGACACAGATGTATAGAACAAATGTATGGACACCAAGAGGGGAAAGCGCTGGGCGGGGTGGTGGTGGTGGGATGAATTGGGAGATTGGGATTGACATGTATACACTGACGTGGATAAAATGGATGACTAATGAGAACCTGCTGTATAAAAAAATATATATTGTTCAAGTCATCCAATGAAATAAATAAATAAAAAGAAAAAGAAAAAAATCAATTAATTAATGCACACCTTACATATGTGGCAAGCAGTGTGCTAAGCTTTGCAGGATGGACAAGGGTGGAGAGGCTAGTGCTTGCCTTCAAGGAGCTTTCAGTTTCATAGGGCAGATAAAGCATATGCATCAATGGCTGTAACAAAAGTTAAGATGAGATATTGCTGTTCTAGGAGTATGAAAACAAAATCCTGTGGGTGGTCAGAGGGAGGATGAATCACTTTCACATGGGGTTTGGAGAAACTTCTTTGGGAGAAGTTGTATTTCAACTGGTGGTCACTTACTCTTCTTTCAAGAGTCCTCTGAAAGGCGTACTCTTTTTGGGAAGGCTTCCCCAATTCCCAAGACAAATGGATGTTTCTTACCTTGTGTTTCCATAAAAGCCATACCTAGCACTTTTTGAATACTTAATGTGGGTCAGACATGCACTGGCTTAAGCTCCAAGAAGGTATTATTGCTTGATCTTCACAGTAACCCTATGAAGTTGATCCGATTATCCCCCATCAAGGAGGAAACAGAGTATAAATAACTTGCTTTATTGATAGTAAAAGTGCCCCAGATTATGATAGTAAAAGTGTCCTAGATTCTGATCTAAGTGATCTGACTCCAGAACTTGTGCACTGACCTGTCACATCTGACTGCTTTTCCAATAAAGTCTATTTACATTTTCATTAAAGAACTTTACTGTATGGTTATTATTTATATGTAGACCTGTCTCCTTTGCGTTAGTTTTGTAAGGTATTATTCAATTTTGCAAACAGTCTTCAGCCCAGTGTTTGGTCCTAGTAGTTCCTCAATGTATGTTTTCTGAGTGAATGAATATGGTTGCTTTCATAGTACTTGCCACTGTAGGAGGGAAATTACATAAGGGTTCCACCTAGGAGACTCAAAAATCAGGGGAGTGTATGTTGCATGCATTCTTCAACCAGGACAACAGAAATCATTAAATATTTACAACAGAGGGAATTTAATGCAGAGAATTGGTTACACAGGTTTTGGAGGGGCTAGAAAGTCAAAGGATAATGTGGCAGCCTTTAGATTAGCAATGGCAGGAAGCCCTTAGTGGGCAGAAGGGACACATGGAGGAGGTAGAGAATGAAAATCATGTGAGACGTGTGCACAGGAGAACTTGCTGCTGGACATGCAGCCTGAGGCAGAGAGGGAGGGTGATGTCTACCCTGCTTCTCTTTTTTACCACCTTCTAATCCCTTTCCATTACCTTGTACTGGCTTTCACAGGTGTCTGGAAGTAGCCTGCAAGAGTCAATGTCCATGTAATACAGAGCAGAGCAGAGTGTGGGTTAGGACTAGATCTGAGGCCAAACAAGTCCAGGAGTGGTGCACATAGTGGGTTTTGACAGTGGCAGAATGTGGGTTGAAGCTGTGGTAGACTGTAAAAATGATCTCTGAAGAGGTACAGTCTTTCTCTCCTCTCGACTTGAATCTGGGTTGATTTTGAGCCTGGATTTGACCAATGGAGAGTAGTAAATGGAATGTAAGCAGATGACCCAAAATGGTATGCGTATTAGGACTTATCCTTCTTGCGGTGCATAGAGCTCGAGGCTGCCAGGTGAATGAGCCTAAGCTAGCCTCTGGATAACAGGAAGCTGCATGGATGAGAGCCCAGGTCCCCCAGCCAGTTCCCAACTGCCCCAACAGCTGACCCAGTAGCCAACTGCAGACACATCAGTGAGGCCTAGCTGAAATCAGTTATGCTCAGCCCAAATCTCTGACCTACAGTTTATAAACTAAATAAGTGATTGTTGCTTTGAGCCACTAAGTTTTGGGGTAGTTTGTTATGCAGCAAAGCTAACTGATAGATAAGCCCAGTTCTTCTACTTACATAGCTATATGACTGTGCAAATTGCTTCATCTTGAAGCCTCGTTTTCTTCCTTTGTGACATGGGATAATGACAACACATATCACCGGACAATTGGGAATATTTAATGAAAAATGCATGTAAAATGGAAACACGATGCTGGGCACATCGTGAGTGCTCAGTAATCTGCAGCTTTTATGAGGATGATTTCAGGCCTGTCCAGCCTGCTTTGTCTAATTGTTGACTCTATGTGGGAAAACGATGAGGTTATTGCTTAACAGGGCACAGCTCGACACAAATGTTTTATTAAGAAGCTGTCTTAATTTCCTGCTGGCATGAGGCAAATGAAGAGGGCAGATATTTTGTTAATTAAAAATTTAAAAGTACATAATTCTCTCTTTGGCGTAAGTGTGTATGTAAGTCTGCAAAGCTAAATCTCTGAAACAGAGGATATTCACAAAGGTGTGTCTTGAATAGCAGTTGTGATTCACGCAGAATGTATATTTGTGTTAGAGATGTTGTGGATAAGATTATGTCAAAAAGCGCAGGGTAATAAATTGCTGAAGCTCATTAATTCACATAACATCGACGTGCATTGCCATATTCCAGATGCTTGATTGCAATTCTTTAATATAATGAGTTGCCAATTCCTTTTCTCAAGAGAAGGATTGGCAGATTGTAATGCAATCTGTTGATGCTCTTTGACGGTGATTCTCAGTCACCGCCACCACTGCTAAGGAGCTGGAATCCTAAACACAGAGGCTTTGCTGAGGGAACTGTGTGTCAGTGCTGGGTGTTGCAGCCACTCCCACTGATATTAGGAAATATAAACTATCAGCTAAAGAGTGAGATTTGAGGAGCTTCAAAAAAGGAGCAGAAACTGGCTAAGAATGTCACACAGAGGAACCAACAATTAAATTACAGTGTGTGTTTTACAGAACAAGGTGACTTCACAGGAGACAAAGGAAAGCTGATAAAAATGAATTATAGGGAGATTAAAAGACCATAAAACCTCGAGGTTTTTGAAGCTTGTATCTTTAAATCTTGGGGCAGAGATGAGGCTGGGGAGAAGAGGTTTGGTGTGGCTAGGAAGGTAAGATTGCCTTTGAGATGTGTAAGAAAGATCACAAGGGAAGAATAAGCTCTCAAGTCATAATGCTATTGATTTCTGGTTAGCAAATCTAGTTGCTTTCAGTTGATTTTTAGAACTTATTTACTCAAATTATAAACTAGTACATATTCATAGCCAGAAGTATGGCACAGTGGTTAAGATCCGGAGTCAGCCTGCCTGTTCTCAAATCCTTTACAATTGTGGGATTTGGAGAAAGTTAGTTCACCTCTTTAAGCCTTTTGTATATAACAGGGATATGGATTTACTTCATATGCTTTGTTTGAGGATAAAATGAGATAAAGCATGGAAAGTGCTTAGAACCATGGCTGCCAAATAGTAAGCACCCTGCAATTATTAGTTATTGGAGAAAATTTGGAAAAGACAGCAAAGATAATAAATAAGAAAAAATATCACCTATCACCAGAAAGCAATTACCATTAATATTTTGATGTATTTTCTTTTGAAATCCATATCTTTTTATTTTATTTATTTATTTATTTTGCGGTACACGGGCCTCTCACTGCTGTGGCCTCTCTCGCTGCAAAGCACAGGCTCCGGACGTGCAGGCTCATTGGCCATGGCTCACGGGCCCAGCCGCTCCACGGCATGTGGGATCTTCCTGGACCAGGGCACGAACCCATGTCCCCTGCATCGACAGGCGGACTCTCAACCACTGTGCCACCAGAGAAGCCCTGAAATACATGTCTTTTTAAAAGGATATTGGTAACTCATACAAACTCAGAGAAGACTGGCATCTCTATTACTTAGGAGAATTTCTTTAGGGAGAAAATGGAAAATGAGATTGGCTACTTCAAATGAAAACAATTTGTGTATTATAGCAGGTGGGGTTTTAAGAGAAGGCTATAAATTCAGAAGATTCATTGGGAATGAAAAATAGTTTTTATAAGCTCATAGAAAAGCTGGATTTGGCTGTCTACCATATTGCAGAATGTGAAGAGTTTGATAATATCCAGTGTGGGTGAGAGTGTGGGGAAAAGATGTCTTTAAACACTGCTTTTGAGAGTGCAAATTGATACAGCCCTTTGGGAGGACTCTTTGGCAATGTCTAATTACATTTTTGAACGTACATACTCTTAAGATCCAGCAATATCATGCTTGAATCTCTTCAAAACAGGGCATGCCCAAGAATATTCATAAAGATTAGAAACAATCTAAATGTCTATCAAAAAGTGAGTAGAAATGATAAGTAATGAATTTCCATGTTATGTAATACTGTGCAGAAATTAGACATAGCAAGGTATATCTACATATAATGACCTCATAAGAATACTATAACATATTAAGGGACAAAGGCCAACTGCAGAATAGTACATATGATAACATTTATGTTAGAAATAAAAACAAAATTATAAATTTCTATGAGTAGATGATGTGAAATTGATTAGAAAACAACAACAACAACTGAAAAGTGTTTGCCTGAAAACAAACTGATAGTCCTTGCCCTCAAGTCAGGGAGGGGTGGAAGTAGGGAATAGGAACTCAGAGAGGGCTTCCCTTTGTCTGTGTTGTATTACTTACAAGGAGAAGGCAGTCAAGTATTTCTTCTTGGTATCATTATTAATAAATTGAAAATATTAAAAAGTTAAACAAACGTCAGTGTAAATTTACAGTATTTTTAAGGGGGGAAATGGCACTTTTGATTGTTAGGACTTTTTTTCAGAGAAAAGTCTAATGTTGTAAAAAGCATTATAAAACATATTCAGCACAATTTGGCAAGTTTATTTATGAATAAATAGAAAAGCACCCAAATGTAAGATTAATTTTTTTTCAGTTCTTTTTCAGACATTCTACTCTGTCTTCATTAAGAAGTTTGTTTATTTATTTAAAAATTTTTTAAAGGGTCAGAATTCCTGGCTTTCTTAAATTTTTTGCAGGCAGAAGATTTTCAAGATTTTAATAACAGTTATTTGGAGGTTGAGCATGTGGTGAGCTCTTCCTTGAGAAGTAGTAAAAGGGACACATGGGTACTTTCCAGCTGGGCTGTTGCCTTGCTCATCTGGTTTGTCGATTTCTTTCAGGAATTTCTAGGAATCCACTAGGATACACTTATATATTGCCAAATGATTATCACTATAGCATTAACTAACACCTGTATCATGTCACATAATTACCATTTCTTTTTTGTGGTGAGGAATTTGAGATCTACTCTCTTAGCAATTTTCAAGTATACAGTATGGTATTATTAACTGTAATCACTATGGTATAAACTAGATCCCCAGAACTTGATCATCTTACAACTGAAAGTTTTGTACTCTTTGACCAACATCTCCCTTTTCCTCTACCCCACAGCCCCTGGTAACCACCATTCCAGTCTCTGTTTCAATGAGTTGGACTTTTTTAGATGCACATACGATTGCTATCATACAGTATTTGTCTTTTCTTCGTCTGACTTATTTCACTTAGCATAATGTCCTCAAGTTTCATCCATGTTGTGGCAAATGGCAGGATATCCCTTGTTCTCATGGCTGAATAATATTCCATTGTGTGTGTGTACACACACACACCCCATCTTCTTTATCCATTCATCGGTTGATGGACACTTAGATTGTTTCCATATCTTGGCTATTTTGAATAATGCTGTAAAGAACATGGGAGCAGATCTTCTTGAGATCCTGATTTCATTTCTTTTGGATATATATTCAGAGGTAGGATTGCTGGACCATATGGTAGTCCTATTTTTTAATTTTTGAGGAAACGTAGACCAGTGGTTTTATTTTTGTATTTTATTTTATTTATATTTTATGCAGCAGGTTCTTATTAGTTATCTATTTTATACATATTAGTGTATATATATCACCACCACCACCACCCGCACTTTCCCCCCTTGGTGACCATACGTTTTTTCTCTACATCTGTGTCTCTATTTCTGCCCTGCTAATCGGTTCATCTGTACCATTTATCTAGGTTCCACATATATGAGTTAATATACGATATTTGTTTTTCTCTTTCTGACTTAACTTCATTCTGTATGATAGTCTCTAGGTCCATCCACGTCTCTACAAATGACCCAATTTCGTTCCTTTTTATGGCTGAGTAATATTCCATTGTATATATGTACCAAATCTTCTTTATCCATTTGTCTGTCAGTGGGCATTTAGGTTGCTTCCATGACCTGGCTATTGTAAATAGTGCTGCAATGAACATTGGAGTGCATGTGTCTTTTTGAATTATGGCTTTCTCTGGGTATATGCCCAGTAGTGGGATTGCTGGCTCCTATGGTAATTCTATTTTTAGTTCTTTAAGGAACCTCCATACTGTTCTCCTAGTGGCTGTATCAATTTACATTCCCAGAAACAGTGCAAGAGGGTTCCCTTTTCTCTACACCCTCTCCAGCATTTGTTGTTTGTAGATTTTCTGAGGATGCCCATTCTAACTGGTGTGAGGTGATACCTCATAATAGTTTTGATTTGCATTTCTCGAATAATTAGTGATGTTGAGCAGCTTTTCATGTGCTTCTTGGCCATCTGTATGTCTTCTTTGGAGGAATGTCTATTTAGGTCTTCTGCCCATTTTTGGATTAGGTTGTTTTTTTTTTTAATATTGAGCTGCATGAGCTCTTTATATATTTTGGAGATTAATCCTTTGTCCATTGATTCGTTTGCAAATATTTTCTCTCATTCTGAGGGTAGTCTTTTCATCTTGTTTAGAGTTTCCTTTGCTGTGCAAAAGCTTTTCAGTTTCATTAGGTCCCATTTGTTTATTTTTGTTTTTATTTCCATTACTCTAGGAGGTGGGTCAAAAAAAGATCTTGCTGTGATTTATGTCAAAGAGTGTTCTTCCTAGGTTTTCCTCTAAGAGTTTTACAGTGTCTCGTCTTACATTTAGGTCTTTAATCCATTTTGAGTTTATTTTTGTGTATGGTGTTAGCGAGTGTTCTAATTTCATTCTTTTACATGTAGTTGTCCAGTTTTCCCAGCACCACTTATTGAAGAGACTGTCTTTTCTCCATTTTATATCCTTGCGTTCTTTGTTATAGATTAGTTGACCACAGGTGCTTGGGTTTCTCTCTGGGCTTTCTTTCCTGTTCCATTGATCTATCTTTCTGTTTTTGTGTCAGTACCATATTGTCTTGATTGCTGTAGTTTTGTAGTATAGTGTGAAGTCAGGGAGTCTGATCCCTCCAGCTGTTTTTTTCCCTCAAGATTGCTTTGGCTGTTTGGGGTCTTTTGTGTCTCCATACAAATTTTAAGATTTTTTGTTCTAGTTCTGTAAAAAAATGCCATTGGTAATTTGATAGGGGTTGCACTGAATCTGTAGATTGCTCTGGGTAGTAGAGTTATTTTCACAATATTGATTCTTCCAGTCCAAGAACATAGACCAGTGGTTCTTAAAGTATGCTCCACAAAAGAACATCTACACCACCTCGAACTGTATGAGAAATGTAAATTCTCAGTTCCCCCTCAAAGCTGACTTAGATGCACACTGAAGTATGAAAACTATTGTCATAGATAGTAAACCCTTTGAATGTAGGAGCCATTGCGTTGCCTGGACCCTTGCTTAGGCCTTAGGATATGATAGGTGCTACATTTATTCAGTGAATGAGCAAGTTTGGGAGGTGTGGGTATAGCAGGAGAGGTATTTGTAAGCTACAGAGGTCAATGTGGTGAACAACCAACCATAGGGGTACTGAAGAGCACCTCCTCATTGGGAAGTAAACTAAAAGCAGGGCAATAAGCTCTCTGTTTTCATCAAATGTATAGTCTACCTGGGAGGGAAAAAATAAATATATGTGGAATATTCAGAGGCCAATAAAGGTACTGATTTTCTTGTTTCTGATGTTAAGTTTAGAAAAATAGGAGTTTTTGATCAGCTGAATCTGAATCATTCATTCTTTGGCCTATTTACTGAATTATAGATTTGTAGACTATTATATTATTGCTTCTAGGAAGCCAATAAAGGTTAAATAAAATTAACATATTTTAAAACACCAATTTGATTACCATTATCCTGCTTCAAGCTTTTTGGAACAATATGCCCATTTTAACAGTGATTTTGAGCATTAGAATTTAAAACTACAAACTTCCCTCTAATTACTTATTTGTTCATTTTTTCACAAGTATATTTGAGAATTTATCATGTGTCAGGCAAATAATAATTTTCCAAATGTGAATAATAGTCCTCAAAGTGCTGAATTTAAAAAATGTGAATGCTATGTAATAAAATCCTTCTTTGCCTCAAGTGAAATTGCTCACTTATACAGTCAGTCCTATTATGTAGTGAAGATTTGGTGGTTATTTAATAAATTTAAATCATAAGGTCAAGTGGGATAGCTGATGCTGCAGAGTTGGTTTCTTGGATCAAAGGATCTGATTTTGCTATCCACAAAGATCAAATAAATGGAGAACTACCAGATATCTACTTCATTTTGTGTTGGGTAGACACAGCCAGAGATGGGCAAGAAAGCTGAGTTTTAAAAGGCAGGATTATTTCAAAGACAGGAATAGTACTGGAGAAATGAATGCAGTGTCATGTGGAAAAGTATTGATTATACAAGGCCAGAAGGAACTGGGGAGACCAACTATCTGAGATTCTGAGATGGTTAGGGGGCCTGCTGTGAAGTGGCATGGAGGACACCTGCCAAATGGTTAGACTTTGGGAAAAAGTCCTCCATCACTCCATTATAAAATGTCTGTAGTATGCTGCTGAAACCTGTAGATTCAGTATTAGACAAGGTGAGTAGATTAAAGTGAATCTTCTGTGATCTCAGCTTTGACACTTTTTAATTGTCATCTAGTTAGTGTTTCGGAATTCTGGCCTTGGATTTTACTAGGGATGGAAAATCCAGGACTATTTTTAGGAGGAGAGATGGGACAGAAATCCCAGATTATTCAGAATTCCAGACTGTGATCTCCTTCAGTGTAGGGTTTATGTCCAGCTCACCTCTGCATCCAGGGGCCTGGCCTGAACGCAGCTTGGTGAGAGTCACTAAATTTGTTGGACGCCTGCATCTCTTGTTTCATTATTGCTCTTCAGATAAAGGCCCTTCCTGAGAGAGCTCTCCACAGAGCTGGAAAGACCAAGATAATCTGAGAAAAGGCACTTGTTTCTACAGAGATATTTTCATCTTGAAAAATCAGAGCAGAAATAAATGAAATAGAAATGAAAAAAGAATAGCAAAGATCAGTAAAACTAAAAACTGGTTCTTTGAGAAGATAAACAAAATTGATAAACCTTTAGCCAGACTCATCAAGAAAAAGAGGGAGAGGACTCAAATCAATAAAATTAGAAATGAAAAAGAAGTTACAACTGACACTGCAGAAATACAAAGGATCATGAGACTACTACAAGCAACTATATGCCAATAAAATGGACAACCTGGAAGAAATGGACACATTCTTAGAAAAGCACAACCTTCCAAGACTGAACCAGGAAAAAATAGAAAACACGAACAGACCAATCACAAGTAATGAAATTGAAACTGTGATTAAAAATCTTCCAACAAACAAAAGTCCAGGACCAGATGGCTTCACAGGCAAATTCTATCAAACATTTACAGAAGACCTAACACCTATCCTTCTCAAACTCCTCCAAAATATTGCAGAGGGAGGAACACTCCTAAACTCATTCTACGAGGCCACCATCACCCTGATACCAAAACCAGACAAAGATATCACAAAAAAAGAAAATTACAGGCCAATATCACTGATGAATAGAGATGCAAAAATTCTCAACAAAATACCAGCAAACAGAATCCAACAGCACATTAAAAGGATCATACATCATGATCAAGTGGGACTTATCCCAGGGATGCAAGGATTGTTCAATATACGGAAATCAGTCAATGTGATACACCATATTAACAAATTGAAGAAAAAAATCATCTTTAAAATTTAATAACATACCCCTGATCATTGGAGCAATAGGTTTTAAAGACTTTTAAAGAGTTTTTTGTTTGTTTTTTAAAAAATAAATATAGCTTATTGCAAGGTACACACTGATTTATTTAATATCAAAGTCATAAGATATATATTTTTTTAATTTTAAGAAAAATTGCGGAAAATCAGATTATATTATATAAGCTCCACTCCCCCCACCCTCTTCAAATACCCTGATGCCAACTTGGAGTGTGGTGTCGGGAGGAGAAGGGCTGAAAGACTGGAAATTGTTTTGAATCATCCAAGAAGGCACTAAGATATCCAAAGAAAATATCAAACAAATCTCTCTCTTTCTCTTTCTTTTTTTCTTTCTCTTTGTCTCTCTTTCTCACACACACACACACACACACACCATGCACAATCTTTAAATGATAGGATGGGGGAACCTGGCCTGTGCTCCTTGGATGGGCTTGAGTCAGTTATGTAGGAAGTTTGTCTTCACCTTTTTCAGCTCTAACTCCCCATCTTTTTCTCTACCCTTCTCCCTATCAGAAAGACCAGACTATTGAGGCATGAGGCTGTAGAAGGGGCGTAAATGTCCCACAATAGACTATACTCTGTCGTCTTAGTATAGGTAGCTCAAAAGAATTGCCTGTTCTTTCTCTTATCCTTCTTCTGCATATCCGTTTTCAAGACTCAGCTCATATGTCACCTCTCCTAGAAACCTTTACTCCCTTAGGCAGAATTTCCCCTCTGGGCACATTGTATTATAATGATGTGTCTTCATGTCTATCTTCACGACTCTATATGAGTCTGTAAAAACATCACTTTTTGATTTACTGTTTCATCTCCAGTGACAAGTAAGTGTCTGACCTATAGAAAGTGTTCAATATGTTCAATGACTAAATTACTCATACCTTGAAGTATCTGCGTTGGGAACTGTGACTCTTCAAGCTTTGACTCTGAAAGGGGCATTCCAACCACAGGATGAAAGATCCATGGCATGTTAAGATCTTGCCATTATTCCTGGAACATGTCTTGAGCCCAACAGCTGAATGGAGATCAGTCTAGTTTAAAGAGCTCCAAAAGCTTTGAACAACTGCTCCAAAAGAGACTACTAAAAGTGACTCTAACATACTGAGTGCAGAGGAAACATTGCTTCTGGCTACTGCCCCATTATCTTGGGATAGTTGAGTGAGTAAGAAATCTAATGACATATTTATTTACACAGTGCTTTATAATTTATGAGCCTGTTCTCTAGGTGATTTCACTTGATACTCATAAAAACTGTGAAGTAGGTATAGATTTTTATTCCCATTTTAGAGATGTAAAAACTTAAGATCAGAGGTGGTAAATGACTTGCCTAGGTCACAGAGACCAGTGCTTTCTTCATTCCTCTTAAGCTCTGAAGAGATGCCATCTTGTTATCTCTCTGAGCAGAGCCACCATATTTCGCCTATGGTAAATAATAAGAGCTAACAGTGATCAAGTTGTTATTTTGTGCCGGATGCTGGGTTAAGCACTATGCACTGATTTACTTAAAACTTATTAAATGCATTATTACTATCCCCATTTCATAGACGTGGAAACCAAGGCATAGAGATGTTAATCAATTCCATGGTCACATATCTGCTAAGTAGCAGTGCTGGATTGAGAATTCAGGCAGTCTGACTTCAGAGAATACATGCTTAACCACTAATACATTGTTTTGCATTAATACAGGTTCTGAAATTAGACCATCAAGCCTAAATTAATGGCTGCTACTCTTGTTAACGGTAGCCTTGGCCAAGAAACATGGCCTCTCCAAGCCTCAGTTTTCTGATTTATAAAATGAGATTAAAAGTAAAGCTAGGAATAAAAGAATGAAATATGCCACAGTGTCTGGTACATAGTACATGCTCCACAAATGTTAGTTGTTATTTTGGTAGAAGATATTCTGTTATCCATCCCTAGATGACTTGATGGTAGGCAGTCATAGGAAGTCATTGCTAGAACTTTGAGAGTTTGATTAATGAAATCAGAACATAACAGATGAGAACAGAGCAATGTAATTCACTTCAAAAGAGACAATGACTCCCAGACTACCAAAATCTGATCATAGTTTAACCAATAGGATGCCAGAATATGAGGATGGAAGAGCAAAGCTCAGCAAGGAAAGACCAAAAATAAAAAGAGAAAGGTTTTGAGATGCAACATTTGTGTGTATGCATCCAATACTGTCCACAGGAGAGGATGGCCTGACCTTGCCTGGCTATGATCCTGTCTGGGTGCTTGAAGGGTATATCAATTCAAGATTAAATATGACTGCATAAAATAGGAATAGGACTCCCATGGATTAACCTGGTGGAGGATTTATTTTTCTCTCATATTAAGTTTGGTGATAGATCATCTGGGGCTGCTACCACCAGAGACCCTGGCTCCTTCCATGTTTCTGCTCTGCCATTCTCCACTGTCATCCTCATGGTAACATGGCTGCTCTTCCTCTGTCCTCTCATCTGTATTCAGGTAGGAAGAAGAAGGCAGAAGGCATAAGAAAGAAGGAATGGCATCTACATTTGGAAAGGAAAATTCTTCCAAAAATTCCAAGCAGACTTTTGCTTATATATCATTGACCAAAACTGTGTCACTAGGAGCTATTAAGAAGGAAAAAAAAACATGGCAAATAGACATCGAGTAAGCAGTTTTGTCCCCCTAGATCTACTCTCCAATCTTCTCTGTCCCTTCAGCCCTGCAAGCTGACCTATATGGATTATATCAAGTTCCTGGAATTTTGGCTTCCAGTTTGGTTTGGCCAGTGGGAGCCCAGGCAGGAGGCTGGGGGGAATGAAGAGAGGGGGGTCAGGGTATATTTATTTCCTCAGTTGCCTTCTTAAGAAATTACCCAGAGGTATCTGTGTCCTTGACCAAAGATCACAGCTCGTCTAAAATGGCCCTCTATACAAACTTATTTTCTGGGTCCCAGTGGTCATTCCCTCCTCCATGTCTTTAGGCTTATTGTGTTGTAACAGCCCCAGGATCATGCACTTTCCCTACATCATGTCCACACGTTTGTAAACGCTTTTATTAAACCCTCTTTAAATCATCCTAATTTGCACGTATGCCGTTAGCTTCCTGATGGAAACTGACAGAATAATCATCAGTGTCTGCCTCCTCGGGGCATATTACTATGGTCGGAAGGAGTGCATTAAAGCCTTATGATGAATGCCATCATTTATTTAGCCAATATTTATTGAGCATCAGTGTACCAAGACACAATGCTAGATAAAAATCCAATTCCTTGCCCTCAAGTAGCTCACAGTTATTTAAACCTTTACATCACTCAACTCACTCCTCTTGCTTAGTCTCCAAGCTTGTCAAGTCGATAGTAAATTGCAGTTTGGCTTTCTGTTTAGCATTCCCACAGGGATAAAATTCACTTTTTATGCTATTTCAAGATCCAATTGACTATTAATGATATTCTTTGTGAAAATGAAGATGTATAGAATAGTGCCAGATAGCATGGATTTTGGAGTCAGGCAGATTAACATTCAAAACTCACCTGATGTATAACTTTGGACAAGTTATATAACCTCCGTGGCCCTGAGTCATTTTTCTTATACATGGGGCTAAATTGCATTTATGTCCTCTGACTGCTGTAAAGACAGAAGGAGATCATTTCCACAAAGCTCTTAGCTCAGCGTCTGGTTCACTAAAGAAATGGCAGCTATTCTAGTTTATACATTACTTTCTTGTGAGTATGTTTAGTACAGGCTGCTTTTAAATGAATGGTCATCTCTTGAGAGAATGACTGTTGAGTTTCTTACATGCAAAATTTAGGAACAGTCCCTGGTCTGTGGTGACTTCACCCAGAAAATATTACCAAGGAAGGCTCTCTCTGGGCAGCTTGCAAGTTAGTCTCAGTCCTTTACTTGAGGATACGATCCACATTGACAAGAAAGTCCCAACCCTTGGGAGTCCGGGCTCTGGACCAGTCAGGCACTCTGGTTCCAGCGGGTGAGAAGTAGAGTATCCAGGGTGAGGACAGGTTGGCAGGACCAGCAGAAGGTCTAGGGCCAGACAGGCTACAGGCAGGGGGCTATTTGAGTTCAGGTGAGGCAGGAAATGAAGAACGTAGATGAACTCTATCCAGGGCGTGGGAACTCAAAGGTTTAGGAAAAGTGCAGCCAGGCAGGAGACACCAACGTGGAATCCTGACGACCTGCTCTCTGCAATCTTTTATGTTTTCTGTGCTGGCATAGGCAGGCATGTTTAAATATGTGTGATTTTAGCCAGAGGAACAGAGAAGGTATGGTTAGAGTCTGATCAAAGCAGGGAGAGAAGGTTTGGGAATTCCAGAATTTCTTCCACTAAGACCTTGATTGGTTAAGACTCTGTTTTGAAAGAATCTAGAAAGAGTTTCTTCCTGTTTGGCTATTGAATTCATGTAATAAAAAAGCTGGAAATAATTCTAAGAGTCTCTCAGCATTAGGAATCCCCAGAATAAACAGTATTATACTACTACTCTCTTATGTGGTTCTGATTATACATTGTTTTTAACTTAATGATACCTTATGATTCCATAGCACATTACAGTTTTCAAAATGTTTTTACTTGGATGATCTAATTTAATCCTCATAGTAATAATGTGAGGTGGTTATTATTATCTATTATTATCACTCTGTTGTAGATTCAGCTCAGCTCAATTCCATGGAACATTTATTGAGCACCTACTTTGTGCCTGGCACTCTGCTAGGTGTTGGGGTATAACGTCCTTCACACATAAGTGAAGACTTTCAGAGATTGCTATAGCAGAGGAGTCAGCACCATCACTTGTGTTTGGCAGAACTAAAAAGGCAAGCAGAGGAGTGGGAAAGTTTTACAGTGAAAACAGAGGAAGGTTTCAGCTATGCGCTGATTGGAGGCTGCTGTCATGGGGAACTGGAGATGAGCTATCTACATGCAGGGCAACCTGTGTTATCAATTGGTGGAGCATAATTGACTTTTTCTAGTTGGTCCTAAGTTGGAAGTGGGGCCGAAACTTAGGGAAGCTGCCAGTTAATGATCAACTTCTTACTCTTGTGGGCGGATTGCTACAGAGGTTGTGGTTTAATGTTTTTGGACTGGTTGCTACGGAACTTGTCGATCAGTATACTGTTGCTATCAGTGGTCTGTTTGTATATTCAGTCTCTCAACAGTATGGGTGACAAACACATAACAACATGAGAGTATGAAATTTGGAGTCAGACAGATGAACATTCAAATGAACTCCATAGATATGTAACCTGGCGCAAATTACGTCATCTCTGTGGACCTGAGTAGCCTTACCTGAGGCTACTCATCTTCCTGAGGGGATGAAGAAACAGGGGCAGCCAGATCTTTAACCAACTCTCCTGGAGTCATGAAAAGTGGAATGAAGAACTGGAGTTTAACCTGGGTTTTCCAACTCCGTTCAGTGCTCTTCCTGGTTACGACTTTTGGAGTTTATCATTCACTTTGGGGAAGAGGTAAGCACAGATCTTTCTTTTAGTACAGTAGCAGTGCACTTCTGAGCATGAGTAAACATTTCCCCTTGAATCTTTTATCTGTGTAGCTGTAGATGGTGATCAGTGAACACCTTCTTTATTTGCACTAAAAATTTGACAAGAGAAGACTGGTACAATAGCAAAGATGCTGTAGAGCCCAGAATCAGGTCTCCAGTTTACCAGTTCTTGGCTTCCTTTTGGGGGCTCTGTGACTATTTTCTGTTCTCCTGGGGATTATCACCATTATATGCTAACCTCCCAGACAGATTCTCATTTCCTTTTTGTTTTTAATGTCTGTTTCACCTCATACTACATACCCCTGCTCCCTCAGCCATCCTTGGAAAGGTTGACAACTGTGCTGACCGCTCTTCCAATATTATGGCTTCACACTTTCTATTGTCATTCTTTTTTTCAATGTGCAAAATTTACTAGGCAATGACTAGGTTTCAGGGACTGTTCTAGGTGTGGGGAATACAGAGGGGAAAAGACAGTAAAAGTTCCTGCCCTTGTAGTGCTAACACTCTAGTGGGGAAGCAGACAAGACACAGATGAGTAAACAAATAAGTATGTCAGATAGTGATAAGTGCTAAAGCCGGTCAAAGGAGGTAGAGTATGATGTGTGTGCATATAGTCGCTGCAGCTGCTTTTTAGGTAAGGTGGTCAAAGAAGGTCTCTCCAAGGAGGTGACCTTTAAGCCGAAGCTGAAATGGAGAGAGGGTGTGAACTAAGGAAGTCCTAGAGGAATATCATTCCAGGTAGCAAGAGTAGCAAGTGCCATATCCTAGAGGCACTGGTGTATCTGAGGGATAGCAAGAAGTCCTGTCAGGCTAGACTGGGGTTAGTGAAGGAACTTGCGCAGCTATAGCGTACTAACTACATTTTTAACTTGCGGAATAAATGTCAGTAAAGGCAGAAGGAAGATATTTGTTTGCTACTTCCATTGGTTAAAGGAAACATATACAACATGCCCATTTTCTTTTTTAGTATCAAGTCTGTATGTGGCTCTCCAACCCATTGCTATCGCTTTCTGTCAGGGATATCATGATGTGTTTTTGCCTTAACAAGCTTTGAGGAGAGTCATCTTTTATTTTTGTTTTATTGTGTTGTGTTTTTCCATCTAATTCTTGGCCTTGCCTTGAACTTGCGTAATGCTCATGTACAATATATTCAATAGAGAAAGAGTGAGGGGCACAGGGAGGAATATGACATGAGTGTGGGACGTGCAATAGACACTATTGGTTTGCCTGCCCACCACTACTTCTTCCTTCTCCTTCTAATAGCACTATCCTCCCCTTTCACCTGAGAAATGCTCTTTACTCCACATCAACTATGGAGTTTGAATAAGAGCTGCCATCTTTTTATGGAAGTCCCCCCCCTCTCCCCTCGCACCCACCTTCAATTTCACAATGCTGCATTGACTTTTCAGCACAGTTGATAATCTCAGGATGGACAGTTGACTTAAGCTGAGCAAAAGGAGAGTTTTCATCGATATTTTTGGGCTAGAGCTTGAGAACAGGATTTATATCCTCTTGGATGGCAAAAACCTACAGATGAGTGGGTGAGGGGGTGCTGAGATCTTCTGGTAGCTATGTTCTTTGACTTGTGGTGGTTCCTGGTCAGAGAGAATGAAGCAGACACATCAACACAATAGCAAAGATAAGTGGGTGTGGTGGCATTTTATCTCCGGTCCCATTCCAGGTTCTCTGTGTCCTGGCTGAGTGCTTATTCTTCCCTTAGTTATCTGAAACTTCAAATGCACTTCTCTTTTAAATTTAAGAAGGTTTGAGTTGCTACTTTCAATGGAGAGAATTGTAAGAAATGCAAAATACATTTAAAAATATACCATTATGTTTTACATTCAAAATTGTGGTTATAAGTGATCCTGTTAAGTACTTGATACAATTCTTACAGTCAACTAGAGCAGTGCTTCTCAAACTTTAAAGGGCACACAACTCACTAGGGAATCTTGTGAAAATGTGGATTCTGATTTGGTAGGTCAGTGTGTGTTCAGGGAGTCTGCATTTCCAGTGAGCTCCCAGGGGATGCTGCAGGTTTGAAGACCACAGTTTGAGAAGCATGGGACTAGACAGCATATGTAAAGCCTCTAGCCCACTGGGCTGGTGGTCATAGATGTCAGCTGTTAAATACATACCTATTGAGCTGAGTGAAAACTTTCAGATCCACATTGTTCTATTGAGGTTGGATAAATTAAATGATGCTGAAAATTGGGAAAGCAGTTTAATACAAGGCATTATGAGGTTTACTCACCAGAAAAACACACTCCTATTTTTTTTAGGATTTGAAAATGTGAATAAGACATTTAAAAAATCCTTTGACAGACTGAGACCCAGTCTTTTAGAGAGATTGCATGGTGGAGTGGAAAGAATGATTCTTCCTGAAGCCACACAGCCTGGGGCTGGAAATATGTTTTGTTCATTTCCAGCTTTGTGTACCAAAAAAGTCTTAGTTCTTTCATTCATGTGTAGTAGGTAATTTTATGGTCAAGTGTGTAAATATAAAATTTTCTGTTTCTCTAATAACTGAACAAGTGTATCTTTTTGGCCTCTCTGTTCCCCTTAGAGCAGAAAACTCAATCTTACCAAATCTTAGTAAACTCAAACACATTTCCCTTAGTCCCTTCGGATAAACTTTACTCAGTTCAAGATTTCTCCACCTCATTTATTTTCCTTTTCTCTTCAGGGATGTCTCAGTTCTGGAGGGCTCATGTGTGGTCCAGGTATTGGTGGGAGGCAGCCTTTACTTCTCATCCTTGGTCTTTCTCATTTCTGTATTGGAATCTGAAGCTCCTGTATTTATACGTTTGTTCCTTGTCAGTCTCTTTCTAGGTCTTATCTGCTGCTAAATCTTCTATAGCCCCCTGTCTCCAGGTCCTTGCAGACCATTTTGCATCCTTCTTGTCCATTGGACAACCTCCGTAGGTCAACTGACCAATTCTCAGGCACTTCTGAATCCCTCTTGGGGTCATGGGAAACATAGAAACTCTCAAGTTTCTCAGGGATGCATCTTATCCATCTTTAATGCAATTATTCAACAAATACCAAGCGTCTCCTATGTAACAAGCACAGTTCTGGACACTGGCACCAATATTCTTTACCCTAACATAGTGCTTAGCTTACAATAGATGTTTAATAAAAGTTAATTGAACAAATGGATATTTCTTAAAATGAAAAACTGTAGAAATGGAAATACTTGGATAGATACATGTTTCTCAAAATAACAACCAGTCATTCATGAAAATAAGTAGAAATGTTTCAGACTATTTTATTTAATACAGTCTAATCTCTCCAAGGGTGGAGTGAAATTGTCCTTTGGTATCATAACAGGGCACTGAGATGCACCTTTAGACTACATTTGATGTTCTAAAGATGTGAGACTACAGGCAGAATGTTCCATAGTACTCAATTGTGGTATCATTGATTGACCTAATTGGATTCTTGATTTACTTAAACCTTGACTTGTTTTTTAAAGTGTCACTAATTCCATTACTTGGTTATTCAAGAATGTGATAGTTCCTTACTACAGCTCATTTCCTGCCCCATCCCCCCTACCTGGGCTGTTCAGTTTCTGTGTGTGCATTTTGTGATTTAACAGCATTACTGATGGTCAGTAAATATGGAACATGTCTAATTGTGTTGGTTTGATGTTTCTGTCCTACAGTGTTTTGGGGTCTTGGAGGCTTCTGCGTGCGGGGAGGATTGGAGCTACTTAAATTTTCTTTTCCTAAACATAGCCTTTCAACTCTACTTTGGCTTGATAGTAGGTCCGTGATTTTAGAGTATGTGATGATTTAGGAAGAGGGCTTCATTTGGAAGGGATTTAGAGATTGTCTCTGCTCAGCAAACACCTAAACCTCCATGGGGTTTTATCAGCTTTCCCTGGGCCTTCGCTGGAGGTGGGCAGAAGGATTCGTTAGGTAGCCATTACCTACAATCAAGTCTTATTCCTTCTAAGTTTCTCCCCTCCACTAGCTTTTTGTAATTTAATGTTGTTTTATTGAGAGGAAAAAAGGTTTACACAATGTAATTTATTCTTTTCTTTTCTGAGGTTGATGTTATCAACTTTCTTTTCCTAAGTTTTCTAAGCCAGTAGCTTTTTAAAGTTCAAACCGCATTTGCTTTCTTTGAAGTCTAGCTTAGATAACTTTAGCTTTCAAAACTATTTTCTAAGCTCTGAATTAAAAAAAAACACCAAAACAACAATCCATTCAGAGACTCATTTGCCTTCCTGGCTCATATTTATATTTCCTCTCCCTGCAAAATGATGAAATCCCTCATTCAAAAGCTGGTGGATCACAGGGCAACAGGAGTACTGAGGGAAAGAGAAACCTCATTTGCTCTCCCAGAATTTTATCCCTTCATCTGTAAGAGGGGGAAAGGCTCATGAGATAGCCAGACATGGAACAGGAATGACTTTCTTCAACAGGAACACTGGTATCTCTTGGGCTCCCAGAGATGTACCACACAGCATGGAGAGCAAAAGAATAAAGGCAGCAGATAGACACATAGGTGGACTACCAATTTTACTTGTATTGTTTTTGGTGCTTTTCTGCCATTTGGTGTTTGCAGGGAATGCCTTCCAGAAACGCTGGGTTTAAGGAATTGTTCTAAACTGCTTGGTTGTGTATTAAGACTTAATTCTCCCCTTTTTCTGGAATGAAATCTTCAATCTTTATCAAATGGCTAGAGCCCAATGTGTCTGGAGAGGGAGCTGGCCGTGCTACAAGAATTCATGTTTCCATCCTCCTAAGTCCCATCTGTGCCCTGGATGTCACCTGGAGGGACTGTTTTTGGAAGGGTAGATCAGGGACAGGCCAAGGACAAAACGTGGATGAGTCAGTCAGGAGCCTTTGCTAAGGGGGCAAGGCTTCTTCCTTGCCTTCTTGCATTGTTTCCTATAGTGGGGGTTGTTTATTTTAACGTCCCTTTCCTGTGCTCTTAAAGGCTGCTTTCTGACATTGTGAAAGCTTCCTGAGACCTTTAGAAATTCTGCATGTTTACCTATCTCTGAGCCCTTTTGAGGTAGAATACTGAGATATTTGCTTCTCTCCCCAGGATTAAATTTATAATTTGAAGGTTATTTCTAATGAACCAAG
Source organism: Aethalodelphis obliquidens (assembly GCF_003676395.1). Lineage (NCBI taxonomy): Eukaryota > Metazoa > Chordata > Mammalia > Artiodactyla > Delphinidae > Aethalodelphis > Aethalodelphis obliquidens. Next base: position 30,825,014 of record NW_020837950.1, on the reverse strand, counting down.
GCTGAGAAGAAACAGAAAAAAATTTTTTCATGGAGTTCCCCTCCCCCACTCAACATAAACACACACACACACACACACAACACACACACACACACACACACATGCTTCAAATGGGAAAAGTGTTCGAAATAGAGGCAGACTAATTATCCAGGTTGGAATAGGGCCAGGATATTGGTCATCGGATTCTCTCTCTTCCCCAGTTTCTTTTCCTCTCCCTTCTGTCATCTTTCCTCAACCATCAGGTGGGTGGGTGGGTTGCTGGCTGGCTGTTGGTTGGCAAACAGAAATAGTTTAGGAGCAAGTGTTCTTGGGGTATGTTCACTGAAGGATGAACCAGAGCAACAAAGAGTGATTTTTCTCTCCACATTCAGCCAATTTACATACAAGGAGAGCAGGTGGGGAGATGTAATTCGTAAAAGACTGTAGACACAGAGATTTAAATCTGAGGATGTGATAGATTTTCCACAGTGAAGAAATAGGAGTGTGATGGGAAGTGTTTTACCCAAAGAGCAGTAAGGGATGTACATATCCATCACAGCAGACAATAAGTTACTCCATTCTGAGGGGTGCACGAATGAATGTGGGTGCCTTGAAAGAGAATGGATTTCAATGTGAATTGGACGAGAGGGTAATTAAAAGCCATGAGACTGAAGACACCAGAAGTCGAGCAACTTAAATGGGCCAGATATGTTTAAGAACTAGCCTTTTCCTGGTTTGTGATGTGTCCTTAAGTTAGCAACATCGCATTGTTTGTACAAGGAAACTGTGCTCGCAGATTAATTCAGTCATCAAAGATACACCCAAAGAGTGCTACAATTCGTAATCTGGATTTCAAAGGTGCAGACTGTCTATATTCAGACAGTTTAAGAGGATTTATTCAATAAGTAGAGATTTGTCTTGCAACAAGCCTGTCTGGGCCACCTATGGAAGAAAGCAAGCTAAACTCCACAGACTTGCCTTTGAAACACTGTAGCAACTTCTTTTGGGCTACACGATCCTTTTGCTCTGACCAGGCTGGTCTCCTCACCACCAAACGCACCTGTCTGCCTGATTCCGGGCAGGGTATCTTGGCTGATGCTCTTTCCTTCACCTAAAAAGCTTTTTTCTTCTCCTTGGTTCGTCTGGGTACATAATTTTTCTTTGAGTCTCTCCCCCTTTGGATGCAAATCCTACAAAACACCTTCATTCTGTGATGACAGAACCTCCTGCTTGGGAGGGAGGAATCTCAAATATTATCTACTGCAATCCGTATTCATTGCACAGTGTGGTGGGAAGGACACAGCCTTTAGAGCATGAGCTCCACTTGGTAACAGTTGCTATACACTTTAGGCCCTGCATTAAGTAATCATATTTATTTCTCATAGAAATACACTAGGAGAAAAGTGAAGCACAGGAAGATTAAATAACTTGTCAGGGCTGTACACTGAGTAATTAGTTGATTTGGAATTATAACCAAAATCTCTGTGACTCCCATGCCCAGTGCATACTGCTACTACGATCTCCCTGGCGTGGGCAAGTTATTTGCATTTCCGCTGCCTTCCATCTATCGTTTGTGGGTAAAGATGAGAGATTATGTACATTCAACACCTAGTACAATGCCTGGCAATATTAAATGCTTCCTACATGGTAATTAGGTTATTATTAATAATCAGATGATTGTTGTACCCCTTGCTATTTAGAGTTCGGTCTGTGGATCAGAGCATCAACTCTATGTGGGAGCTTGTTAGAAATGCAGAATCTTGGACTTCAGACCTCCTGAATCAGAATGTGCATTTTAATAAGATCCCCAGGTGATCTGTATACAATTTAAAGTTTGAGAAACACTCCACTACCCTCACACTTGCATACCCACAGAGGATGAAACCTGTTACCTTTTTTCTTTTTCTTTACTCTTTATTTAGAAATATTTCCACACTTCCAAAAATATAACAAAGAACTTGTTCCTTTTAGTGGAGAATGGTATTTAGAAATAAAGATTCATGTGCCAGGTGTGCTCAAAACCACAGGATTCCTTCCGGCTTTCCCACTTTTCATATTTGTAACTCCTTTTTCTGTTGGTGAAGAACCTGGGATATCCATTATCCCCAATATGTTTATGTATTTGCCTGTTCCCTTTGTATGTAACCAAAACCAGTTTCCTGCTCTGCCCATCTTCCCATTTGACAGTCTTCCTGGTATGGGTCCTGACCCCCACCAGCTTACCACTAGTCCTGGTGGCTTATTTGTTATTCCCTGAGGCAGCTCCTTCTAGCCCAGAATAGCTCCTACCAAGAGAAGTTTCTTTCTTATATTGAACTAGAGTCATATTCTTGTAGCTTCCTCTCCTCTCTTTTCCTCCTTGGGAATATGAAGTGTAAGTGTGCTCAGATATAGTGTGATGTGGTTGGAAAGGGCATGGCCTGGAGTATGAGACATTGTTCTACACTTGCTTCCTGTGAGAACTGTTCACATTATGTGACCTCTCCTTGCCTCAGTTTTTTCATTTGCAAAACTGGGGACAACATACCTACTTACAGGTAATTGAGGACCAAATGAGACAAGAATATAAATGGCTTAGCATTAATATGGCTGGTCCATATTAAAGGCAAAATGACATGAGCTCCTTCCTCCATTCATTCCCTCCATCTCTCTATTCCTCCCTCCTTTCCTTTCTTTCTTACTTCTTTCCTTTAATAAAACATTTGCTAAGTCCCTAAGCTGTGTTGCACCGTAGTAAACAAAATAGACATGGTTTCTTCTCCCACAGAGCTTACAGGATAGAGGTAAATAGGTATATTTAAAAAATTACCTAGATATGCAATTAGAGGTTGTAACAAGTATACGCTCTAGGTACTGGGATACAGAAGTAAACTAGATAGAGAAGGGCCCCACTTTTATGGAGGTTATATTCTAGGGGACAAGAGAAAAAATAAACAAGAAACAAGTAAGTAAACGCATAAGATAATATCAGATAATGGTGAGTACTGTGAAGAAGCACAAGCAGAATGATGTAATTATGATGGGACAAGGGGAGCCTCTTTGGACTGCATGGTCATGGAAGGCTTCTCTGAGGAGGTGGCCTTGGGTTGAGCCCCAAGAAGCAAGGAGTCAGCTACATGAAGATATGAGGAAGAATGTCCTAGGAAAATGGAGTGGCTGGACAGAATGAATTTGTGTGTTTGAGGAGCAGAAGAAAGGCCCATGTGACTGGAGCTCAGTGAGTGAGGGGTGGGTGGTGTGAGATGGGGCTAGAAAGGGAGGTCCAGTGGGTCACACAGAGCCTTGGAGGCCACAGTGGGCTGTTCTGTACCATATCACTATAGATAAGAAGTTCACTCTTTTGAGGGCCCTATCTGTAAAAGGGGGACACTAATATTCTCCAGGCTGACTTCATGAGGTTTGTTGTGAATATAAATCAAGGAGAAATATAAGAATTTTATAAAGCTCGATGTGATTATTGTTGTCTAGTAGGCATTCTGTGGAACTTTTGGTGAATGGAGAAACAAAAGAATAAGATAGCAAAGATGCAAAAGACAGCCGACTATGCTGTCTGTCTTTGTCATTCCTAAAAGGAAGGATCAAGAGGCAGTTGGAAAAGGGCTGCAAATTTGAGATCACAATAGAAAAAGCTTTTTTAGTGGAGACATGATGAATTTTTAGAAGGTATTTTCAGGGAGGCAGGTAGATAGCATTTAAATGGCCGGACAACGACACTTGCTTTAAAATACACAAGTAAAAAGGTTAACAATTTGAATCTATCTTGACATTTCCTATTGTCAGCCCCGGGGCTATGTTCTTCCTTGCTTAGGATCATCATTTTCACATACACTTGAGATTGTTATTTCCTGGGCTGGACCACCCACCATGGAGTGGCGGCTCGGCATGCACGTAAATAGGAGTAGTTATTGGGCAGCATCCACACCGCCTTTGCGTTTCTCTCCTTTACCTTTCACCTCCTCATCCCATGTTTTTGTAACCTGGTCAGCGCGTGGATCATGGTGGTCTCATCCCATATTATTGTGGTCTGGTGGTCATGTGGACCACTGTGGTTTTGGACTGAAGCCCATTCGTACATTTGCCATAAAAACACTTGCCAAATTGAATAGATCCTGTGTTTGATAGACAACTGTATTGCTCTCCAAGGGGCTTGGAAACCAGCATATCCAGTGATCTTGATGAGTTGGATGGTTTTAGGGAAAACCAGGAAGAAGGCAAGGGGGATGTCTTTTATGATTTTGTCCCCTGCACCCTCCCCCCCCTTTTCTTTAAACCAGTGCAATGCTGGATATTTTCCTTCCTCCTGATACTCTCTCCATTCTCTTTTTCCCTGTTCTCCACCTTGGGAGACTGACTTACATGGGCTACATCAGTAAGGCTGCTTTTGGCTTCTAGTTGGGCTGACTAATTGGCCCCTGGCAGGAGATGAGAGGGCAAGAGGGGAGTGAGGTTGGGATATTTTACCTTCCATGTAAGACCTCTTTAGACTGAGTGTGCCCAGGGTGGAAGGTTACTGACTCTCATGAGGGAATTAACCCTGGGGCTAAACTTATATGACTTCTTCCTTCTGAAGATTCTGGTGGTCATACCCTTCCCTGGTCTCTTTGGGCATAGGAGTGCTAATAGCTCAGTTGCCATGATGAGCTCCAGTTTACTGGATTATGCCTTACGGTTACCACACAGCCACACTTTGTAAACAGCTGCTTTGTTAGTTAAACCTTTTTTAAATCATCCTATTGTGAATGTTCTGTCTGTGTGAGATCCTGACTAGTACAGGTACTATAGGTGTTGGCTGACAAACCCTGTAAGCATGGCCTGTGCTTAGAGGCAACACAGTATAGTAGAAAGAGCTTTGAGTTCAACTGGACAGTGTTTGAGTTCAGTTTTGTTACTTCCACATTTGTAACTATGGGCAAAGTTTATAATGTCTCAAAGTTTATAATGTTTATAATTGAGGTCCTCAGTTATAAAAATAAGAAAATAATATCTTTTTCTAGAATTTTTTTTTTTTTTTTTGCGGTATGCGGGCCTCTCACTGCTGTGGCCTCTCCCGTTGTGGAGCACAGGCTCCGGACGCGCAGCCCCAGCGGCCACGGCTCACGGGCCCAGCCACTCCATGGCATGTGGGACCCTCCCAGACCGGGGCACAAACCCGCGTCCCCTGCATCGGCAGGCGGACTCTCAACCACTGTGCCACCAGGGGAGCCCTAGAGTTGTTTTGATGCTTGTGTAAAATGTCTGCTCATAGTAGAGCCTCAATCCCTATTTTCACAAATATTCTTTCATGTAAGAAAAAAAGCCAAATGAGATTAGGAGAGGGACAGGCAAGCTGGTAAAAAGTTGAGTTAGGCCAAGCCCTGAAACTTTCTTCATCCAGTCCCAGCATTTGTTTCTGTCCCAGTAGACCCCTCTGCAGAAAGGGGAACTGAGAGAGGGTGTATTTCTCCCCAAGTCAGTGACACTCTGGTTCTCACTGGAGAAGTCCTTCTCAAACAGCTGAGCAGAGCAGGGCTCAGCCAGCCCCACTAACGTCACCCAGATAGGGAGAGCCCGAGGCTCGCAGTGCTCAGCAAAGGGTGGCAGTGATGATAGGGTGACTGGCTCAGCAAATGGCGACAATGGCAGGAGAATGATTGCGTCCAAATATGTCTCCTAGACTAGGAATCGTGTTGAATTTTCATCCAGCCGCCTCTCAGATGCCACTCTCGCTGTTCTTTGCCAAGCTGTCCCTTACCCTGCTGTCATTTTTTGCTCCACAGAAGATATACTCTCCATGGTAATCAAGAGTCTGCTTTTTAAGAGCAGGGTCAAGGGGAACTTGGAGTAGGGAGGGGCCATGACAGGTCCCTCCCATATTAATCTCTATCTGCAAATCCATTCCAAATCAACACACAATTTAAGAAAAAACTGAAATCTTATACAAATTCAAGACACATTTTCTGGCACCACTTGAGTGTGCTCCCTCTAAGTGCTTCCCCCAGGGAAATTCTGGACCCCTCACTGCTGCTCTCCACTCTTCCTCAACGCTACCCTGAGGCCCGCCCTCTGACACCAGTGCCCACCCAGTGCATCCCCTGGGCTCCCTAATTTAAACGCAATCACACATTTAACTAGCTTAGTCCTGAGTGTCTGACACAGAGCTTACATTTCATTTCTCTCTTTCCTGCAAGCTTCCAGAAAGCTGTACACAACCGGATTCATGTTGGGAGCTTTAGGGGTCATCTATCTGTCTTCTCCTTTCCTCTTTACTGGCTAAGGTGACTTCTCCTCACTCAAAATGATTTGCAGACCCTCCAAAAACAGCTGTTTTATACTTTTCCACCTCCCCAGCAAACACATTTTTGTCCTGCATAATGATTAGTATTCACATGTACGGGCACACATTGATTCATCACTTACATTTAATAAAGGTATTTCAAGCACCTAATATATCAGGTTCTGTTTTAGACACTGGGAGCTATAGCAGTCAATGAAGCAGATAGGGCCTTACCCTTTAAGAGCTTCTATTCCCAGATATTATCTCTCCCCTGGATCCCCAGGTAGCAGCAAAGCAAAGCAAAGCAAAAAAAAAAAAAACCCAAAATAAAAACACAGAGAAGTATCAGCCTTTTTTTGCTGATGGGGAAGGGAACCCAGTAATTGCAAGTGATGGCTGGAGTGTAAAGATTAAATGCTCAGATCCTGGAGCAAGACTACCTGGGTTCATATCCAGGATCCATCACTTACTAGCTGTGTGACCTTAGGCAAATTATAATACTTAACCCTTCTGTGCTTCTGTTTTCGAATCTGCAAAATGGAGGTATCTACGGCACCTATAAGGAGTTGTGAGGATTTATGGTGCCAGCATGTAGAAGCCGTCCATAAAGCTTGTAACTGAAGCCCAGTAACAAAGATTCCATGGCTAATGGCCAATACTACCTTCCAAGCATAGTTGTAAACACCTTATACGTACTGAAGCTCTCACAACAACCTTATAGATCAGGACTAGTATTACTATGCTTATTTTAATGAAGAAATGAAAACACAGAAAGGTGAGATTACTTGCCCAAGATCACACAGCTAACATGTGCCCAAGTTGGGCCTTGAACTTGGGCCATGTGGGTCCAGGGTCTCCTCTCCTCTTCATTACACTATGCAGTTAAGATGCTGGGCATTAGCTCAGTTAAGACAGGCTTTGGATTATTTGTACCTTTTCATTTTTCAATCAGGAAACTCCAGAAGGCAAATTAGTGAGCATGGCCTTAGCATTTTCGATTGTGACCTCCCTAAGACCTTTCCCCTTTCCTTCCAGAGCAGACATATTGGGACCCCTACTGAGGGTTTCAAAGGCTCTGGGATCCATGTTGGGTGAAGAAAGAAAATTGGACTGACTCAAATGAACATGCACAGCACATGCATCGTATTGGTTTCTCTATCTTATGTTTCCCTCTGGGATAATTTAAAATCTTTATGCTGGTATCTCTTCATCATTAGTGTGAATTTGTGAGGTCTGAGATATGTAGGTCTGTCCCTCTCTCCTCCCCTGGAGAGAGGGACAGAACTACATATGGGCAAAGTCACTTTCATCTCATATTGTGGGGACATTCTCCTTATTTCTGCCACATTCACAGGCCTTCAGTAATCTTGTTGCCCTTCAATGGGCCTTTGCATTTCCTGTTACCTCCAAAAGTATCTGTCCTTGGAGGTAAAGTGACATAGCTGAGTGCGTTATACATGAAAGTGAGGATGCTCCATTGGCTTATGTTACAGCTTTATGGCATTTTTCATATTATCTATTCACTTAATATAGTCTAATTTGTGTACTTTCTGACTGCCGCCGTGGATTCTGCAAATATCTTTATTGGGCTGTTCTTAACAATGCCTAGATCTACTTCCTGTGAGGTGGCAATTTAGATTTATCAGTATATGGGAGCATGCTACAGTCTCGTCTCCAAAGTTCTCCTATCAAAATAGGAATGTGGAAGATTAACACATTTAATTAATAGACAAGATATTCATTTGTTCCTAAGGCCATCTACTCAAAAGGGAGATAAGCATTTTACAAGATATAATTCTAATTATGGGATGAGTTTTAGTGGTATTTCTCTATAATGTATATAAGCATGGTGTGACAATTTGAGATGGTATTATTCCATAAAGCAATTCCATAAGGATGTGTTATGAAGGAATCAAACAGTGTCTTTGTCTTTGTCTCTCAGTCACACATGTAATGCATATACATAAGGTCAGACATACCTTGTTATAATACACAAGAGTACCTACACTTGCACTCGTACACACACTCATAGAATGCTATTGACCCAAACTCAGTAGGGTGGGTGAGTTTTCCTACCCCTGCTGATAAATCTTTACTGATTTATCCATGCCATTGTCCCCAGTAGCTGTGATTACCTTTCTCTGTACCGTGTTTCCTTCTTCTCTCTTCGTATAGAGATCCTTTCCTTCCTAAAGCCCAGATCAAATCCCACCTTTTCCACAAAGCCTGCCCTGATTAGTCCAGCTCACTTTGTTTTCTGCCTTGTTTCTATTCATATAGGATTCATGGTCAGTAACGTAGAATCTGAGATTACAGTTATTATCTAATTGCTTTGGGTGAATTATGTTGCCCCAGTAAGACTAGGGACCCTTGAGGAACCCTGATGAGACGTATCCAACTGTGCCTCGAATAGTGTAGGTTTTCAAAAATTTTAGTTGCTTCCAATGTGAAATATTAAAATCTTTTGTATTCTTCATAAACATGTAATACAATATTGGAGCAGTAATTGACATCAGTAAATTTCTTTGTGTAATGCATATATAGGTAAACACAATAGCCTGTGTTAAAATAGCAGGTTTTACAAAATCAAAGCATGTTCAGCATGAGATAATTGTTTTTTCGTAGAACAGGAAGTTTTTCATCAATGTAGTTTTCATGAAGTTACATGTGCAGGAGTAGCCTTTGGGGCTGTTTAGAAAAAAAATTTGTTTCTGAGGAGCTCTTAGAAAGTTGGCTTGAAGTCAACATCGCTTCTGGGTTATCCTCAGCAGGCAGAAACTGATGAATGCAAAGGGCTGGATGCCGCAAGGGGCTGGGAAGCCGAGTGTAAAGGAGAGCATGTGGATTTCTGCCTTAATGTGAAGACTGTCTTCCTCAGTGGCTCGAGTAGTGCCTGGCCCCAGTAGGTACTCAGTAAATATTCATTGGATTAATTTAGATATACTTTATGAATACTGATGTCAAGCAAGTTTCGTGATTTCTTAGTCTGTTGATCACAAATATTCATGCCAGACAGTATTTCTGGAAGGAATTACATCAGCATAATGCAAAGCCCAAGACAGTCTTTGGATAACCAGCTGGCTACATTTTTGGTGTTAAGTACTGACATGCCCTATAGATTATTTTAGGGGGCCAAATGATTTACTTTCCCAGTTTCAATACCAGTTAGGAACTTGATTAAAATGTGCCAGAATCAGGACCTGTCTCTCCCTATCAGTTGGTGATTCCTGTTTATTGCTTACATAATTTACCATTTTGCCTAGAGAAAAGACTTCGAATGCGGGGAAGCTTGTAACAGGTGTAGTGTATGTTCTTGTTTTTCCTAGTAGCAGATGGTGCTGAAAGAAGATCATCTCTGTGGGACCATTACAGGATAATGCAGAGGAATAAATAAGCACAATGATAGGTCTCAGCAAAGGTAGCCTGGTCTCGGGCTGGTCCCACATTTGGAAATGGTACAAGTACTATGAGCAGGTTTATCTATAATCTCAGAAAGGCTTATTTAAAACTCTAGCTCTTTCCTTTTTATTTTCCTTTGTATAACATTTCCTCCCACAAATCAAACCACCCTGCTTCTCACTTGAATTACAGGTAGTGTATTAAAAAAGATCTAAATAAAGTGAAGTTCTTTGAACAGTGCTTTTTACTGCAAGGGAAGAGGTGATTTGCCTTGGAGTTCCTTCCCAGCTCCCAACAACTTCTGTTTGTATTTTAATGGATTTGATGGGACCTGGTCTTTGATCTTGGCCTCTTAAAAACCAAAGGAGCAAAGGAAGGTTAATTCCAGCAATTCTATCATAATGCACCTCTGCTATTCTGCATGATGGACACTGCACTAATATAATTTAGCCTGGTAGTGGACTGAGGATATAATTATTTTCTCTTGTACAAACATAATTTTCATCTTTCCTGGAAAAAACAAGCCCCCTTAATATAAAAAAAAATATATATATATATAATACGTATATGTATATGTATACACACACATATGTATTTTCAGCAGATATACTCTTATATTTCTCATATTTAAAAACATTTAAATTTGACAATGCCAGGGCAGTATTTCAGCAGGACCTAGGCTCATCTTTTCCCTCTCCTTGTTTAAATTTTATTCCTTAATATCCCAGCCTCAGCAGTATTTGAAGAATATTGTTCCCTTGGCCTGATGCAATTTTTTCCACATGATGTATTCTTAGCCTGTCCCTTATCTTCCCTTCACTTGCTGACACTACTGTTTAGTCCATTTGGGGCTAAAATGCACGGAAAGCAAATATGTACTATTTTAACATCCTGCCTGATTCTTGTTCATTAGTAAGAGATTCTCTCTAACAGGTTGGTTAAATGGCCTTCACCCCTTTTAAGAAAAAAGAGCAAAGGATTCTGTTATGTCTTTGAAAAACAGAAGTGGTGCACAGATACAAGCTTATCAAAAATAATAACATCTCCCAAAGCATCTGAGTGTGTATATGTGTGTAGCATGCATGTAGGTTTATACATATAATCATGTATCCACAACTAGAGTCATCTTTCTTATTTCTCAGCAGCATAATTATTGATGCTTTCTGAAATCTCATTATGCATCTAGGTCTAAGACCTACTGAAATGCTTCCTTTCCTATATTAAAAAAATCATGTTTAAGTATTTAAAATGTGGCCTTTGTATGGCTAACGTCTACATGAATACAGGCATTTGAAGTATGGTTAGCCTCTGCAGTGCAAATTTCTGTGGGCCAGAGTGGGTTAATTTTTGATTGCCTTTTCTACCTGCATCCTCGGAACTGAAAGAAGCATGCACGAGAAAGAACAAAAACAGACCGTCTTTGTGATATCACATGCATCTGCCTCTAAATTTTAGTATAGAACATAAATGGCAATAAGAATTGAAAGAGAAAACAAGAGAGAGATTGCTCTTGAACTGGAATTATTCCATTTTAAAGCTCTAAATTAATTATCTCTTCAGCTTTTGTGATTTCTCAAACATGGAGTTCATGTATATGAGTGGTGATGGGATGTGCAGGGCAAGAGATGACTCATAAAAATTGGCTGTATCTGAAGAAATCCTTTGTCATCCGCCTACCCCCCGACTCCCATTTGGCTAAATTGCCAAATAGTAACAATGACTAGGATATAAACAAAGTTAAGAGAATGATCTTTTTTGGTCAAGGCCTTGTGCTTAATAGTAATGAACACATAGAGAAGGCAAAAATAATTGTAAGGCTGATCATGTAGACTAAGCTTGTTAAATGAAAACAATACATTCTACAACTGAGAATCACACAAAAGAAAATCTCTGCTTTAGTTGGACAACTTAATATGAATTCCTTTTAGTCTTTACCACATCTAATTAGCCTTAGCTCCATTTCATAGGCAATATTTAATTATTAGTATTTTTTATTTACCTTTTTAAAATATTATCATCTTACCTCGAGTGCAATTATCCATGCCAGTCTAGTAGGAATAATTTGCTCAGGAGTTACTGCAAGATAAACACTGCTTAGAAACCATAACTTGTCTATTGTATTTGTCTAGTTAATAAAGGGAGGCATTTTATTTTCCCCCCGTGACCACTTGTACTTTGTTCAGTAATTAAGGAAGTAAGCTCCTACATTTTAGCCTTTCTATAACCTCTTCAGGTCTGTCTGGGATGCCAGAGCCGGTTGTATTCCGGTGTTGGGTAGTTATGGAAAAGCCTGGGATGAAACCGGAGAGGATTCTAATAGTAACACCTTAAATTAGTATCAATAATTTGATCAATATAAAATATATCAAATATGTTCTGCCGGAGAATAATCTGCAAGCTCCTTTTCAGCCTGTATGTTTCAGAGTTTTCAGAAATAGCTCTTCAGCTGCAACGGAATGCTTTAAAAAATACGTGTCATCTCTGTATATTTTTATGTGTACACTTGCTCATAGGAGAAGCTGCATTTTTGCTGTCAGATGAGAGTTTGAATCCTGGCTCTACCACTAATTAGTTGCATGATCTTGGGCAAATTACTTAGCCTCTTTAAGATTTTGCTTTCTCATCTATAGAATGAAAATAGCAATATTGCTTACTTCATAGTATTAATGTGAGGATGAAATGAGGCAGTGTATAAGAGGCATTATATGGCGCTAAGTACTTAATAAGAATTCAATAAATATTTTAATTATTTATTGTTAAAGTATATTTATATATAGACTGTGTGTTGGGTTATAAAGTTGTGATGCTGATTTTTGGATGAAGTTCATGAAATCAGTCTGCTCACTTTCTTTTTCATTTATCAGTACAAAGCACAGTTACAAGCAATGCTCATGAAGTACAGTTTCTTGTTTTGTTCTAATCATGCTGCAAGTCTCCACCCAGATGTTTCCTCTTCATGGAAGCTTCTCCTCACTCCACTCCATCCAGCTGGAACCTTTTATTCTGTGTGGCACAGCACCCATCTCCATGAAGGCTTGGTCATTATATGTGCATTATAATCATTGCTTTCCATGTCTTCTTCTCCAGAAGGTGAACTTCGTGTCCTGTTTATCTTGGCAGTCACACTGCCTTCTGCACATGTGGTCATAGCAAGAGATCAGTAAAGGTTTCTTCAATAAATAAATGAAATAGAAAACACTGTTGTTTACATATGCAAACAAATAGTGATCTTTTTTCAATGATGTCCTTCCTTATATTATTTTCCCCTTATATTACCTTTAACCATGTTTTTGGTTTTTATTCAAGTCATCTTCAGAACTTGTGATACATCATGCAGCATTTAGGAAAATTTCATGTCATTTTACTTAATCCCGCAGGATCCCATGATGTAGCTACTTAGCTGGGTGGGGAAGCAACCTTTTCTGAAACCATTACATTTTTAACTGTTTTATGTATGTTGACTTGCCAGTTGTTAAGGCTAAAATGAAAAGAGACTAGAGGAAGTGACATGAAAGTCAAATTGTCATCCAGGGACAGCATTGTTTATGGAGTTTGATTGCTGCTTACCAGTAGCACAGGTGCCAAAACTCCAGATCTGACCCATGAACAGATTTGCTACCTCAGGGCAAAATCCAGCTATATCCCTTCCTGGCTCTAGGGCTAGGTTTGGTTAGTTTGCTTATCAACATCTAAGGCTCTGAGTGATAGTGTACTTGCTCAGGATTGCACACGCAGCATGGGATGCTTGTGATTCAAGCCAAGGCTTTTCTGACTCTAGTCAGAATGCAAGCTTTCTCTGCATAACATATTCAAGGTTGGAGTTACCACTTCATTTGCTGGTGGGGTCAGTTTGACCACCCCCTGCGTGCCTGACTGGCCACTGTCTGAAGAACCCATATAATGCTGATGCGTCACCAAGCCTGACCCCAGGCGACACAGCCCTGCAGAGAGAAGCTCTACTATCTTGAGTTGGAAGGTCAGCAGGGGGCAGAAGCAGGGTTGGGTAAAGGGGCAGCAGTTGCAGAGCTGCCAGAGGTGCTGACCTAAAAAGGGGCAAACGTGTCTGGAATAAATTAGCAAAATATAATATTTTCTCTCTTGTCAAAATACACAGTAAACCCTGTGTGTGTTTATTTGTGTGTACATATATGTGTGTGTGTTTATCATGATCTATCTTCTCAGATGCGTATACAATAACAGTGACTTAAAGTCTACAGACTTAAAAATTCTGAAACTAAAAAGGCACGCTTAATGCCATTTACCAGGAAATCAGAGTTCTATGTTATTATCTAAATTTCAAACCCTTAAATATATATCCTTAGAAGTTTCCTAGTTTTCACCTTCCAAACAAATTTAAAAAGTGGAGAGAGAACAAGTATTACACAAAAGTGGGAAATGTTTCCCGCCCCACCTCTGTTTTTTCCTAGCTATTGTCTGCTTTGGCTGTGGTAGTAAATTAGTAAGTAAATATATTTCTTTATATAATTTTATTAATTAAATGAGTTTCTCCTGCTTCCACCAAACAACTAAATAATTGGCCGCTTGGCACTTTATCCCTGGCACGTATGCTTTTCGTGGTGTTGAACGTGGCCGGTGTTAAGCCTTCAGGATCAGGTTGATAACTTTTGTCAACACTATGGGCACACTACATCTTCTGCTCCCCATGCTCTATCGTACACTGCTCCCTTTTCTGATCCTTAATTTCTTGTGAGCAACTCTACCCTTGTCTGATAGGGAGGGTTCCATCACAGGCACAAAGACATGGGAACACCCTGTGTCACTATGATGTCCCTGTATACACTTGGACTTCTTTGGTACTGTTATTTTATCAAATTCTGCATATACCTTCAAACTTAATAAGATATATGCTTTTCTTCTGGCCAGAATATTGAAGCTTATTCCTTAGCCTAGAGGCTGTCATACAGAGTGAAGTAAGTCAGAAAGAGAAAAACAAATCCCGTATGCTAACACATATGTATGGAATCTAAAAAAAAAAAAAAGTGGAATCTAAAACAACAAAAAAAGTGGTTCTGAGGAACCTAGGGGCAGGACAGGAATAAAGACGCAGACGTAGAGAATGGACTTGAGGACACGGGGAGGGGGAAGGGTAAGCTGGGATGAAGTGAGAGAATGGCATGGACATATATACACTACCAAATGTAAAATAGATAGCTAGTGGGAAGCAGCCCCATAGCACAGGGAGATCAGCTCGGTGCTTTGTGTCCACCTAGAGGGGTGGGATAGGGAGGGTGGGAGGGAGATGCAAGAGGGAGGAGATATGGGGATATATGTATGCATATGGCTGATTCACTTTGTTATACAGCAGAAGCTAACACACCATTGTAGAGCACTTATACTCCAATGAAGATGTTAAAAGAACAAAACAAAACAAAAAACTTACATTCCACCTACAAGTAATTAAACATAGAACATTTTATCTTCACAAAGGACCTGAAGGGTCTTTCCCCCAGTATAAATGTCAGCATGCTATTGATGCTGAAGTCTCTGGAAAACCTAGCATCCTATAAAATGTGGCCCAAATTAGGTCATTACTTGAGCCCTCTCTGTTCCAAATAATATATGAAACCAAGAAAAAGGAATTGTTTGTTTTAACCATAGGTAAGCCTTTAATGTGTGTACACATGGATTTGAAAGATTAACCTCTCTGAAAGTTAAAAAACAAACAATCAAAAAAAACCCCTAAGGGTAACTGATGAGATATCTCAACTACAGGGAGAAAAAAAAAATGCTTAAGGATAGATTTTATGTAATTTATATAACTTTGATTATTTGTACTTTAGATTTCCTTAACTAACTCACCAAGAACAGTTGAAAACACCCTCTCTTTTCCAGAGAAAATTTCTTAGTTTGTGGAAGGGCTTGATCTCTAACATATTGTAGGTGACACTTTGTGTGACAGCAAAAATATGTGAAACTCTTTATTCGTACACTATATTTTGAAAATTAGTTGTAAATAAGGAATGATGATTCCCCAGCTGCTGTTTTACTTTTATAGAGATAATATTAATGGCTATCATATTAAGAGCTAAAGTGCAATACTCTGCGCTTAGCAATAAGGTTACCTTTTTGCTTTTATTTAGTACGCCCTCATTTAACATTCAGTCACCTCTGTTATGGACTAGGCACAGGGAACACAAAGATGACTGAGGCATGGCCCATATGCTCAAATTGCTTATGAATCCAGTACAGGAAGGAAGAAAAATAGCCAAATAACTACAACACGAGGCAGAGCTTCATAAGCACACTAGGAGAGTTACTGGGTTGTGGGCACGTTTGGAGCTCTGAGAGACCTTATATGTTTGGGGGGATTTGGGAAGGTTTCTTGGAGACGATGAACTTAGAACTAGTTCACAAAATATAGGTAGGACCTTGCCAGAGGCAGAAGGACAGAAAGAGATGGGAAGGTATGTCATGCAGAGGAAATGGTAGGGACCAGTTGTGGAAAGGACACTTTGTGGGGTAGTGTCTGAAGCCCCAGGACGTGTGCATTTGGCTAGAGTAAGAGAGGCACAGGAGAAGACTGGGAGAAATGTCTGAAATTATAGGTTGTTTCTGATCATGAAGGAACTTGACATCATGGTTAAGGAGTTTGGAATTTGTTCTGAGGGTATAATCACAAGAAGTGGCTACTCAGAAGAGGGGCAGGATTGGCCATGCCTCAGGGTAGTTCCTCTGGTAGTGTGTGCAGCTCTCCCATTGATGTTGGGGTAAAGTCACAAATCCTTAATATAGTCTATGAGCCCCTGAGTAATCTAGCCCCTCTTCTGCCTCTCCAGCCTGCTCTCTCCAGGCCCGCACCAGGCCCACTCGGCTTCTTTTAGCCTGGGGGGGTGGTAAGCAAGCTGCTTCTTGCTTCTCCCACATCCCCTCTGTAACCAGTTAGTACTCACCTCTTCTTTCACAGCTTAGCTAAATGTCACATCCTCAGGGAAAACATCCCTGACCACCAAGCATCTTCCCTTTTTCTTTGTATTTATCACTTTATCTCATTAGTGGAATTAATAGTTACTGTGTCTCTCTGCCTGTTACAGATGAGAAATTCAAGCTCAGAGAGGTTTTCTTCCCCTCCTCTCAACAGAAGAACAAAGAAGGAGGAGAACAAACTAGGGCTCTGAGAAGTATTTACCCCAGAATAAATAAAGAGAAACATTTCCTATGCTTAGTTGATTTTATGCAATGACTTCCTGCTTGTAGTCCTTGAATTAGAAAATATCAATTTGTCCTCTTCCGTAGTAACTAACCGTTACGGGGCTTTATAATTTTCATATCCACATGAATGTGATCTTTGTATCTCACTTGACCTCATAACAATCCTGGGAAGTGTGCAGAGCCGGTGTTACCCAGTTTTACAGATAGTGCAGTCCAGGGCAGAGAGGTGACTGGCCCAAGGGCATGGCTATTAAATGACAAACTCGGACTTTATCCCCTTCAACTCTGAATTCTGGTCTTTTTGATGGAGTCATTTTTTTCCTCTGAAATAGAATATTACGAAGAGATATTAATATAAGTGCAAAAAATGCTGTGTAATGTGTAGCATAAACATCCAGTATTCAATTAACGTATGGAGAAATGGCGGGAGAGCAGGGAGCTCACTAAAAGAACGGAATGGAGTCAGATTAGGGCATTGATGCACTTCCAACTTGTTAGAGAGCATTTCTTTAAGTCAATTTGAAAAATTGGCTAGGAAAAAGTATTTAAATCCTGCCTAAATGACCTCAATTTCTATTCCAATAAATTACTGGTCTTTTTTGCAATTAGTCATTCAGCTTGTCAACCATATGAGCAGAGGATTTATTTTCTGTTTCAGGCAGTTCTGTTGAGCAGATGGACAGGCTGCCATGTTAGACCCTGGCTGTGCTTCCAGGTAATAGGGGTGGGGGTGCCGGTGGAGGGGAGGGACACAGAACCTGGGATTATCATCTGGAGAAATTTTCTTATTGTTCAGTCGGCTCTGAGATGATATTCAGGCTTTGTTCTAAAATCTCATTTTAGATGTGTGGTTTGGAAGTTGAGAGACTTTTTCCTATTGTTGTGTCTGGCTCAAGGCCAGCTGGGCAGAGGGAAAACCAGAATGTGTGCAGGTTTAGTCCTAGAAAGCAATGAGGGAGTGTTGCTTAGTTCATCATCTGCAAGGCGGGATCTTGAGCAGCAGCCAGATTTAATTACTTGGAGGTCCCTGGAAGGTGCTGTGATCTGAAGCAGGAGGGGAGCTGCAGATCAGAGACTGGGGAAACAGAGAAACAGAAGACCGAAATGTAGGAAGAAGTGGACACGGAGTGATGACTGATCCTGCCAGAGGATGTTGCTCTTGCCCAGGATTAAGTCACCGGATTGTTGCAGACATATGCCTTCCTGCCCACTGGGCAAGTGTCTATGGGCAACACAGTCAAGGTTTCAGTTTGGCCTTTTATTTATTTAGATTTTTTTAAGGTTTTTTTTTTTTTTTTTGATGTGGACCATTTTTAAAGTCTTTATTGAATTTGTTACAGTATTGCTTCTGTTGTTTTTATGTCTTGGTTTTTTGGCGGCGAGGCATGTGGGATCTTAGCTCCCCAACCAGGGATTGAACCCGCACCCCTTGCACTGGAAGGCGAAGTCTTAACCACTGGACTGCCAGGCCGCCTGGCTTTTCCTTTTAGATTAATGCAGTAACCTCCTAACAGGTCTCCCTGTTTTCTACCCTTGCTTTGCTTCAGGAATATCTCAATAGGACAGAGTGATTTTGTTAAAATATTAAACATTGTTAAAATGTTAAAATATTGTTAAAATGTTTAAAATAATGTTAAACATTTTGTTAAAATATTAAAACATTGTTAAAATGTTAAAATATTTTGTTAAAATATAAGTCATATCCTATTGTTTCTTTGTTCAAAACCCTTAGGTGACTTCCCTTTTTACTCAGAGTAAAAGCCAAAGTCCTCCTGGTGCTTACTTACAGGATCTTATCATCCATTGTTGCTCTTACCTCACTCACCAGATCTGACCCTACTGGCATCTTTGCAGCTACTCAGATGCACCAGACATATTCCCACTCCAGGGCCTTTGCACTTGCTCTTCTCTGTTCTTAGATCCTTTTCTGCCCTGCATGAGTCTCTTCTTTATTACCTTCAAACCTTTGTCAGCAATTGCCTTATCAGAGAGTCCTTTCCCAACTACCTTTTTAAAAGTGCACTTCTTGCCTCACCATCTTCCTTCCATGCTTTATTTTTCTAACATACCATATCCTTTACTTAATGAGTTTATTGTCTTGCTCCTCCCTAATATAAAGTTCCATTAGGGAAGGGATTTTTTTCTGTTTTTAAAAGTTTTAATTTGTTAACTCTTGTATCCCCAGTGCCTAGAACTATGCCAGACATATAGTAGGCATTCAGTTACTATTCAGTAAATAAATAACCTTATGTTGGGCTGGGTTCTCTATTTTTTTTTTCATCCATCCAGCCACCCATCCAATCATTTATGACCCAGTCACTCATCACTTCCTCTGATACTGCTTTCCCCTCTGTTCATTATTCTCCAATTTCACTTACTTTCTTTTTGCTTCCTAATCAGTCCAAATTGGTTCCCTTCTGAAAGCCTTTGCACTTGCTCTTCCTTTTACCTGGAAAGCTTTTCCTCCAGATCATCTCATGTCACTCAGATCTCAGCTCAAATGTCACCTCCTTAGAGAAGTCTTCGCTGACCACCCTGCCCTAAATCCTCCCCTGTCCCCCATCCCAATAACTCCATTCACTGTCTTGTTACCCTATTTTGGTATTATGTTTGGGATTAAATATGACCATTTAAAATTATCTTGTTTATATATTTGTTTGTTTGTTTACTCTTTCTGTCTTGCCTCCTGGTAGAATGTAAGTTCCATTAGAGCAAAGATCCTGCTGGTTTTGTTTCCCATTGTATACCCAGTATCTAGACCAAAGCCTGGAGCATGTTGGATGCTGAATAAATATTTGTTGGTTGTATGATTAAGATTACATTGCCTGGAGTTAAAACTATCTGTATTGAAATCCCAGCTTCACCACTGACTATCCCTATGGCTTGGGGACAGTGTTTGACTTTCCTATGCCTAAGTTTCTTATCTGTATATGGGTATGGTAATAGTAAATCTCTCATGTGATTATTGTGGGGATCAGTGATAATGATAATTATAGTAATAATAATAGTGATAGCTACCATTATTGGTCAGTTACTATAGACCAAGCACTGTTTTAAACTCTACCTATATTTAATTATTTAATCCTCCTCATAACTCTATGAAGTGGGCACTATTTTAATTCCCATATTTCACATGACTCAAGTTTTAGAAAGGCAAATAACATGTAGTTACAAATAGGTGGAAAAGGGATTGAAGCCAAGCAAGTTTGGCTCAGATCCTGTGCTTTTATATGTGCTCGGGACATAGTAATCATTCAGTAAATGTCAGCCATTATTATTATTAACTACACATTTGTAAATGAATACACAGTAAATCCTATTATTTTCCCAAAGATATCAGCTGCAAAACTGGCAGCTTCATATTAAATTCCAGTAAAAGCAAGAGGAAATTCACACTGATGTTAGACTGTAACTCAAAAATACAAATCCTTTTGTTACATAGGGAGTAATCAAAATACATAAAAAGGAATATATTTTATTTAATTTGAGCATTAAATTTATAGAAGATATAACATGTGCTATATTATACTGGCAACTGACATCTGTTAAAACAAGCTTCCAGAATGTCAGTTTGGCTTAGGTAATTTTGTGAAAGAGGTTCAATATCTGTGTTCTGGATAATTCCCCAAAGAAAATATCTTGGCAAACCACAACATACAGGCTTTCAAACTTGCTTTTGAATAGTTAAAACTGAGCTCCAAGTCTTCAAATGTCAAAGGAATACTGTGGGGTTTTTTTGTTTGTTTTCTACTTTGTAATTTTCATTATGGACATTTGTATACATGTCAATATTTACTAAGCTGCAATAATTTTTGAGAACAGGTATTATATGTTTTTATTTTTTCACACTATATCTATGCCAGCACCTTGCATTTTTTGTAGGGAGTTAAAAACTTTTACCACTCATAGATAACCATTGTTAACTTGTGCATATTTTGATTTTATATTTCATATTCAGGGAAACTTTTTCCTGGAGTTAGATGATGACGTTGAGTGATTAAGTGTATATACACGTCAACTCTGGTTTATAGGAGATACAGCATCTCTGTTCAAATGGAAGATTTGTGTTTAGACCTTCTATAAGGGTAGTGGGTGCACCCAGTGGAGGCATTTAGATAATAATAGGATTTCAGAGCTGGAAAGAACATTGGGACCCTATAATCTAATTTCTTCCTTTTATAGATGTGGAAACTGAAAACCAGGGAGAATAAGTGACTTGTCTAAAAGAATACAGCTAGTTAGTACTAGAACTAGAGCTAGGACACAGGTGTTCTAATTCCTGTTTTAATGCATTGTCAGAGGGAAGAAATAATATGCTCCAGGAATTTTGCTTTCCTATTGTAGACAGTTACCCACCATTTTGCCACTCTTAGACAACCATTGTTAATTTATGGATGTTTGGTTTTTGTGTTTCATGTAGTATATGTGTGTACATGTATGTGTGTATAAAATATACAATTATATATAGTATAGTTTATATCTAAACGTATATTACATATTAATATATATCAATACAGGCCTTTATTATTATATGTAATAAATAACATATTCTATAGTTTTATATACATATAATTAACATTTTCTTATTTGGGATCATATGAAACTTTTTTTTTCTTCAGAAAATAAGCCTTTATTTGACACTTCTCTTACACAGCAGGAGTTGAGCAGGATTGCTTCTCCTCTTGCTTTATGTGAAGAAGTTCAGCCTCAAGATCACCTGCAGACTTGATGGTTTGGTGACAGTTGCTGCATTGTTTCACCTGAACTATGAAACATTATTTTAAAATTTAAAAATGTGTTGGAGAATGTTCTCTCTTTTCTTATCCTTGAATTTTTTTAACTTTAGAATTACTTCACTATTTGGTAAAACTCACTTTGTCTGGGCATAATGATTTTGGGGATTAAATTTAATTCATTTAAACTATGAATTCACTTTCTTACGAGTAGAGGTTTACTTAGTATTTCTGTTTCTTCTTCTTTTTTTTTTTTTTTGCGGCATGCGGGCCTCTCACTGTTGTGGCCTCTCCCGTTGCGGAGCACAGGCTCCGGACGCGCAGGCTCAGTGGCCATGGCTCACGGGACCAGCTCACGGGCCCAGCCGCTCCGCGGCATGCGGGATCCTCCCGGACCGGGGCACGAACCCGTGTCCCCTGCATTGGCAGGCGGACTCTCAGCCACTGCGCCACCAGGGAAGCCCCTGTTTCTTCTTGAATCATTTTTGATATGTGATAGTTTCCAAATATATTGGCATAAATTTGTTCATAATATTCTAAAATTGAAATGTTTTGTCTTTAGTTTTGTCCCGTTTTCATTCTTAATATCTTTAAGTTTTTTGTCTTCTTTATCTTTACTTTTCAATCAAGCTTATCAGATGAAAGTCAGTATTATCAGATATTTCAAAGAACCAGCTCTGGTGGACACACATCTGTGCCACCCAGATCGTTCTCTTAGGATGTCCTTTTTGCCCCAGCTGCTGGAAGTGCTTTCACCTACAGGGAACCTAAACTACAGGGAACCACCTAGTCCAAGGCCACACCCTTATCATGGGGCAGCTCACATGCAAAGACTGACTGAGGCAGGAGTATAAAGGCCAGTTATTTTGGTCCAGTGGGACAATTTTAATGGGTGAGTTCAGCCTCAGAGCCCCCCATAGAGTCTGCTGAAGTTCTCTGGCTTGCATTGCAAACCATCTTCCCCCTCGGTTTCCTCTTCCTCTCTTCTACAGGTGTTAATCCCAAGAACAAGTCCTAATAAACATCCTGAATGCTAAACTCTGTCTCAGAAACCCCTTGCTGAAGGACACAAACGTCAGCATTTGGTCCCAGGAGGAGGCCAAGAAACTGGCAATAAGATGGAGTTTTGGAGTTGTATCATTCACTGCCCAGTTGGTAGCGAGGATCTCATCACTTGGTGGCAGGAAGAACACAGACAGCGCCTGGCAAAAGGTGATGGTCCAGTCATGAAAACTTCCATTGGTGGTGATTTGGGATATTTTCTAGAAGCAGTGCCTTAACTAATGTGAAGCATTAGGCATTTGTAAACCATGATGGAAATAGTAAGTAAAAGGACAGTGGGATTAGATAGCTGTTTCTATGCTCTGTTCTAGGAAAAGATGATGAAAGACTGAAAATGAGTAGCAGGCAATTAAAAGCCAAATGTGAAAGACTGAGGGCCCCTTTGGGAGTCTTTAAATAGGACTGTATCTCTTGTAATGGGAGGGAGAGAGAGCTGAGGACCAGGGGCTCCATCAAAGAGTATTTGAGCTCCAAAGTGGTTAAACCTCCTACCAAGGCACGTCTGCTACACCAAGGTCAGGGCCCCAGGTGGGAAAGAATGAGTAAAGATAATAGAAAAAAGAGCAAGAACCACATTAAAGGATAGACTGAACAAACGGGTAGTCAATTGTAGGGTAAGTGTTATAGAGATGTAGCCAGTTAATCAGTCAAAGTATGTTAGTTTTGTGGCTTTGTGAGGTTTTTAATTTGTTGTGATTTCTTTTTTTTGAATTTATAAGTTGTTGTGATTTCTTTTCTCCACCTAAGTAAATACTCACTTTGTACTAAAAAAAAAAAAGAGCAAGAGGCTGAACGTGTAATTTCATAGAACAGGAAACAAGAACTGCTCTTAAATCTGTGTAAAACTCACTAGTAATCAGAGAAATGCAAGTTAAAACCACAACTAGATGACATATTTTATATTTTAAATGGACGGCAGTTTGGAGACATAAAGAGACTTTAGTCTATAGCGATGCAAACAAATCAAAATGGACTATTATTCATTTCTGACTTCGAGTCCTTTGGCACAACTAGCATATGGATTTCTCATTGGTTCACTTCACAAGGTCCACTTGCTATTTATGTTGTTCTGCTCTCTCTTCTATGCTTTTTATTACCACCTACATTTCTGTTTGTTTCTAAGGCAGAGAAGATTAGCATTCTCAATATATTTTTCCAACTCTTCCTCTCAAGGTCTATTCTTGTTTGGGCAAGCTTTATAGAACACTTTCCTCATCAGAAATACTTCTCTCCTTAAGAGAAAGCTGATATTAGCCACACATTCATCAATATTAACTCAAATGTCACCTCTTTTGGTAAGTCTTCTCTTATCTTCCTAGGCAATTTATATCTCATTCCACTGTGTGCCCATAGCTTATAGCACTTACTACACCATAATTATTTTCTTTCGTTTTTGTCTTTCCCATTTAACTTGTGAGCATTGCTAGGGAGGAAAGAAATCTTATTTTTTATAAAACCAATTGTTATTTATGCCTAGTCCAGAGTGAGTATCAACTGATGATTATTGAATGAATGCATGCCTGCAGGATCCAAGCAGTATCTTGAAACAATTAGAGGGCCCACAGAATTGGCCTGATTCCTTTTCTCAAAGCTTAGAGTTCCTCAAATTTATGGCTGACCCAGGTAGGAAGTCTTGCCTGTTCTTTTTGTCCTTTAGCGCACTTGTATTATTTAATAAACATAGGTGTCAGCAACTTTATATGTGTTATTTCACACCATCCTTAAAACAGTCCAGCTGTGGGATATTAGTATCCCTATTTTAAAGATGTCAAAGTTGAGGCTAAGTAACTTGCTCAAGATTATGTAGTTACAGAACGTTAGAACCAGGATTCGAACCCAAGCTTGTCTCTAAAGCTCAGGCTCATTCCACTGCATCACATTCTTCACATGCCTGAGCTCTGAAACTTTGATGTGATCACTTGGCTTCTTTTGGAGAGTAGACTGAGGAATGAGGAGGCTCAATTATGATACACCAAAGGGTTGGTGCCATGATGTTCAAGAGTTGCTGATGACTGCTGCTGTCAAGATGATCGGTGACCACTTTGAAGAAAGGCCAGGCTGCTGGATACCTCTTGGGTTAGCAGAACATTGCTTTTTCTTAAAATAACACAGCGAGCCTGGTGGTTTGAAGTGGTGCTTTGGTCTGTCTTTATAGCTTTCCTTCTGTCTGCCTTGCTTATGAGTTCTTACTCTCACCTACCATTCAGTGATACTTTACACATCCCATAGTGGCCAGTGCAACA
The DNA here is from genome assembly GCF_003676395.1 of Aethalodelphis obliquidens. Taxonomy (NCBI): domain Eukaryota; kingdom Metazoa; phylum Chordata; class Mammalia; order Artiodactyla; family Delphinidae; genus Aethalodelphis; species Aethalodelphis obliquidens. The sequence continues at coordinate 30,800,175 of NW_020837950.1, read as the reverse complement.
GTGGGTCCCACCTACCTGGAGGATATTGGCAGCTTTTTTCACTTGCAAATGCTCCTGCTGTATTGACTGTACTGGAGGGGACCTTAACTAATGTTTCATGATGCTAATGAAGTTGTTCTTGCTTGAATGATTGGAGCTACACTATTGCAAGATTAATCTGACAGCCTTGGAAAATATAGTTGGGAGTTGGGGGATAGCAGTTAGACAAGCCAATTAGAACATTAAAACTGTCTGGGAGGAAAAGGATCAGATGCTCAACTAGAGTAGCAGTGGAGACGTAAAGTAAAAGGCAAATGCAAAAGACACTGGGGACATATCTGAGGTGATAGTTGAGGCAGTTCCAAATCTCCTAAGCATATAGAAGTCAGAGCATTGCTACTTCCTTATAGCTCTTTGGTCTCAAATTTGATAGACCATGCATTCAATTTATTCAACAAGTATTTGTTGAGCACATGATATATGCCAGGCATGCTATTAGAAGTTGTGAGACCTGCCCTCAAACATCTTACAATGTAGTAGGTTATATAGATAAAATGGTGAAATATGGTTCACTTGAATTGTGAGAACTGGGGAAAAGTTTTATGAAACTGTTGGCAGTTGAGATAGGTTTGATAGATGGATGTGGTTTTTAACAGGTGGTGATAGGGGAGAAGAGAGAAGGTATTCCAGATGGAAAGAGATTGTATGGGGGGTGGGGGACACATGGCTCGCTGCCGCCATCTTAAATTGCAGTGTTGTGCGTGGCGCTTCTGCACATGCTCCGGAGCTGAGGTGTTGGTGCAGCCATTTTGCACCAAGAACTCTGGTCTGAAGGGCCAGGTGTGAGGTCTCTGCCTGCGGCCGCCTCTAAGCAAGTGAAACCAGACTAAGCACCAAGGAAAAGAAAAAAGGGTCCTTCGTCAGGAGGGAAGCATCATCCTCAAGGATAGGAGTCCTTGAATCTGGCATCAGAGTCATTTTGGAGAACTGGTTAAAAACACTGCCCCGTTTCTTCTGGACTCAGCCCCATTGGGAGGGATAATTACTCCAGCAACCTCACTCAATTCTGTTGCAGCTGTGTGCCTGACAGGGTCTTGGTGCTCCGGCCTGGTGTCAGGCCTGAGCCTTTGAGGTGGGAGAGCCGAGTTCAGGACATTGGACCACCAGAGACCTCCCGGCCCCATGTAATATCAGTTGGCGAGAGATCTCCCAGAGATCTCCGTCTCAACGCTATGACCCAGCTCCACCCAACGGTCAGCAAGCTCCAGTGCTGGATGCCCCATGCCAAACAACTAGCAAGACAGGAACACAACACCACCCATTAGCAGAGAGGCTGCCTAAAGTCATACTAAGTTCAAAGCACACCACTGGACGTGGCCCTGCCCACCAGAAAGACAAGATCCAGCCCCACCCACCAGAACACAGGCACCAGTCCCCTCTACCAGGAAGCCTACACAAGCCACTGAACCAACCTAACACACTGGGGGCAGACACCAAAAACAATGGAAACTACAAACCTGCAGCCTGCGAAAAGGACACCCCAAACACAGTAAGTTAAACAAAATGAGAAGACAGAGAAACACACAGCAGATGAAGGAGCAAGATAAAAACCCACCAGACCTAACAAATGAAGAGGAAATAGGCAGTCTACCTGAAAAAGAATTCAGAGTAATGATAGTAAAGGTGATCCAAAATCTCAGAAATAGAATGGAGAAAATACAAGAAACATTTAACAAGGACCTAGAAGAACTAAAGAGCAAACAAACAATGATGAACAACACAATAACTGAAATTTAAAATTCTCTAGAGATTGTATGGGGGTAAAAGAGGTGTCAGATTTGGAGTAAAGGAGTCCACAGGAGATAAAACTAGAATCTGGGCTTTAGCCATATTTGTAGGGTAAGGAATTTTATTCCACTTAGTAATAGAGACCCATTGAAGAGTTTTATGCTAAATGCCATAATGTGAACTTAATTTTAGGGAATCAGACTCTGACAAACGTGAAGTGACAAGCTATTAGAAAAAGAATACTGGGGCTTCCCCGGTGGTGCAGTGGTTGAGAATCTGCCTGCCAATGCAGGGGACATGGGTTTGAACCCTATCTGGGAAGATCCCACATGCCGCAGAGCAGCTAAACCCATGCGCCACAACTACTGAGCCTGTGCTCTAGAGCCAATGTGCCACAACTACTGAGCCTGTGCTCTAGAGCCTGTGAGCCACCACTACTGAAGCCCACTCACCTAGAGCCCATGCTCTGCAACAAGAGAAACCACTGCAATGAGAAGTCTGTGCACCGCAATGAAGAGTAGCCCCCAGTTGCTGCAACTAGAGAAAAGCCCGTGCGCAGCAATGAAGACCCAACACAGCCAAAATAAAATAAATAAATACATTAATTAATTAATTAATTAAAAAACAGAAAAAGGAAAAGAATATTGAACTTAAGAGGTGGTATACTTGAGTCCTTGGTCTAACTCTTTTATTTACTAGGTAAGCTGCCTTAGAATGGTCATTTAGTTTTTCTGAATTAAGATTTCTTCATGAACAAGGGCAGATAATAATCTCTGAGTTCCTCAACCATTGTTGTGAGCACCAAATGAGAAGTGGGTGAAAATATTTAATAATCAAGTAAGACTCAATCAGACTATTTATAAAGTTGGGAATAGGGTTATGATTTTAGAGAATATGATCACTGTTTGAGGTGATAAAGAATAAGGAGAGTATCTACAAAAAAAGAAAATTACAGACCAATATAACTGATGAATACAGATGCAAAAATCCTCAACAAAATACAAGCAAACAGAATCGAACAACACATTAAAAGGATCATACACCATGATCAAGTGGGATTTATCCCAGAGATGTGGGGATTCTTCAGTATACGCAAATCAATCAATGTGGTACACGATATTAACAAACTGAAGGATAAAAACCATATGATGATCTCAATAGATGCAGAAAAAGCTTTTGACAAAATTCAACACCCATTTATGATAAAAACCCTCCAGAAAGTGGGCATAGAGGGAACCTACATCAACATAATAAAGGCCACATATGACAAACCCACAGCAAACATCATTCTCAATGGTGAAAAACTGAAATCATTTCCTCTAAGATCAGGAACAAGACAAGGATGTCCACACTCACCACTATTATTCAACATAGTTTTGGAAGTCCTAGCCACAGCAATCAGAGAAGAATAAGAAACAAAAGGAATCCAAATTGGAAAAGAAGAAGTAAAACTGTCACTGTTTGCAGATGACATGATACTATACATAGAGAATCCTAAAGATGCCATCAGAAACTACTGGAGGTAATCAATGAATTTGGTAAAGTTGCAGGATACAAAATTAATGCACAGAAATCTCTTGCATTCCTATGTACTAACAATGAAAGATCAGAAAGATAAATTAAGGAAACAATCCATTCACCATTGCAACAAAAAGAGTAAAATACCTAGGAATAAACCTACCTAAGGAGGTAAAAGACCTGTACTCAGAAAACTATAAGACACTGATGAAAGAAATCAAAGACAACACAAACAGATAAAGAGATATACCATGTTCTTGGATTGGAAGAATCAGTATTGTGAAAATGACTGTGACTGTGCTACCCAAAGCAATCTACAGATTCAATGCAATCCCTATGAAATCACCAGTGGCATTTTTCACAGAACTAGAACAAAAAATCTTAAAATTTGTATGGAGACACAAAAGACCCCGAATAACCAAAGCAGTATTGAGGGAAAAAAACAGAGCTGGAGGAATCAGACACCCTGACTTCAGACTATACTACAAGCCTACAGTAATCAAGACAATATGGTACTGGCACAAAAACAGAAATATAGGTCAATGGAACAGGATAGAAAGCCCAGAGATAAACCCACACACCTATGGTCAACTAATCTATGACAAAGGAGGCAAGGATATACAGTGGAGAAAAGACAGCCTCTTCAATAAGTGGTGCTGGGAAAACTGGACAGCTACATGTAAAAGAATGAATAGAACACTCCCTAACACCATACACAAAAATAAATTCAAAATGGATTAGAGACCTAAATGTAAGACCGGACACTATAAAACTCTTAGAGGAAAACCTAGGAAGAACACTCTTTGACATAAATCACAGCAAGATTTTGTTTGATCCACCTCCTAGAGTAATGGAAATAAAAATAAAAATAAACAAATGGGACCTAATGAAACTTAAAAGCTTTTGCACAGCAAAGGAAACTACAAACAAGATGAAAAGACAACCCTCAGAATGGGAGAAAATGTTTGCAAACGAATCAACAGACAAAGGATTAATCTCCAAAATATATAATCAGCTCATGCAGGTCAATAACAAAAAAAAAACAACCCAATCCAAAAATGGGCGGAAGACCTAAATAGACATTTCTCCAAAGAAGACATACAGATGGCCAAGAGGCACATGAAAAGCTGTTCAACATCACTAATTATTAGAGAAATGCAAATCAAAACTACAATGAGGTATCACCTCACACTGGTTAGAATGGGCATCATCAGAAAATCTACAAACAACAAATGCTGGAGAGGGTGTGGAGAAAAGGGAACCCTCTTGCACTATTGGTGGGAATGTAAATTGATACAGCCACTATGGAGAACAGTATGGAGGTTCCTTAAAAAATAAAAATAGAACTACCATATGACCCAGCAATCCCACTACTGGGCATATACCCTGAGAAAACCAAAATTCAAAAAGAGTCATGTACCAAAATGTTCATTGCAGCTCTATTTACAATAGCCCAGAGATGGAAACAACCTAAGTGCCCATCATCAGATGAATGGCTAAAGAAGATGTGGCACATATATACAATGGAATATTACTCAGCCATAAAAAGAAACGAAATTGAGCTATTTGTAATGAGGTGGATAGACCTAGAGTCTGTCATACAGAGTGAAGTAAGTCAGAAAGAAAAAGACAAATACCATATGCTAACACATATATATGGAATTTAAGAAAAAAAAATGTCATGAAGAACCTAGGGGTAAGACAGGAATAAAGACGCAGACCTACTGGAGAATGGACTTGAGGATATGGGGATGGGGAAGGGTGAGCTGTGACAGGGCGAGAGAGAGTCATGGACATATACACACTAACAAACGTAAAGTAGATAGCTAGTGGGAAGCAGCTGCATGGCACAGGGATATTGGCTCGGTGCTTTGTGACCGCCTGGAGGGGTGGGATAGGGAGGGTGGGAGGGAGGGAGACGCAAGAGGGAAGAGATGGGAACATATGTATATGTATAACTGATTCACTTTGTTATAAAGCAGAAACTAACACACCATTGTAAAGCAATTATACCCCAATAAAGATGTTAAAAAAAAAAAAAAAGTAAAAATAGAATTACCATATGATCCAGCAATCCCACTACTGGGCATATACCCAGAGAAAGCCATAATTCAGAAAGACACATGCACTCCAGTGTTCATTGCAGCACTATTTACAATAGCCAGGTCATCGAGGCAACCTAAATGCCCATCGACAGATGAATGGATAAAGAAGATGTGGTACATATATAGAATGGAATATTACTCAGCCATAAAAAGGAACAAAACTGGGTCATTTGTGGAAACATGGATGGATATAGAGACTGTCATACAGAGTGAAGTAAGTCAGAAAGAGGAAAACAATTATCATATATTAACGCATATATGTGGAACCTAGAAAAATGGTTTGCAGGGCAGAAATAGAGACACAGATGTAGAGAACAAACATGGACACCAAGGGGGGAAAGTGGTGGGTGGAGGGTGGTGGGATGAACTGGGAGATTGGGATTGACATATATACACTAATATGTATAAAATAGATAACTAATAAGAACCTGCTGTATAAAAAATAAATAAAATTCAAAAGAAAAAAAGAATAAGGAGAGTATCTACTGAAGTGAAAGTATAGGAAATGGGAGCAAACAATTTAAAAATAATGACTAACACCTTCAAAGTACTTACTAAAAGATATTCTTCCAAGAACTTTGTATACATTAATCCAACAATCTCCCGAGGTAGGAGCTATTATCATCTTTACAGTAAGGTTAAAAATGTTGCCCAAGTTCATTCCACTGAAAATGGCTGAGATTTGAACCCAGGCAGGTTGACTGTAGAACTTCTATTTTCACTGTTATAATACTAACCTTCAACGTTGTAGAGGAAGCTTTGGTTAGCTTAGAGTTTCTGTATTAGTTTTGCTGTTGACACTTGCATAGGTAGGAAGATACTGAATAATGATTCAGTGTTTAGATCTGGAATCAGACAGTATGGGTTTACATTCCAGCCCAGCTAGATTTCTTAGCTCTCTGGTCCTTGGTTTTTCCACCTATAAAATGGGGATTCATTTAATGCTTAACTTCTAGGGTTGTTGTGAAAATGATTACAGGTGATCTCGTGAAGCACCTGGTATAAAATAATTATTTTTTAAATTCTGAACCTGCTTCTCAAAGCATTACTCCATTCAGGGTTATGCTCCCTGGTTGATCTTTTTGTTGTCTTTGTGCGTTCCAGTTCCACAGCATCCTTAACAGCTGAGTTTTATCGAGAGCTGCACTGTTCAGTAAAAGCCCCACACTGCTTTTGAAGCACGATCCTCTTTGATTTATTGTGTGACTTTCGGTTGTGCACTTAACCTTTGTGGGTTTCAGGTGACTCCTCTAGGAAATGTTACTTACTCTTCCACAGAAAACTCAGTTCGATGAAGTGGAGTCAAGGTGGTTTAATCCTGGATGAGAACCGTGTCAGAAGGGTTATGAAAGTGGTAGGAGACTTTGATTCCAGCTAAGAGGGAATGACAGATGGATTGGTCTATCTCATTTAGGGTTTCAGGCCTACGGGGAAAAAGGTACTGGCTATGAGGGAAACGAGCACAGTGTATGGTTAGGAGCTTTGGGATCATGTAAACCTGAGTTTGAGTCCTAGTTTTGCGCTTACTTTGTGAGCCTGTGACTTAATCTCTCTGACCCTCAGTTACCTTTTTTTTTTTAAATCATAAGACTAATTATAATTTCATGAAGTAACTTTGAGGATTAAATGAGGTAAAGTATAGTGGGTCCAAAAAAAATGCTATAATTGATTTCCATGTCTAGGCTCTTGAATGAGGAAGGAACGTATCATCATGTTTCTTCACTTTTTCTGAATGACCCCAAAAGTCATAACTTTGTCCACTGAAATGGGAGACAAGTTTGAGAGCCCTTACTGTTCAAAGGTACCTAGAATCTCTGAGGCCATTCATCTTAATTTCAATTAAGAAAAGTTATTTGCAGAGATAGAGCAATTACCTCCTAACCAAGTGACCAAACAGTACCACTAATAGTGGGGGCACCCTGACATCATGGGTCTCCTGATGTGATGCAACAGTTCACGGAATTGCCTAGGAAGTGTTCTTGCTAAAAACGTTTAAGCTGAATCTAATGAAGTCTCTATAACTAACTTCAGTTTACATGAAATACAGAGGATAGAGGATCAAGATATATGACATTGTAAGGAAACAGTCCAGAATGTGGGACATTCTATAAGACAACTGGTTTGGACTCTTTAAAAAGTCAATGTCATAAGAAAAGGAAAGGCAGAGAGAGTATTTTAGCTTAAAAGAGATCACAGATTAACAATTAAATGCAAGGTATGGACTGAAACAGGGTCCTCAAGTGGAAAATAAAGGAAAACAAGAATAAAATACATTTTGGGACAATTGGTGAAATTTGAGTAATTACAGATTGAATGTTGAGAAAAAAATGCTTGACATCCCACCTTCCCATCCCCCTCCCATCCCTCATTTTCCCTATCTCCCCCACCTCTGCCCCTATATTTTGAATCAGTCATTTAGTTGGTCTGTGATGGGATCAGGGCATCAGTAGCTAGTGAAACTTCAGCAGGTGATTTTAATGAGAACCATAGCCTTAAAATAACTCTTGCACCTGTGCACCAGGAGACACAAGATAGTTCATAGCAGCACTGCTTGTAATATCACAGAATGGAAACCACCCACATGCCTATCAACAGTAGAATGGATAAACTGTGCTGTTTATAACAAAGGACTATGATTGTTTTAATGCCTATGAATATCTGATAGTCAACTTTTTGGTCTCCTCAAGTTGAATTCCCAGTTTCCATTTTAATCTACCCTCTTCTGCCCCAGCTTTAGTTGTATATTATAATAAGGACATTCCTAGACATTGCCTTAGAAGCTGTCTTTACCTCTTTCTGCAGATTTCACTCACTGGTTATCAACTTCTCTAGGGTGAATTTTGCTATTCTGCTGAGGTATGTAATTCCCAGATTCCAGTTTGTGGTTTGTAGAGAACGGGAACTGGCTTGCTTCTTTAAAAGCCATTTGCAGTAGTCTGTCTGGAATTTAAAATTTTATGTCTTATTCCATCAGTCCATGTATTATTACCCCATCTGAATTTAGCTAACTGAACTAATGCATAATTAGCATTTCTCTCCACTCATACCTGTGCCTCCCTAATGAATTGGAAATTATGTTTTCACAGTGTGTACTGGGAAGGAAGACATGTCTGGAATGACTTTCTGAGGTGATATTTCCTCTCTCTCCCCTGTAAACTCCCACTTTGCTATTTTTATTACTATTTTTAAAAAGTTTTCCTACAGCTGATGGAAATATTATTTAATAAACTTATCAGGTTTGCGATTTCTCATAAACCCAAGTTCCCGGCATTCTCACCTTCGCTATTAATTAACTGGGCCTCTCCTAGTGAAAGTAACAGTGTTGTTTTATTTCTTACTGTTGAGATGTGTTAATGACTCATCAGCAGGGTATTAATGTTCATTTTCATCCAACAAGAACTGAAGATACACCTTTCACAGTTTATTAATTTTAAGGTTCCCTGGATTAAAATCATCTGTGAGGGTTAGACCCCTCTTAAAAATTGTAATGCACTTACTTGGTTTACGATATTTGGAGCCCATGTTTGTTTTGACAAAGGGAGGTATATTAGTGCATGAAGGTATGATGGTGTATGATCAAGGTAAACAACTTTGTGAGCTTACAAGATAATTCCAGAAGCTGTCACTAATTATAAATCTAAGATTCAGATACACTTACCTCTGTGAGGAAGAGATCTGTGGTAAGAACCTTTGGATTTCATTTTTAAAACATTACAGGTGATAATACTGTGGCCTAAAAGAGCATTGTCTTCATTTTCCTAAGGCTTATTTTGAGTACAGTGCCAAAACCTTTCAGTTAGTGGATGTATGAGTTTTTACTCTGTGATAAACCACCCTAACATTTAATGATTTAAAATGGCAGTGCTTTCTTTCCTGCACAGTTCTGTGGGTGGCAGTTTGGGCTGGGCTGAGCTGGGTGCTTCTTTTGCTGGTCTCAAATGGAACTCACTCACATGTCATTGGTCAGTTACCAGGTTGGCTTGGGGCTGGTTGGTCTAGGAGAGACCTCAGATGGGATGGCTGGTCTTTGCTCCATGCTCTCTCACAGCGTCCAGGAGTCTACTTTGGGCTGCTTTACGTGTGGTGGTTACAAGGGACCTAGAGGCCTCAGGAGAGGGCAAGCCCAGAGACAAATGCACTTTTCAAGTCTCTGCTTGAATCATGTGTTTGGTTTTGTCTTATTGGCTAAAGCGAGTCCACAGCCAACTCCAGAATCAGTGTGTGTGTGTGTGTGTGTGTGTGTGTGTGTGTGTGTACGCAGGAGGGAATTACTAAGGGCAGGGATACAGTGAGGTGTGAATGGATCAGGGCTACCACTACTATAATCCTCCAGAGTGAGGTAGAAGAAAGATTATTTGTCTAAATTACTATAGACCAACATTTCCCAAGTGGATCCTAAGACATATTCAGGGAAAATGTCTACATGGCATTGAAAGAGGAGTTCTGGCGTTAAGTCTGGGCAATATTGGATTAAGCAAAGTGAAAGAGGTTTCTTTATTGCAAGACTTCTTATAGTTGTTAATACGCTAACGTTCATTGTGAATCTTTAATAGTAGGTACAGAATTTCCCAAACTTAGTTGACTATAGAACTTTCTCTTTCCCCTCTCCTGCCACGGATCTTCTTTAGAGATATGTGTTCTTTAAAATATATTAAAAATACTACATCACCTTAGTGTATTTTTTGTTTTTAACCTATTTCCCTAGTATTAAAACAGTAGCAAGTAAATTTTGCTCTCAATTTTCTCAGGAAGAAAATGAAACAAAACAGTTAGGATTGAAGAATAGTTTTGTGATAAACCTGGTTGCATTCTCCATTGGTGTCTCAGGAATCCATTTGCATGCAATTTTACTATGATTAGATTTTGAATACAGAGACTTTTCTATAGTTTGAAGCTTTATTCTAACACTTTTCTCCTGATATCAACTAGGAGTCAAGATTCAGGAGTAAATAATCTCCATATTTAATCTTTGGGAGGAATTAGCAGTATGTTTTCCATCATTTAATCCAGCATATAGACAGTTTATTCCACTAGTGATGAAACAGGGAGAAAAACATGGATGTTGAAGTCTCCATTTAAATCTTGGGCTAGTCCCTCTCCAGCTGTATGGCTTTGACCATGTTTCTCAACTGCACTGAGATTCAGTTTCCTTAGATATAAAATGACTATGACAGTATTTAACTTTTAGTATTTAACTTTTTGAGGATTCAGTGAGATAATGTGAGTACAGTTTTTTTTAAATCACAGTCCTTGATTTAATATGGTCCTTGCTTACTTTGGTAGAGATTGCTATTGCGGAAGGAATCTTGCTTTTGAGGAAGGGATGGGAAAAGCTTGGGGCCTTATTGTGGATTGGGTTCAGCCTAAAGCTCTGAATTTGCAGGATTATGATAGAGAGATTCTCTTTCTAGCCCTCAAGACAGGCCAAAGCTTGCTTTCACCCCAGGGCCTTTGAAATTTGTGCACCTTCTTCCTGAGATGATGCTCTTTCAAAGGCTTGTGCATGGCTTCATGCCATTTAAGTATCATTTCAAAAGTTGGATCCTCAGCCCTTTTCTGACCACACTAACAAAAGCAGCCCTTTCCTTCACTTAATTGCTCCCTCCCCAGTCTGAATCCCATTACACAACTGCTTTATCTTATAACACTTAGCACTTTCTGATATGACTCCATGCATTGATTTGTTTATACGTTTGTCTGCCCCTGTCCAGCTAGAAATTAACCTCCATGAGAGCAGAAACCTTATATGCTCAGGGCCTAGAACATGGTCTGGCCCATAGCATTGGCTCAGTAAATATTTGTGATTGGACATGGAATAAGAGAGCAGACAGAAAGTTCATCTTGTGGACTTGTCAGTGAAGGTGTCACAAGGGGCAGCCCTGGAGTTCAGCCGTCCTCCCTGTGGTTCTGGACCTTGACCACATGTGGCCTCTCCAGCTGACGGAGAGGAGATCTCTGATACACATCACATTACGCTGAGTGTCAGCTCCACCTGGAGCAAGTGGAGACCTCTATCTTTGGAGATCCAGGGACAGCAGAGATGGGGGGAGGCAACATGGAGGAATGTCCTACATTCCCCCGAGCAGACCAGGCTGTTTCATGGCTCAGTGCCTTCGCTCAGGAAGCAACCTCCTTTTTCTTTGCAAGGTGCAGCAAGCACCTACTTATCTTTTAAGACTCAGTCAAGCGTAAAGGAGCCTTTCCTGATTTTCCCTTCCATAGACAGAATTAGCTGCTCTCTTCCTTCATGTCTTCCCATGTTCTTCTGCACATGCTTCCCTAACATGTAACACCTTTTGCACTTTGGTGTGTATATAGCTGTAGAGGATGTATACAGTTTTTATCTGGACAGCATCTGTTTCTCTTTTGTTTGGTAACAGCACCTTGAATTTTTGATTCATGTTCTCAGTTCATGTGGTTTAAGAAGACCTGGCCACTCTCCCTGCTTGGTGAGTAGTGGGGGATAAGTGGTCCACTGGCAATGCCATCTCCTTGACCACAGTGAATGGTTCAGAAGAAGATGCATATCACAAGCCTGATGAGCCAAGTTCAGTACTTTTGGTAGAATTATTGGAAAAGAGACTCTCCCTATCCACTGGTTTTGCAAGACTAGTTGGATATAAGCCTGGAGTGGCAGAAGGCGACTATGCCACCAAAAGTGTAGAAACTGACTGTAACAAATTAACATGGAAGAAAGCAGAGCTTTTGATGAAGAGAGACAAAATTTTATTGGATGTTTGAATATCTGAATCCAGAAGTGCCTGAAGCAACTGAACTTTCCAACGACGTAACCATTTCTTTTTGTTTGTGCGTTTAGGTCATTTGGGGTTGAAATTAGCCCCTTTTGTAATGTCAGTGTCCTGGCTAGTGCAATACTTTTTCTTCACCACCAGAGCCAGAGCTCCTTGAGAGCTGGGATGGTCTCTTTGTCATCTTGGCATCCCGCTGTCTGCTCAGTGTCTGTCTCCTGACTTCGCTTGAGTGATTTAATGAATTAGTGAATGAGATTTAGTAGGCAACTGGTCACATCTTTAATGGCAAACTCAGGTTTTGGGATTTTTGTCATTCTTGGTTTTCTCAAATAAGTCACTGTGTCCTGGTCCCATGTCAGCAACTGGAAGTATTATTTTTTTTTTCTTGCTTCTTTAAAATGTCCATTAGCTTGTTTCACTGTCATTTGATTCTTTCTCTTTGTGCTGAAGTGCAGGGGAAACAAATTCCCTTTAATTGAGGGTTCTTATTATGAGGATTTGCATTATTGCTTCTTTTTAACAAACACGATATTACAGAAACTGGTGATTAGTGTGATAGGAAGGAGTGTACATGCTATATGAGTCATTACATTCAACCCAACATGTTTAATGGTCTGTTATGCTGAGCAGAGAGCAGCAAGGAGCCTGCAGGGGGAAAGACAAGCCAAAAAGCTCAGAGACTCATTTTTTTCAAATTGTCTAACTTGCAAGCAGAGAGCTGTCACCATTCTCTGAACTGCGAATGAAGCAGCAACTCTGAGGACTTTCTTTTCTTCCTTTGACCAATTAGTGGGATGTGAGTTGAGCCATGTTGTTGAGGGATGTTCTGAAGTGATATGTTGAAGGTAGTGATGGTCGACTCTTGTGACCAGATAAATTCAGTGATGCATTAACATCTGATTTCATGCCTGGACAATGGAAAAGTAAGAGAGTTCGAGTTTATAAAGTCATAATGAAAACCCGCTGGGCTTGTTAAAAGGTTTGTTTTTAGCAGGGGGAATTAAAGTACAAAAGTATTGCACTGGGAGTCAGGAATCTTGGTTCTAGTTTTGGCTCAGCTTCTGTTTGGATGAAGCACTTCGGTCAAGATAGTTAACATAAACTAAGTTCAGCCTTGGTTTTCTCATCTGCCTAAAAGGCTTAGTAATTTCTATATCACAAGGTGATGTGAATATTGATAAAGGTTTGTGAAATGCAAGCAATGGCAAATGTAAGGTATTTGGTTATTGAGTAGTAGTATTATTGATAATAGTACTGTAGTTCCCATGAGCTGCCTAGAATTATAAAAGTATGTTCTCAGATGTTTTCCAGGAAAGTAAATGAAATTTCCCTCCACTCCCACCCTTGGCACCTGCAGCCTATTCTTCACACTGAAGCCAAAGTGATCTTCAAAAAAAATTGAAATCTGCTGCTATCACTCCCAATGCTTGGTGGCCTCCAGTGGATTCCCTCCAGTGGGGAGGGACTAGAGGGAATCCTCCAGTCACTGTTAGGACTGCAGCCAATGTTCTCAACATGACTAACAAGACTGTATACCATCTGGCCCAATTTTACATCTCTCTTTTCATCTCACAACATCTTTTCTTTTGCTGTCTAGGTTCTACCTACATTGCCTTCTTTCAGGAGCTCAGTGTACTGTACTCCTTCTCATCTCAGAACCATTGTACATGCTGTTCCTTTACCCTAGAATCCTCTTCCCCCTCTATTTCTTAACTCTCACCTCATGTGGTAGGCTGAGTAACGACCTCTCCCCTGCCCCCAAAGATGTCCATGTGCTAAACTCCAGAAGCTGTGAATATGTCATCTTACATGGTAAAAGGGACTTTACAGATGTGATTAAAGATCTTGGGACGGAGAGATTACTCTCATTATCCAGGTGGAATCCAGTGTAATCACAAGGGTGAAGAATGGGAATCACAGTGGTAACAGATGTGACTAGGGAGGCAAGAGGTTGGAGTGAATGTAAACAGTTACTATAGCATGAGGCAGTTTGCCAGTGGAGCACATGGGGAGAGCATCTGGGCCATTCTTGAGAATGCAGTCAGTGGAGACTTCTTACAGAAAATGACTCAAGTGGAGCTCTGATGTTTGCCTGAAGAGGTGGGGGCAGAGAATGTTCAAAGTTGCAGGGACAGCATGGGCATACATTCCTCAGGCAAAAGCTGTGAAGAGCACAGAATTCTGATGCGTGCAAATATTGATGCTTGAAAGTGGAGAAGAAATCAAGGGCCTTATGAGAAGTTTAGTGCTGTGAAAGGGGCTGTGGAAGGATTTTAAGCAGGGGAGAGAAATGAGATTTTAATTATTGGGGGCAAGTGAGAGAAAAGGAGACAGTGGCTCTTTCAGTATTTGGCAAAGGGAAGACCTTGGTCTGAGAAGGGAAGTGGCAGTGAGAATGAAGCGAATTGACAGGTCCTGGCAATATTTAGGAGGTAGCCTCAGCAGGACTTGGACTGATAGGATATAGGGAGAGAGAGAGCCAAGGATTCCTCCTAGATTGTTAATTTGGAAAACTGAGGAGACTGTTGGTGATGCCATTGAGATAAGGAACAGGGGAGGAGGAATGCACTAAAAAGAAAAGTTATCTACTCAAAATGTCTGTAGTAAATAAGTACTTTTAAAAGAGGTTGCGGATTCAGCTTTAAGATAGACTAGCTAACCTGGAAGGTAGTTGGTAGCAGGGATTCTTGGTTGTGAATATGGTGTAGAGGGGTTAGATTCAGAGGATGGGATACTTCTGAGAAGGTTAAAATAGAATCAGGGTAATTATATCATGCATTTAAGTTTCCAAATTTATCTGCATTGTATTGGCTCAAGGAGATATAATTTCATAGTACACGTAAAACGTATCTTACATGTTTTAGCTGAACACAAACCCTGTAATGTTATGTAATTTCTACAGAAATAATATTGGAGACATAACATTTAAAATGAACAAGAAGATGTTGCTACTCTACCCTGAGCTGCTCAGTCCACTTCTCGAGTATTATATTTAGTTCTGGATGCCACAGATGAACTATAACATGGATAATCTTGAGAATATTCACAGGAGAGTATAAAGGATGGTGAAGCAGTTTTAAGCCATTGATGGAAAGAGATTTTTTGAGTAATTGGGATGTTTGCTGCAAAGAGAGACTTTCTGTTTGTAAGGGTATTGGGGAAGATGCATAATTATACCAAGACTGTCATCTGAAAGAAGGATTAATCTTATTCTATATTACACCAAGGAATAGAAGTGGAATTAATAGAAAAAGTTGACGTGGTCAAGGGGTTGAGAAGTTTTGAATAGATTGTCTTGAATAGAGTTTTGTGGAAGATTTGAAATAAGTGTTGAATAGAGTGGCAGAGTTCTATCGCACATAAAGGAAGACGACCAGTGAAATAATTAGTTTTTACAAAGGTGAAAGAGGTTGCCTCAATTCAATACCCTTGGAGGTTCATAAGTGGAAGTTTATGTTCAGTATCCGAAGGCTCATTGGACTAAATGACTTGATGTCTCTTTTGTGCCTGAAGGCCACTAGTTATGTTGAGGATGAGGATCTGGGTATACCAGTCTGCTCAGACAGGGGTTCTCAGGACTGGGGGCAGGGGTGAGGAAATAGCAACGGCTGCCAAGTCCATGCATCCACAACTCTTATCTTGTCTCTACTAGAAGCCAAAGGGGAATGGGGTGGCAGTGTCCATAAATGTGTCTGCTTGCCATCTGTAGTTGAGCTGAGTGAACTATGACCATGTGCTGAATAGTTATGTGGGAGGAAGGATGATAGAGCTGAGCAACCTGGGGTGGATGAGTCCCAGGGATGGTCTTGATTGATCCCTCTCATCACTTAAAAAAATGGAGTATCCTGGAAACTTAATGATGGAAAGTACCTTACCTTAGAGGTCAGCTTCCCAGGTGACTTCTGATCCAGACTCTGCTGGGAATGACAGTGGCTTCCCAGAGGTAGGAGGTACTGAAATGATTCAGTATGATTGAAGAGTCTTGAATTTTAAAAATGCTGTTATGCTTTGGATAAAATTTCAGTATGTACACAATTAAAGTCAGTCAGGAAATACCTTTCCTGTTTTGTGGAATGTATGACACATATATAGACCCAGTCCCTGTGTGCTTAGTAATACAAAAACATTTGCATCTTTAACTGTATTTGCTTGATTTGTATGGACTTTCCTTGGTTTCTGTCAGCCCCCTAAAATAATATTTTACCAGGAGAAACTGGGGAGCAGATGCAGAGATTTTTCTCCTCCCTGGACCCTGGAAACAATGCATTGTTCCACAAAAGACAGAATTGAATTTATTGTCTGTTGCTGAAGGGATCAGCCATTTCTTTCTAAGAACTGCCATGGTGACATATTTCCCCTCATTTATACTGGAAAATGGGACATTTCCTTGTAAGAGAGGTTGAAAACAATTGATCTGGAATTTTGAAAAAGGTGGAAAATGAACTAACCTCTCTCCCTCTCTCCCTCCCTCTCTTTCCCTTGCCCTCCCTTCTTCCTGCATTTTGACAGTTTGTATGTAGGTAAGGAATATTGCAGCGTTAGGGAGGCTAATTAAAATCAATTATAGCCTGACTGACCTGTCACCACAATTGAATTACCAAAAGAACAGTGGAGCATATTTGGAAACAGTTTCTTCTAGAGCACATAAGCCCGATTTGGCCACATTTTATTTTAGGGATCTCAGTACAGTAATCACTTAGCTGCATTGTCACTTAGTTGTACCTCATCTCTTAATATATTTATTTTTCTACAGTAGGATCCTGCTGTTAGAAAATTTAAAAGGAGGTAAGGAAGGCATAAGGAACAAAATGGAAGGGAAGATAGGGAAGTCAGAGATGCCTTAGATTAATTGGAATTGAATAGATTTTTATAGGGCTTACCTTTCATTATTATTCTGTTTATCATGTAGTTTGGAGAGTCTTCAAATTCATTAGCATGACATATGGAGCCCTTGTTTCATTGTTGTCTCATATTTCTCCAGCCTCATTTCTCAACATCACACAGTTCATTCCAGCCACACCAATACTATTTCTATACTAGTTCATAAAAATTCTCCAGACTAACTGGTGTAGCTTTTCCCCGCATTCTTCTTTTTTTTTTTTTTTTTTTTGGCGGTATGCGGGCCTCTCACTGTTGTGGCCTCTTCTGTTGCGGAGCACAGGCTCCGGACACGCAGGCTCAGCGGCCATGGCTCACGGGCCCAGCCGCTCCACGCATGTGGGATCCTCCCGGACCGGGGCACGAACCCGTGTCCCCTGCATCGGCAGGCGGACTCTCAACCACTGCGCCACCAGGGAAGCACCCCCGCCATGCTTCTTGATTGCTACATAATAGTCCATGATGTGAATGCTCCACAATTTATTCAATTATTCCCTTATTAATGGGTGTTTGATTTCAGTTTTTGTCACTACAAACAAAATTGCAGGAAGCATCCTTCTACACGTATAGTTATGCATTTGTGGTTCTAGACAATTCCAGGAGTGGGGTTTCTGGGCATAGGATATGTGAATTTTTACTTTTAACAGATATTATCACCTCACTTTCCAAAAACTGGTAACATTTCATGAAACACAAACAGTTTAATAAAGGATGATCTCCTTCATGTTATCACCAAAAATAATTATTGTAGCTCTTTTCCATTCTTGTCAGCTTGATAAGGGTATAAAGTGAATTAATCTACATTTTCCTGGGTTTTAGGAAATTTGACTATTTTTATAACTTTTTTGCCATTTGGATTTGCTTTTTAGTGAAATACCTATTCAAGTCCTTTGCCTGTTTTTGTACTGAATTTTCTTTTTCTTGTCAGTTTATAAGAATTATTTGTGTATGATAGATATTACCTCTACATTACAAATTTTCCCAATCATTTGTCAACTGGATGTTTACATTATCTTTTGCCATACAGATTAAAAAAAATTTCTATATAGACAATTATTTCTCTATTTTTCTTCTTAATTTTTATTAAAGTATAGTTGACATATAACATTAGTTTCAGGTGTACAACAGTGATTCAACATTTATATACCTTACAAATTTGTCACCATGGTAAGTTTAGTAACGCTCTGTGATCATGCCAAGTTATTGCAATATTATTGACTATATTCCCAATGTTGTACAGTATATTCCCGTGACATTTATTTTATAATTGGATGTTTGTACCTCTTAATCCCCTTTACCTATTTCACCCAACCCCCCCGTGCCCCTCCCCTCTGGTAACCACCCGTTTGTTCTCTGTATCTATGAGTCTGTTTCTGTTTTGTTTGTTCATTTGTTCTGTTTTTTAGATTCCACATATAAGTGAAATCATATGGTATTTGTCTTTGTCTGACTTATTTCACTTAGCATGATACCCTCTAGGTCCATCCATATTGTCGCAAATGGCAAGATTTCATTCTTTTTTATGGTAATATTCCATTGTATATATATATATACCACATCTTCTTTATCGATTCATCTGTTGATGGACACTTAGGTTACTTTCACATCTGGCTATTGTGAATAGTGCTGCAATGAACATAGGGGTGGACATATCTTTTCAAGGTAGGATTTTTGTTTTCTTCAGATAAATACTGAGGAGTGGGATTGCTGGATCATAGGGCAGTTCTATTTTTAATATTTTGAGGACCCTGTATACTGTTTTTCATGGTGGATGCACCAGTTTACACTCCCACCAACAGTGCGTGAGAGTTCTCTATTCTTCACATCCTCACCAACATTTGTTTATTGTTGTCTTTTTGATAATAGCCGTTTTGACACGTGTGAGGTGATATCTCATTGTGCTTTTGATTTGTACTTCCCTAATGATGAGTGATACTGAGCATCTTTTCATGTGTCTGTTGGCCATTTGTATGTTTTCCTTGGAAAAAACTCTATTCAGCTTCTCTGACCATTTTTAGATCAGATTCTTTGTTTTTTTACTATTGAGTTGTGTGAGTTCTTTATGTATTTTGGATATTAACCCATTATCAGATATATCATTTGCAAATACCCTCTCCCATTAGGTAGGTTGCCTTTTTGTTTTGCTCATGGTTTCCTTTGCTGTGCAAAAGTTTTTAAGTTTAATTGGGTCCCATTTGTTTATTTTTGTTTTTATTTTTGTTACTCTAGGAGATGGATTCAAAAAGATATTGCTGTGATTTATGCCAAAGAATGTTCTGCCTGTGTTTTCCTCTAGAAGTTTTACAGTATCTGCTCTTACATTTACATCTTTAATCCAATCTGAGCTTATTTTTGTGTGGTGTAAGAGAATATTCTAATTTCATTCTTTTACCTGTAGCTGACCAGTTTTCCCAGCACCACGTATTGAAGAGACTGTCTTTTCTCCATTGTATATTCTTGCCTCCTTTGTTGTAGATTAATTGACCATAGATGCCTGGGTTTATTTCTGGGCTTTGTAGACTGTTCCATTGATCTATGTGTCTGTTTTTGTGCCAGTACTATACTATTTTGATGACTATAGTTTTGTAGTATTAGTCTGAAGTCAGGGAGCCTGATTCCTCCAACTCCATTTTTCTTTCTCAAGATTGCTTTGGCTATTTGGGGTCTTTCATGTTTCCATACAAATTGTAAAATTTTCTGTTCTAGTTCTGTGAAAAATACCATTGGTAATTTCATAAGGATTGCATTGAATCTGTAGATTACTTTGGGCAGTATAGGCATTTTGACAATATTGATTCTTCCAATCCAAGGACACAGTATATCTTTCCATCTGTTTGTGTCATCTTTGATTTCTTTCATCAGAGTCTTATAGTTTTTGGAGTACAGACCTTTTGCCTACTTAGGTAGGTTTATTCCTAGGTATTTTATTCTTTTTGATGTGATGGTAAATGGGATTGTTTCCTTAATTTCTCTTTCTGATCTTTCATTGTTAGTGTATAGAAATACAACAGATTTCTGTGTATTTATACTGCATCCTGCAACTTTACTGAATTCATTGATGACCTCTAGTAGTTTTCTAGTAGCATCTTTAGGATTTTCTATGTACAATATCATGTCATCTGCAAACAGTGACAGTTTTACTTCTTTTCCAATTTGTATTCCTTTTGTTTCTTTTTCTTCTCTGATTGCTGTGGCTAGGACTTCCAAGACTATGTTGAATAAAAGTGGTGAAAGTGGATATCCTTATCTTATTCCTGATCTTAGAGGAAATGCTTTCAGCTTTTCACTGTTGAGTACGATGTTAGCTGTGGGTTTGTCATATATGGCCTTTATTATGTTGAGGTAGGTTCCCTCTATGCTCACTTTCTGGAGAGTTTTTATCATGAATGGCTGTTGAATTTTGTCAGATATTTTTTCTGCATTTATCGAGATAATCATATGATTTTTATTCTTTGTTTTGTTAATGTGGTGTTTTATGTTGATTGATTTGCACATATTGAATCATCCTTGCATCCCTGGAATAAATCTCACTTGGTCATGGTGTATTTAATATATTGTTGAATTTGGTTTGCTAATATTTTATTGAGGATTTTTTCATCTATGTTCATCAGTGATATTGGACTGTAATTTTCCTTTTTTTTAGTGTCTTTATCTGGTTTTGGTATTAAGGTAATGCTGGCTTTGTAGAATGACTTTGGGAGCATTCCTTTCTCTTTTTTTTTTTTTCAAATAGTTTGAGAGGGATAAGTATTAGCTCTTTAAATGTTTGGTATAATTCACCTGTGAAGTCATGTGGTCCTGGACTTTTGTTTGTTGGGAGTTTGTTGATTACTGATGCAATTTCATTACTAGTAATCGGTCTGTTCAGATTTTCTATTTCTTCCTGATTCAGTCTTGGGAGATTGCATGTTTCTAGGAATTTACCCATTTTTTTAAGTTGTCCAGTTCATTGGCACACAATTATTTGTATAATCTCTTATGATCCTTTGTATTTCTGTGGTGTAATTTATAACTTCTCTCTCATTTCTGATTTTACTTATTTGGATCTCTCTCTTTTATTCTTGATGAATTTGCTAAAGGTTGATCAATTTTGTTTATCTTTTCAAGGAACCAGCTCTCAGTTTCACTGATCTTTTCTATTGGTTTTAGTCTTCATTTAGTTTATTTCCACTCTGTGCTTTATTATTTCTTTCCTTCTATTAACTTTGGACTTTGTTAGTTCTTCTTTTTCTAGTTTTTTTAGGTTTCAGGTTAGATTCTCTATTTGAGATTTTGTTGTTGTTTTCTGAGATAGGGCTGTATTGCTATAACCTTCCATCTTAGAAGTTCTTTTTCTATATCCCTTAGATTTTGGAACATTGCATTTCCATTTTCATTTGTCTCAAGATTTTTTTCATTTTCTCTTTGTTGACCCATTCATTGTTTAGTAGCATGTTGTTTAGCTAACATGTGTTTGTGCTTTTTGTAGTTTTTATTCTTATAGTTGATTTCTAGTCCTCTATTCTGCTGTTGATTCCCTCTAGTGTTTTCTAATTCACTTATTGTATTCCTCAGTTGTGATTGGTTCTTTTTTATATTTCCTATCTCTTTGTTGAAGCTCTCACTGAGCTCATTCTTCTCCCAAGTTGGACAAGTTTGTTTATGACTATTACTTTGAACTCTTTATCTGGTAAATTGCTTATCTACATTTCACTTAGTTCTTTTATGAGGATTTTGTCTTGTTCTTTCATCTGGAAGGTATTCCTTCATCTCCTTTTCTTAACTCTCTGTGCTTGGTTCTTTGAAGTAGGTATATCAGCTATGTGTCCTGGTCTTAAAAGAGTGGCCTTATATAGAAGATGTCCTTTGGAGCCCAGTGGTGCAGTCACCCATCACCTCTAGATCCAGGTGCTCCAGGGGTATGCCGTGTGGGCTGCATGTACCCTCCTGTTGTGGTTGGGCCATGATTGCTGCAGGTGTGCTGGTGGGCAGGAGTTGTTCCAGATCAGCTAGCTGTGGAGGCCTGGCTGTGACTGCTGCAGATGCCCTGGTGGGCAGGATTAGTTCCTTGCCTGGCTGTCTTTGAGTCCTGGCTGTGACTGCTACGGACATGCTGGTGGGCAGGGATGACTCGACCTGGCTGGCTGGGAGGTCTGGCAGTGACTGCTGCAGGCATGCTGATGTGCGGGGCTTGCCTCCTGAAAAGGAAGATGGTTGGGAGGGGTACTCCTGCCTGCTGAGGCCACCTGCTGGGTGAGGTGGGGTTGGCCCCCTAGGGAGGGAGCTGCTTTGGGAGGGCACTGGTGCCAGCTACCACTGTCTTTTATTTCCTTTAAAAATGTCTTCCAGCTTTTAAATCTTGATTAAAAGTCTTCCCTTGCTCTTAATTTGACCATGTAGCTTTCTAGATATTCTTGCAATATTTTTGTCTATCTTCTTAGCCAGTTTTGCCAGTTTAATTTGTTAGGCAAACTTCATTATCTCCATTGAATTAAATAGTATATTTATCATGTATTAAATTTTTATGTATCCTGGAATTATTCTCTATTCCTATGCCAGTGTCATTCAGATTTGATTAAAGTTTTGGGCTTTATGATATTTTCTGATATCTGTTTGGGTCAGTCTTCTCTCAGTGTTAATCATGTTACATTTGTATGTTAATTTTAAGGTGCTTAATGGTTTTAACTCTTCTCATCCAAGAGTGACGATGTGTTTTTAAAATATATTCAGATCTTGATTTAAGTACTTTAGTAATATTTTATTATTTTATTCACATGGATCCTGTCTTTCTTGCTAAATATATTCCTATACATTTTAAAGGAAATGGAATATTTTTGTTTCTATTTTCATTTATTGGCACTTATTATAATAAGATTATTTTCTGAAAATACATATTTATCTTATACCCATCCATAAAATTAAAAAAAATAATTCTAGAAGTTTTAAAAAAATGAAATATCTTATTTTTGTCCTTGACTGATAATTTGACCTATTACATAATTCTGCTCACCTTGGACTACCTGCAGTGGGAGAGCAAGTTCTTTGAGCACTTCATTGAGGGTGGGTGGACCATCAAGGACTTCTGCCAGCATGAGGTGGAGGCCATGTGCAAGGAGAGCGACCACATCCACATCATCGTGCTGGCCCAGGTGCTCAGTGTCTCCATCCAGGTGGAGTACGTGGACCGTGGCGATGGTGGCACCACCAACCCCCACATCTTCCCCAAGGGCTCCGAGCCCAAGGTCTACCTTCTCTACCAGCCTGGACACTATGATATCCTCTACAAATACTCTTCGTTGCAGCGCACAGGCTTCTCATTGCGGTGGCTTCTCTTGTTGTGGAGCACAGGCTCTAGGTGCGCGGGCTTCAGTAGTTGTGGCGCGGGCTCAGTAGCTGTGGCTTGCGGGCTCTAGAGTGCAGGCTCAGTAGTTGTGGCGCACGGGCTTAGATGCTCTATGGCATGTGGGATCTTCCCAGACCAGGGCTCGAACCCATGTCCCCTACGTTGGCAGGCAAATTCTTAACCACTGCGCCACCAGGGGAGCCTCCTCTTTCTTTCTTTTTTTTTTTTTTTTTAATTTGACCTATTACAGAATTCTAGATTGGAATTACTTTTCCTTGTAACTTTGATGGTCTTTGTTCTTTTGTCTTCAAGCACTCCATGTGGCTGATAAACCTGATTACCAGTCGGATTCTCATTTCTTCATAGGTAAATTTTATTTTTTCTCTGAGAAAACTTTTCGGGTTTTTCCCTTTATCTGTAGTGTTCTGGAATTTTATAGGTTTTGATATGTCATTTATTTTGCTGGAAATGGATCATTTCAATTTAGAAATTTCTCTTTTCTTCAGCTCTATAAATTTTCTTTTTTAAAAAGATATTTTGTCATGTCCTCCATCTTTTTATTGTTCTTATTGTTCTTATAATCTTGAACTATTCTTATTCTAACTTTAAGTGTCCTGAGTTGATTCCCTATGTCTGTATATATTTTTTTCTTTTCTATTTTCTAGAAACATGAATCTGGGCATAGCCGCCTGACCCAAACACTTGCATAGCCACCCTGCATCCCTCATGTAACATAAGCAAGAATACATGTTTATTGTAAACCACTGAGATTTAGGGGTTGTTTGTCACATAGCAAAAGATGAATAAGATAATCTATACATTTCTGTGTCTTTTTACAATATATACTGTTAGGTTCATTACCTTTTAAATTCTTTAATATAGTTTTCTATTTTTTGAATTGCTTCTTTTTTCATAATAGTCTGTGTTTTTATTTCTGTGGATTTCTTTAGTTTCTCTGAGGACACTAGATTTTTAAAGTTCATCTTTTTGTGAATTATATCCATTTGTCTCGTGGTCTTCAGTTCTGACAATTTATAAATATACAAATAGAGTTGAAAGTAAAAGGTTTAAAAAAGATAGAGCATGAAAACTGTAAGCATAAGAAAGTAAGCATAAGAATGTGGCCATATCAATACCAGACAAAGTAGCTTTCAACCCCAGAGTACTGTAAGAGATAAAGGAGACATTTCATCACAATAAAAAGGTCCACCCGAAGATATGATAGAGAGATGTTTTTTTCCCACACTCTCTGGCAAGAGATGGATACTTTGTTTTCCTAATCTTTCACTAAGGATGGTGCCCCTTCACAGCTATCACAGGTACTGCTTTGGGTTTATTTATAGGCCTAAGGTCTCTTCTCTGTGTGACCATTAGTCCTGGTTTTTCTACGTTCCCTCCATTACCACTTGCTGGCCGGAAGTGCCAACTTGTGAATTTACTTACCACTCATTTTACAGTATAGGGCTAAATTTTTTGGTCTTTGTGAAATTCCCTTGCTTTCTTTTGAGACCGTATTTGTTGTAATTCATCTCACATCAATATAGTTTTCAGTGGGAAGGGTTTTCAGCATATTTAGTTTAGTACACTGCCTAAAGGGAAAGTCCTATCTTGCCTTTTAAACTCCAGCTTCACCATTTACTGGTGACCTTGGACAAATTTATCTCAATGATTTTTAACTTCTTCACCTATGAAAGAGGACAGTAATATCTACCTCATAGTATTGTGTCAGAGGTACTATAGTATGTATTAAAAATGTTTAGCAAAGTGTATGACACATAACAAGTACCCTATAAGTGGTAGTTATTCTTTTTTCTCCTTTGGTTTATATTATCAGTAAAAATGAGGGGTTCAGTAAATCTATATTGAATAAAGTGGAATCATAAAACATTCTGCTATAGGAGTTGGCAAATGACTGTTTGCAGGCTGGACACCTGTGTTTTTAATTAAAGTTTTATTGGAACATAGTCATGCCCATTAGTGTATTGTCTAGCATTGCTATCTCATTACAATGGCAGATCAAATAGTTGCAACAGAGACCAACGCAAGCTTAAAATACTTACAATCTGTGTTTGAAGAAGTTTGCCTGTCCTTGTAGTATTTAGGAACAATGACTTTTCAAGACTGAGCTCACTGCTAAGCCTCCTAAAGACTTGTATATATCTGCATTAGATCTTCTATTATACTATCTGGCATTTACTTTTTAAACTAATTACCTTAATTACTTCCCCTCATTCCCTCATTAGCCTCCAAGCTTTCAGTTGTCCTAAACCCTCTATATCCCACCAACTCCTCAAATATTGGGTTGGCTAAAATGTTTGTTCGGGTTTTTCTGTAAGATGTTATGGAAAAACCTGAACGAACTGTTTGGCCAACCCATAGAACACTTCTCAACTATCCTTTTGTATCCTCTAAGATTAACTGCTTTTTTTTTTTTTTTTTTTTTTGCTAGATCTCTTCTTTTAAATTATCATATTATCTTTATAACTTTTATTTCTTCTCCTTTATTTTACTTTTTTTGCTTCAAACAAAAACAAAATTCCCCCAATAAAATAATACACGTGTTCAACCAGTTTCCTAATTGTGTCAAGTCTTTTCTAAGCTGGCTGTCATTCTTGAATCTGTTGACCTCCTTTTTATTTTTACTGCTACTGCCCTAGCTTACATATTTGTTTCATCATGTTTGGATGTCTTTCCTAATCTGGGCTCACATTTCCATTTCATCCTTATTTCCCACTGTACTCTTCATATACTTTAAGCTCTTTATTATTGAGTTTCTACAGACACTTCCTTGCCTTCCATACCTCCTTGCCTTTATTTGCATGATTGAACCTGGAGGTCTGCCAACCTTTTCATTTCTCTGTCCATCCCTGCTCATCCCTCAAGGCTTAACTCAAACTCTCTCTCTTCCTAGATTTATTTCACTAACTCTCCAAGCAGAATTTCCTTCCTGCTTTCAATAACCAGTGCTCCTCTAATACATTAGAGTGCTGACCCTATTCTTAATAAGTTTTTTAAACGTATGTCTCTATACCACTAGATTATAATACACTTGAGGGTAAGTCTGACATCTCTCTTATCTTTGTGCTTAGTGTGGTGCCTGGCACAGAAGCATATCCCATAAGGTCTGTTAAATAAAGGAGCAAATTTAAATACATTCTAAATAACTTCAATCAAATTGTGGATAATTGCTCAGGCATACTTTTTGGGTTTGATGACACAGAAAAACAACCACAGCCACCCACACAAACCCTCTGGATGCTTGGACAGAGCTATTGCTGACCTTGTATGGCAAATTTTTATATCCATAATAATCCTGAGCAAGCAGCTCTTTGAAAATTTCTTTCTTCTTTAGGGAGTGAGTAAACCAAAGATATTAATTGTGAAAATGCAGAGAAAGTCATAATCTGTAGAATGATGGTCTAAAAATCTCGAACTTCGGCTAAAAATAAGTAGTTTACTCAGAAACAGTTTTTTTCTACTCATCTTGAATTGTATAAAAACCTCATGATCAAAGAGTCAGCTAATCATTGTCCCTTGAAGAGTGCATGGCATTTGGTTATATAACACACTATCATCTTTACAAAGAACGTGTCGATAAACACCATGGGTCAATCTAATACCCATAAACATTGATAAAAAAAGTCTAGATCTTATAGGAAGTCTGTAGGAATGAAGGTTACACAAAACTCATTTCCTGTATCAGTTACTCTGACTGTAAAAATAACTTCACGAGCTCTCACTAGAGGGCTAGAAAACAAACAGTGGAGGCTCTGGAAGTGGTGGGCATGAGAAACAATACAGTATTTGTGCTTCTGGCTACCAGACTCCTAAGAGCTCCAGCCAGGACACCATGCCCAGGAGAGATTGTGACTTTGGGTAAGCTTCCTGGGGAAGGTGAGCCGAGTTTAGGGTGGGCTGATAGACCCCACCATGAAGCCTAGTTCTTTGGGGATGCATGGATGACCTTCTGGTTGGTTTTTGGTTTGAGCTCACTGGAAGTAATCTGACCTCAGAGTGTACTACCATCAGTAACTACAATGAAGTATGATTAAGTATAAAAATAGAGTCATTTGTAAAATGCAATGAGAATGCTAAACTCATTTTTTCAGTTGAGGAAATCAAGGCTAAGTATCTTTCCAGGGTGATCTAGCTAATAAATGTCAGGGCCAGGATTTGAACACAGTTCTGTTTTACTTGTACATGTGTTTTTAATCAGTATGTGATTCCACATTTCTGAGACATCTATCTATATTTGTATGTGGTGTGTATATCACATATATAAACACGTATGTGTTTGTATACATATACACTCACACATATATATTATTTGCAATATGTGGTAAAAATTTAAGGGGCTCCGCACACATGGAGAACTCAGGAATCTTTGATCTATATTTATGGTTAAGGAGTCTGTATTATTTGACTATTGCCGTGTAACAAATTACCCCAAAACTTAATGGCTTAAGACAGCAACCGTTTATCATTTCATAGTTTCTTTGGGTCAGAAATCTGGGAATGGCTTAATCAGATACTTCTGGCTCAAGCTTTCTCATGAGATTGCGATCAAGCTTTTGATTGGGGTTGTGATCTTGTCTAGAGTATGGCATGTGAGGGGTTTCTGCTTCCAGCTCACTTGTGTGGTTGTTGGCAAGTTGCAGTCTTTCACCACATAGCTCTCTTCACAGGGTTGCTCCACTACATGACAGTCTGGCAAGCAATCTAAGAAAAAGCAAGTGAGAGCACCCCAAGACAATCTTTGGAAGTGGCATACTATTATTTCTGCTATAATCTATTCATTAGAAGTGAGTTATTAAGTCCAACCCTCATTCAAGGGGAGGAGAATTACTTAAAAGCATGAATAGCAGAAGGTGTGGATTATTGGGCCATCTTGTTTGCTTACCATAGGAGATGTTTCTTAGTCTTTTTTTGTTGTAGTTTTGTTTTGTTTTCAATTCTGTTTATTTTTTCAAGTCTGTCTTGAAAGTACAACCAGTGTGATTAATTGTGCCTTAAACAAAATCAGTGTCTAAACAAATTCAGTATCCAAATACATCTTCCCCAGTGAAATTAGGGAAAAGGGGAGGGATTTCAAAACACAGACCAGGAAACAACCACAAAATATAGGTTTAATTACTACTGTTAAACTTAAAAAAAAAATTAAAAAAAAAACTACCAAGAAAACAAACATAAGTACTTGAGTAAGTCTTGCTATTCTGAATAATGTAACATCTTTTCTAAATTGTATAAACACAGTAGAAGTTTTAGAACACACAGACACTTAGGAAAAGAAAGACTAGTTCCTTGGGAATGACTATCCAGTTTGATACAATTACTTCAGGATAACAGAAGCGGAAACTTCCTTACAATTAGATTTTATCATCAGCCTTTTCTAAGACCATGTTCAGGCTCCTGGGCTCAGTGTTACTTGCGTTTAGGGTATTGAGGAATCACTACTGCAGGCATCAGACATAAATAATGCAATATGGCATTGCATCTTATCATTTTAGGCAATCCTCACAGCTATTATTTGTTTCTAGTGATGGATCTGTAAGTGTAAAGCATTCCATTAGGATCAGTAAATTAGGTCATAGTTATTACAGTTGCCTTTGGCAAGAGCAGAGGCACAATAACATTTACCTATTCATTACACTTAATGAGGTGTTAAATAATATGTATCCATATGTCCAATAGATATTATTAAGGGCAAAATTTACAATAAGAAAATAAGTAAGGTGGCATGGATTAGGAGACTGGGACCTAGGTCTTGTCCTTGTGTGGATGTATTATTTAATCTTTCTGGTTCTCAATTTCCTTATCTGTAAAATGAGGTAACTGAGCAAGAATATGAGTTGACAACTCAAAAGCCTTCAGGGATCAGGCAAATAATGTGAGAGAGTGAAGAGACCAGGTATAAGACAGCAATGAGCAATGGGACTATGACAACTGGAGAGGGCACAGACTATCTCCAGGAGGGACCCTTATTGCCCTGGGGAGGTATAGGCACAGTGTTGCCAGATCTTTTGACTTTTCAAAAGAACTCAGAAATCAAGGTTTTTTGTAACATTTTCCTGTTTTTAAAAACTCTGTATAGGCCAAACACTATTTATCTTGTGGGTGGTCAGTTTGAAATCCCTGAATGAGTATATATTTAAGACCTCTCCAGTTTAAAAAATTATGTTTCTATTG
Organism: Aethalodelphis obliquidens; assembly: GCF_003676395.1. Lineage (NCBI taxonomy): Eukaryota > Metazoa > Chordata > Mammalia > Artiodactyla > Delphinidae > Aethalodelphis > Aethalodelphis obliquidens. The sequence continues at coordinate 30,770,647 of NW_020837950.1, read as the reverse complement.
TTCATTTAAACATGTCAACTTAGGAATACTGTAATTTAGGACATATTTGTTGCATACATTGGAAAAAACATCTCTCCTACAGTACGATTGTTATAGGTATGAATAAAAATATTCCATGTCTTCCTTTAGGTGGTTTGTCTTTCTAACACTTCAGTTACTTTAGAAAGATCTACATTTCTGCTCCAAGGGATCAATAAAGAACAGTTAATGGGAAAGGCACTTCTCATTTCATTTATATCTGACCCTTAGTGCTGCTGGGAAAATAGAACAGGAATTACAAAATGAGAAATTTAAATGAATCTTGATGCTATCTGATAGGAATCTTTACCACCTCAGGTCATGGACTCAGTGATAGCATCTATCTAATACTTGTTAAAATTAAGTCATAAATTGTATTCATAAAGATTTTTATAAATAACCTCACACAGGGTCAATGTCAACAGAAGAAATTAAAAAAGCAATTGAGGAGTCCTGATGCATGAGCTTGTGGGCCCTAGAATTGACTGTGTGATTGTCAGGACCCAATTTTTACCTAATAAACACACAAATGCCATCGTTAATATTGACACAGGGAAGTTAAATGGAGATATTCTCCATGATAAAATGTCATTTTGGAAGAATTAATGTGAATATCATGAATTTAAATACACTGAGTAGACATGAAATGGAAAATTCTGGGCCCTGTTAGTTGTAGAAGTGATAACTGAGAGGGAGCTATTTCTAGAAGATTCTATGAAATTCTTTTTAATTGGTTAGGTGAAAGGGACTGCTATTGTGCTAATTTCAGGGAAACTATTGCTTTCACCGATTTAAGGCTTCAGAGAGAGCACACCAAACCCCAGTGAAATATTTTACCATTTCTGCTTTTACATCAGCCAGCAGGCCCCTGACTTCTGGCCCTGGAGGGAGGTTAGTACCCAGCATAGACTTAGTGATTTGTGCTCCCAGATCAGAGTTTGCTAATCATCCTCCTGAACTCTGGCTCCTGCCAAACTGACTACATAACCCTGTTGGTTTTGAGGCCATCTAGCCAAGAGATGCTCAGCACAGACTTTGCACTGAGATGTCCTGGGTTTGCCTCCTGTTTAAATCATCTACTTGTTAACTCTGTGACGTTTGGCAAGTTGGTTAACATCTCTCTGCCTTGGTTTTCTCATCTATCAAATGGGGATAATCCTAGTACATGGGATTGAGAATTAAATTAGTTGATGCATATAAATAGTAGAAAATTCTCATAACACGCAGTATGTCTTAAATCAGTTTTAGCTATTACTGTTATTATTGTTTTTCCCTAAGTCCTTTGCCAACCTCATAGGCCTTCTCCCCTTGTTTGCTATGCCTGCTATGTCTATTGCCAGTTTCTGGTGCCAAGCTTACTTAAGGTTCCTATCTGTGATTAGATGTTCTGTCTGGTCATCCTTTTCAAAATCATCAATGGGTCTGAATTTCTTACACATGACGGGTACCTGAATCATACTTAATAGAAAGAAGTATTCCTGGATATTTTTCCACGGGACTGGCCTACTGCAGAGCTCTGTATGTGGGCCCCAAGATTCTTGTAATAGGTGCCGCCACTAAAGTGGATCTTAGTGTTAAACATTTTTCAGTAAGGTTTCAATCTCCTCCCTTATTTTTTTTAATAAGGAAGCAACACTCACTTCTCTTTCTAGATTTAGCTCATTTATCACAATCTTTCAAAATGTTTTGAGAGCCATTGTTCCCCACATAGAAGAGACCACTTTGTCCTTGGGGCTGCCACTGTATCCTGCACCAACTTTTTATCCTGGGAACCACACCATTTTAGTGCAACTTCTGTGTCCATGTCTGATCTCTACTTATGAGTCCTTTGAAGGTATCTCCATTACTGAAAACAGGCCTGGCATACAATAGACTCTTTAAAAAATGCTTCTTGATTAAGGATGAGGAGCAGGTTGGCTGCCAGGAAAATGGCTTTTGTTGGTGAGGACCTTTGAGGGAGGAACATCTGTTTTTTTGTTCAGACAGGATCAGCCTCTGTTCAGGTATTTTTTAAGGAAGACGGGTGACTTGAGTCATATGTCTGAACACAAAAAGAGTGATTCCCAAGAAGGTTACTGAACCTGGCCTTGGTATAGCTACCTTTAGCAATGCTTGAGTGGGCTTATATAACTTAGTACTTTGTAAAGGCAATTAAAAGAATTTTTTTTTGAGAATGGAGCCCAAATTGTGGAATGAACTTGTGCTATTATTAATATTCACTGTGAGCATAAAATCACACACACACAATAATGCACAGATATATCTAATGTAGAAGAGTATTGGGGTGTGGTGTTAAACTATCAAACTCTTTTACTATAGTATGTTGAACTCCTTAACCAGGAAGGTAGTATTTCTTCTGGCTTTATTAAAGTCTTCTCATTTTTGGAGCCCTTTGTTTTGGGTCTCTAACTCACTTGATCCCCTTCTGCATCTCATGTTGGTCCTCTGGTCTAGCATCTTCCTTGTGTCCAAGCTAATATATTTAATGTGGACAGGTCTCAGCCACTTGGTCAATAATGCTTGGATATAAATTCTTCTAGGTTTTCTGATTTGATTATATTGAGTATGGCAACCACATTTCAATGATCATTGCTATTTCTATATCCAATAGGTATTACACAATTAAGTTAAAATAGTTAAGAAGCGGTAACTCTTTCTAAAGTCTTTAAATGACCTAGAGTGTCTTCGGCATAAATAGACCTTGTGATTTCCGTTGGGAATGAAAAATATTGTTTCCATTATTTATATGCCCTTCTTTCCACTCTGTTTTCTGTCTATCACTACAAATGTCTCCTGATGACATAGCTAAGGTCAAAGCCATCAGCAAAGGTGTCTGTTATAATATCCTGACTAAAGATGATGTGGTTGGACCTTTGTGAGTTAACAGTTTCATGCCAGCCACGTGTGGTAACAGAGTTTTAGTTTAAACTTGGCATTTAACCAGGCAGTTTTCCAGTGGTAGCTTTCACTATTTGGGTGAAGCAAGGAGATTAAGAGAAGAAAGTGGAAAGGCAGCATGGTGCCATAGAAAGAGTGAATTTGGAATCAGGCGCTCCTGGCTTCCAATTCCAGGCCTACCATTTATAAACCATGTTATATTGGGCAAGTTACTTAACCTCTATTAGCCTTAGGATTCTTATCAAAGATGAGTGATTACTAAATATTGCCTGTCTCATAGAGTTGTAGTGAGTATTAAATGAGATTGTATGAAATCTCAATGTTAGTTTAAAAAATAAAACCCAGTCAATTATTGAGGCCTTTGAATTAGATGATCAGTTCCTTTCCTCTCTGTGAGCAAGTCTGAAGTAGTTTTGAATAAGGAGGCAAGTGGGAAAAAGGTCTAGACACTGCAGTGACATTGAAGGGCAGAGGAGACTTTAAGGCAGAGAGTGCCATGAAAGAAAGAAACAATAATACGGCATTGCTAGTCTGTCACAGACCTGAAGAGACTGTTTACTCATATTGTCTGACTCCATTTTTACAACCTTTTGAGTTATACATTCAGGCCATTGTGAAAATGAAAAAATTGGGGCTCTCTCAGAGAGAGGGGAAGGGACTTGGGGATTATGTAGTAGGGAAGTAACAAAGCTTCATTGACTGAGTAGAGATTGATCTGAAGTTCATGGTCTCGGCCATAGTTCTTCTCCAGGGAAAGAAATGAGGGGAGGGCTGTGGTGGGGTTAGGGGGTTGGTCTATACCAGCTTAATTCTCATCGTTTCAAAGATAGTAGTCTATATGTAGTGATGTGATAGTATTTGTCCCCTTCTTGAGGAATCCAGAGAAAAATTCCCACAATCTTTCCAAGTGTTTTACAAAATAGATGATTTCTTAGATGATTTAAGAGACAATATTCCATTGGATTCTAGCTTGTTGGTTTTTTTTTTTCAAAATTGGTCAAAAGGAAAGTGTCAGGCTAAGGTGTACTCAGGCACTTGGTCCTTTAAAATAGCTTGATGCCAGCCCCACAACTCACCAGAATGGTATTAAAATTAATGAGTCCCTACTATGGACCAAGCACTGTGCTAGGCCCTGGAAATATACATGTGAAGAAGGCAGCATGGTCTTTGCCCCCATAGAACTTTCATTCTAGACGGGAAGACAGACACTAAATAATTACGCAGAAAAGTCTGTAATTGCAATAATGAGAAGAGCTATGGAAGAAGAGTAAAGGTCATTAAGGTATTATAAGAGGATGAATAACTATGTAGAGGTGAGGAGGGGATTGTCATCGAAATCTGTCCCAAGGCTGTGATATTTCAGCTGAGCCCTGCAAGATGAGTAGAATTTATCCAGTTAAATATAGGAGGGAACTCTCCAGGCAGAGCACATACTTGTCTGTCATCTGGCATGCTGATTCCTTATTTTTCTTGAACACCTGCTCACGCTTTGATCTTGGTACCAATCTCACTCCACTCTGGGCATATTCTATTTCAGATAGAAGGTAATTGGCTTGGGCTTCGACCAGTCACTCTCCCTTGCCTTTCTCACTGGCTTTGGAACTGGTTCACAGCTTCTTCTGTATTGCCTTCTCTATGCCTCTTGGTTTTTGCTTTCTTCTGCTTGCTTTGTGCTTACATGTTAAAATCGAAGAGGAAGAGATTTTAGAAAAATACATTTTTCGTTTCAGAAAATGATAGTTGTATTGAAGAGTGGTTCCCTGAGATGCAGAGCAAATTTAAATTGCATCTCTTATTTGATACGACTGCTGGTGAACATAAGAAAATAGCATCCATTTATTAAGGAAGCCATGTGCAAATGCAGGGCATGTTTGCAAAGGCTTATTATAGTACAAGAGGCAATTGCTGCTTTGTTTATTTGGTTTGTGGCTAAGTCATTACAATGCTCCTTTTCTAAGAAAGAAAATGCACATAGACTCAGATGTCCTCTGGCAGCACAATTGCTTCCATTTTACTTAAAGATAACCCAAAATTTAAAAACCATTGTTGTATTGAACATTGCTTATTTTGGGCTGTCCAACATCCATTTGCCCAATATTCTTTGTAGTATTATATTAAAGTGTTGATGACTGTTGTAATAAACAAATGGTAAATTTTTAATGCCTAAGTGTTATAAAATACATTTCCTACTCATGTCATTGTCTGATGCAGGTGGTCCTAATAAAGTGGCTTCTACTTCCTCATATGGAGATCTCCACTCCTTCCATCTTCTTGGCTCTGCTCTCCTCTAAATTTTTAGAGTCCTATTTTTAGCAGACAGGTGGGAAAATATAGAGAGTATCACATGTGGAAGGTTGTTATGGGCAAAGCTTTCATACCATTAGCCACAGTTGAATCACATGAACACATCTAGCTGCAAGAATAGTCGGGAAATGCATTCCAGTTTCCTGTGTGGGAGGAAAAGGAACTAGCAGTTTATGCTGCAGATATCTGCCCCTTCCCCATGTTTCAGAGGTTGCTGACTCCACCTGAAATAGCGTATATCTCATCTCTCATGTATTCTGCTCAGGGATGGACATATGACCTAAGCTAGTTCAGTCACACTGGACTCCAGATTTTTGTTGTGATTGGATGGCATACTCTTTCTTGATGGGGATAAGCAAGGAATGTAGTCCTATGGCAGCCATCCTGAGATGGGATGTGGGATGGGGGAGGTGCCTTAGAGATTGAAGCCAACACCCAAAAGCACATCCAGAAATGGAGACAGAGAAACCAGTTTCTGGTCATTGTCTTAGCTGTTGGATCAACTCTTTCCTGAAGCCTTATCTAGTTTTCCAGAGGAGCCAGTTAGTTCTCTACTTTTGTTTAATTCAGTTTGTGTTGTAGTTTCTGTTCTTCAAAACTTGCAGTCTTGCAGATGGTATCATAAGTGATACAATTACACAAAGATTTTGGGAATGTATACTGTTTATGTGACTTTGGGGAATTATTTAATTGGAGAAATGGGATGTTTCTTAATTTAAGGCACTGTAATTACATCTGATTACACACTTGCTAGTTCAACAAAGGCTTTATAATATGCACCTATTATGCTTTTTAACCTCACCTGAGGTAGTTTACATTATAAACGCTCAATTCCCTGCTGGCCAGCTTGGACTTCCCCCTTATTGGTAATATTGGTCATTTCAATGGTTACACTGTTTAAACTCATATCTCTAAATACATTAGATTTCAAGCAGAAGCCAAGGTAGGGCAGGGATCAAACTTTCCCAATGGTTACACATGTGTGGGTGATCACGTTCATCATTTTCATTTAACACTTCCTGAGAGCTAACAATTAGTGCAATGGTGTGTCCAAATCTGTTTATAAATGCATGGTAAAGCACAGAACTTTAGAAGTTTCAATGTTATGGTAACAAAGGGAGCTTTCAGGATTTCTTTGAGGTGAAAGAGTAAGCAACCAGCTAGAGGAGGCATGGGCTACTTTATTAGTCAGGATTTAGATTTAGCTGTAACAATAAAAAATGTTTTAAACAAAAGAGAATTTTATTTCTCTTTCCTAGAGAAATTTGAGCTAGTACTATGGCTCTGCTCTGAGAATTCTTCAGAGACACAGGTTCCTTTCGTTTTGTTGCTCTTGTATCACCCTGATCTTGTTCATATGATCCAAGGTGGCTCACCATCATGTTTGAGTATCAGATAGGATGAAGATGGAGAGGGAAAGGGGAGGGAGTTTAGTTGGAATAGGTTAGATTGTGCTATGGTAATAATCATCTTCAAAATATTAGTGGCTTATTTTTTGCTTATGTGATTTGTTTATTATGGATCACAAGTGATTCTGCCTCATGTTAGTCTCACTCAGGGACAGCACAGGATGGATCTGCACCATTTGGAGCATTGCTAGGGCCTGTGGCAGGAGAAGGGCAAGCTGGATAGTCTTGCAACAGCAGTTAAAAGACTTTGCCCTTCAGCTATTGGGCAGAACTGGTGACAAGGCCACACCTAACATCAAAGAGTCAGAAATTAAAATCTTACAATAGAATGTAGGTGAACAATCTTAATGACTATTACAGACAGCATGCCCCTTCAAAGCCTGACCTGAAAGTTGCACATATCAGTTCTTCTCATATCCTACTAGTCAGGACACTGGCATATGGTTACACCTAGCTTAAAAGGAAGCTGGTAAATGTTAGTCTTCATTTCTGTTATAGTGGTTAGGATTTCTAGCCTTTCCTTTTGATTTTTTTCATAGAGTTTCCATCTCTCTGCTTACATTACATCTGTTCTTCTGTGTTGTCCACTTTTTTAACTAGAAGCTTAAGATATTAATCATAGTTATTTTGCCTGGTCTGATAATTCCAAAATATCTGTCATATATGACAGATATGTCTGGTTCTGTTGCTTGCTTTGTATCTTAAGATTGTGTTCTTTTTTGCCTGTAAGGCATTAGCCTACCTTGTAATTTTTTGTTGAAAGCCAGACATGGTGCGTTGGATAATAGGAACTGAGGCAAATAGGCCTTTAGTGTGAGGTTTTATTTTTATCTTACTAGGAGATGTGCTCTGTTTACCAGCTGTAGGTGTCTGAAGCTCTGGCTTTCTCTAGCATCCTTATTTTTGTCTTCTGGGTTGTCTTTGTGTTTCCCTAGGAACTCCTTCTTCAACAGAGTCTTAGCCTTGAAGTTTCTTCAGTTGAAATTTTCTGTTATTATCCTGGAACTCTGTTGTGGTGGTAAGGTGTGGGAGGAGGAGGGAAAGCATTCTATACTCCTGTGATTCACTCTCAGTCTTTTAGTGAGAGTCACTGGACTACGACCTTCACAAGTGCTTCTCAACTTTTAATTTTTCTTACTTAGGTGAGACAGGAAGGTTAGAATGGGGCCTGAAGTTGGGTATTTTCTTTCTCGTACATGAGTTAGGTTCTATAAAGTAGTTTCCCTTAAGGGCAGATGAAGAAGAGAAAGCTTTGTGTGTTCTCTACTATGATTCTCTGTTTGCCTATTTGTCTTTCCAGTTTCCAGGGCATTGGTTTGCCCTATAAACTCATTTCTCCAATAAACTTAAGCAGAGTTGTTGATTTGCATCTTGTTCAGATTTTCTTTTGTTGTGAGGAATGTAGTGTGACTTCCAAGTTCTTTACATGTCCAAGCAGAAGCTGGTTGTTAAAAGAGTTTTCATCATTAAAGTACTGTCAGCTGGTGAATGTGGTCTTTATGCCTGGAGGTCATGTGTCCAGTTAATGATCAGGATTCCATCACTATGTAATAAACAGGGGAGAATGGATATTGGGGGAAATGTCAGTCTCTGACACACACACATTAATGGAACTGCAGATGAGAACACTGCAGGGCTTAGGTATCTCTGAAGAAACCACAAAAGCATCCTTAGAGAACATATCAGCATTTGGAATCTGTTAAGCACAAAGAATCCCAATGCTAAATTTATAACTGTGTTGGTGAAGTTGGAACTTTCTGTCCTCCATCTCTCTCCTTCTCCAGCTGTGACACTGGAGAGCCATTGGTGGTCTAAAATGAGGTAAGAGGAGTGGAGGTGAGGCAATACAGAAGCTAACTTTGTCCTACTTTCTAGTACACGTGGGGAAGATTTTAATTGGATGAGGGTTTGGAGTTTTAGTATTATAAAGGACAAAGTCTTTTATTATCTGACTGTGTCCAGAAGACAGTTGAATTGCTGGAAGAGCTAAGGAAGCTGTGGCAGAGACTGTCAGTTGCCTGTCCCTTCTCCCCTCTTTACTTTGTAAGAAACCTGGATTTTCAACGAGGCATGTTGTGTCCTACCTAAAAACTACCTTAAACAGCCTTCTGGACAATAAACTGCAAACAGAAGTGTTGTGTTGTACCTATAGTAAGTCTCCTTAAGCACTCCTTTCCTTTCTTTTTCCTTTATCCCACTCCTTGGAATTTGAATCTCCAGCAGCCATTTTGGACTCTGAAGATGGGGGAGGGGTATCGCACTTTAGATTTGAGGGAGCAGTGAGCTAGAAAGAACTTGACTCCCTGAGGAACATGAAGCTGCAAAACCAGCCCTGCACATTTCACTCCAAACTTATTTTATATGAGATATTTATAAATATATTTCTATCTTATTTAAGCCACTCATTTTCAGGGTTCTATTTCTCCTAATAAAACCTAATTCTAACTGATATAAAACCCACCCAATATTCTATCCATGGAGAGAAAAATGGGACCATGGGGCCGGTTTGCAGGTCTGCAATGGTTAGAAAGAATTAACTTGATTTCTGTAGAGTCTAACTAACTCATTCAATAAACCAGTTAGAAAATAAGACACTCACAGCTGAACAAAGTCTCCTACCCAAACCAAGAAAGAGGAGGGTAGCTGTGTAAGCTCGGGTCCTTCAAAGAGCAGACATCAACGTGCGATTAAATATGCAAGAATTTTATTAGGAAAAACACCTGAATGAAAGTAATGAGAGAGGCTGGGTAAGGCCGGGAGAGCCATCAGACTGCTACGCAAGTATGACCTCATGTGAAGAGAGAGAGGGAGAAGTTTGGGTTGAAGCATGGCAGACTGTCATGCAGTTGAAGGAAGATTGTGCAAAGCCATCAGGGAGACCAGGAGCCCAAGCTCACCCTTGAGGAATACCGTATGTCCCAGAGATGGGTCTGTCTTAATATCCCTGCCACACTCAGTCTGTGGCTGGGGGCAGCCTATGCAAGACATGGCCTCACCAAATGCTGCTGAGAATTTCAGAGCTCTGCAGCTAGAGCCCTTGTCAGTTATACTCCCTAAACTGGGGGCTCTGCGAAGTGCATTCTCATGGCCATGACAGAAGCTGAGTAGGCAGCTCCAGACAATGGGTACCTAGGTGTGCCCAGTGATCTCTGTGCAAGGGGAATAGGCTCACGGCAGAATCACAGGCTCACCCTGCATCCGACAGGGTCAGGTGCCACACCGGGGTTACCTGTGGGAGGCAAGGAAGAATGTCAGTAATGTCAACTCAGGGCCACCTTGAAGCAGATGGAAAGACCTTGATGTTGATGAACACATGGACCACCAGGCCCTGGGCAGGGGTCAAACTGCACTCAGCATCAGCTGCAGTACAAGGCTCACTGCAGGTTCAGTTCCACATAAAACATCAAAACCGTCACCTCATTTGCCAAGATTTTGGAAGTACACGGGAGAGTTCCACTATTAAAAAGGGGAGATGACTTGAAAAATCACCTGAGAGGTTTCCCAAAGCGTTGTGTATATAACAGTGGTAATATATCTTAATTAGGAGATTCATAGATAAAATTAGTTTGATAGTTGTAACTTTACTTTTAGGGTTCATGGATAGTGATACATTGCCAATTATATGATGATGTAAAGTTTTTAATTTTAATGTATTAATATTTAATTTTATTTAAATTTAAAGAAAAATATGAAATACAAGCAGATGACTTATGGATAAGGCAAAAAATTATAAGGTGAGGAGGTTATCTACTATGCCGACATAGCTGTCAGATGACAGGGCCGTGGCAAGAAGCAAGACCTTTTGACTCTAAGACATTTTGTTTTCTCTCCAAGAATGACTGGCTTTCAGAAAAGGAAAGCTGCCTATAGCATGATCTGGGTGACACGTCTTTTAGAGAGGCAGGTCCTCTGTGGAATAATATTGAAGGTTTACACAGTGTCCTAACTGCCAGTTCTATGTGCATATTCAGGAAAGTCAAATGTGAGGAGGGAAAACGTTATTCAAACAATATCCAAGCGAAAACTGAGACTGAAATTCATGAAAAGAAGTGGAAAGCACTCTCTACGAAGTAGGAAAGAGTCTGGAGGCATCAGGACAGAGCTAAGTGGACCTGAAAAGATAGAGCAGGAGAGAACATTGGCTGGAATCCTGTCATGACTGCTTTTTGTAGGGCATCTTTAACTTGTCAGTGGCTGGGAGAGGGAGCTATATAGGGGACAGGCCACTTCTGATAGGGACAATAACATTGCAGGGAGGCTTTAAAGGTTTATTTTTCATTTCTACTTTAAACTTTGAGAAGGTACGTAGAAAAATTTAAACTATATTTTAAGCATGATCCCTACTAGTGGGTAGGAGTTGTGTCTTCTTGAACTTACTGTGTACATAGGTGTAGAATAAATGTTTAGAAGAAATAATGGAATGTTTGATGTCATTCCTTGTCAGCAAGCAGAAATAAACACTTTGGGAACATGCCTCTTTGCCATAGAATCTCTTTCCTCCTTTTGTTTTTATGCTGTCCTGTGATGACTGCGTGAACTAGAAGGACCTGTCTTGAGAGATGCCTGGATTGAATGTCTTGGAAATCAGGAGAGAGAGCTCGATTCAGAGGAGAATGAGAAGATAATGACAAGAAGGTGAGCAGGTCTAGTGCTGTCAGATTTACTCTTTATTTGGGATTGTCCAATAACTTAGAACCTTGTCTTATGACTGAGTTCATGCTGCCTGTTGGTTCTTGTCCTGTAAAGGAATCTAGGGAATGAGATGTCTATGACTTGTATAATGTCTTTATGTTTTGGTTCTGCCAGAGTTTTGATAGTCACACTTGCTTTCAGGCAGCCTGTTGGGCAAATGGTGTGCAGATCCCCTCAATTCTCAGATGCCCCCAATTCTCAGATTCCCCCCGCCACATCCCTCTCAATAAAGATATGCTATCTTCTCCAAGGATTCTGGCAGGTACATTGTATCAACTCTGTTATTGAAATAGTAGAAAATTCTACCACAAAATACTGATTTATCTTTAATTTGGCCCATTGTAGATATTTAATAAGTATCTGTTAATTAAATGAATAAGAAAATGTGTCTTACTCCAATTGTAATAAATTGATTTTTATATGTATTTTCAATTATGACAGTTATTCAATACCCCCTATAGTTTGTTAATTTCTTTGAAGGCAAGGGCTGGGTAGAGTTAGTACAGTAAATTCAAAGAAGTAATATACTCCAAGAGTTAAGAAAGAAAGCACTAGATGAGACATCAGAAATCATGAGTTTCTTGGCTCCATCAAGAATAGTTATTGTAATTAACATTTCTTGCATGCTTATGATATGCTAGGCACTTTACATATCCTATGAAAATTGTCGCAGTAAAGCTCTGCACTCCTACAGCAGGGGTGCCTAGTTTTCCACCAGGATTCAGTGTTGTGTTTTTTCCTTCTTTGGCACACCTCTAGACCATATTTCCAAGCCCTCTTGCTTGTGAGAGTGGGTATATGACAGTTCTCAGCCATGGAGTGGGAATACAAGTGATGTGAGTCACCTCTGGGTTGAAATGAACAGAGTTCGTGTGTTTTCTCCACACACTTTCTTCCCCATCCACTATCTGAGGCAGAGATGGGGTCCTAAAAAAGTAGCAGAGCCATATAATCAAAGTTATTATTAACTCCATTTCACAGCAGAGGAAACTGAGGCTAGAGAGATCAAGTAGCTTACACAGAGTAGGCAAGCGGCAAAGTTGGAATTTGAATCAGTAGTTTAACTCAGCATGTCTTCATAACCACTGAGTGTACAGCTAGTTATGTAAACTCAAACCACTGCAGCTTTCAAGTCTCAACTTCCTCAGCTATAAATGGAGGTATTAAGACTGTCTTATAGGCATGTTATTGGGATTAATGAGCTAACACATTAAAAAGCTAATAAGAAAATAGCACAAAATAACTAAAAACCGGGACTCGTGTGTGTGTGTGCGCGCACACACACACACATGCATGTGCACACGTGTGTGTGCACACACACACACGTATGTGCACACATGCTAGGAACTCTGTCACATCAAGGCTACTTTTTAATAATGGTCCAGGGCTGAAGGCTGAGAATCTTTTTATCACTCAAGGATTTCTGTTCAGTGACATTTGTTGGATAGGGTTTGACCTATTGTATGAATTATGCTCTCCATCTAAGGAAACTGTTTGGATACTAATTTGCTCTCTTGCTTCTAAGCAACCATGGATAGGGAGAGGGTCAGGCAGCTCCTCAAGCTGTTTCAGGGCAGCATCTGTTACTGGGTCCTAGAGGAAGGTGTGTTCATCCCTCCTGAGAAGGAAAGGCAGCCAGGTTTAGGAAAACAGTGTGGGTGGTTAGCAAATGTGCAGCAGTGCAGGCTCTTCTGAGCTTCAGGAAAATGAAGTCAAGATCACTTCAGAGATAAGATTGTTTTGATTTTTATTTTCAAAAATAAAAAGCATTTTGAGGCAACATGGTGAGAGAAATAAGAGTCAGAATAGTAGGATTTGACCCTTTAGTTAACTAATCTTTGGACTTTCATGTGCTTAATAATTTCTCAAAGTTTCAGATTTTTATGTACAGAATGAGGATGACATTGACTCTTACTACTTTCCTAGAATTGTTCTGAAGACAGAATGCAGTTGTGCCCAGGAAGGTGATCTGCAAATGCTGAACAACTGTACAAATGTAAGTCCTTGTTGCTGTGACATTTTTGTGATTTGGTTACATTTGTAGTTTCCAGCATCTGAAAGAGAAAAAAAAAAACCCACCTTGTTTTCAGTATGAAAGAAATGATGTGTCCGTTCACCAGCGCTGCCTGATTCTTTTATCACTGTATGACTGTTTCTTTTGGCTCTCTTCATTGTTAATGGGTCTGTACCCAGGGTAGACCCATGGAGGGTACAGATGTTGCCATGTGAACTTAACTAAAAAGGTCAGGAAAGATCCATTGATTAATTAATTAATTAGCTAGCTTGTTTGTTAATTCAACAGTTATTAAGAGCCTGCTAAGTGTGTTGTGTACTGGGGATACAAAAGTGGAATGAGACAGAGTCCTGGTCTGGCTGCCAAGTTACAGAATAGCAAGAAGAACATATATCTTAATGGATATTATACAGTGATGTAGCAGATGCAATGAGAGAATTAAGAACAGGGTACAGTGGAAGAACAGGGGAGGGGTACTTAATGTATGCTGTGAGTTGGATGTGGAGGTCAGGGGAGGCTTCCTACAAAGGGTGACTTCTCCAGTCTTGAAGCGTGAACCAGAAGTACTCAGGTAAAGTGATCTGGTGAAGGTGGGAACAGAAGGCATTATGGGTAGGGGAGACTACCATGATCAAAGTTACAAAAACAAGAAATAACACAGTGTAGTGTAAGCAGTTTAATGTTCCTCTGTGTGTGTGTGTGCGCATGTGCGTAAGGGTGAGAGAAATATGTTAAGAAAATTTTATCCTGAATGGAAACATCAAAGGATTTTAAGCAGGTGGTGGTTGAGGATGGGGTGGAGTTGTTCGCATCTAAGTCAGGAGAAATACCATTATAGTAACTTCTGTGCTAGATGATGGGAATCTGGACTATGGCTATGGTAGTTGAGATTGAAATTTTTAAAAAAAAGGAATGAAGAGATAATAACCTGGTGGAAAATTCAGCAGCCCTGCAAGAGGGAAGAGTTTTGGTTGAATTCCAATTTGGTTTCTAGCTTGGGTTATGGGTTGATGGACGGTTTTACCACCAACTGAGATGGTGAATGCCAGAAGAAATTAAGATATAGAAGACAGCAAATTCAATATTGTACTTCTTGAGTGTGAAAGAATTTCAGGTCACCCAGGTGGGATGGTAGCAGGCATTTGGAAGCCAGATAGTGCCCAGTCAGAGGGAGCTTGTGACTTCCTGGGCATGCGTGGGTGGATTAGACACATTTGGGGCAGGTCAGTAGTAACTAAGTGGGGGAATTTCATTCTTTTAGCAGACACTGCTCCTTGCTCTCTATGGCAGCTGTAATCTAAATGTCTTCTCTTGAAGGCTCTACCCTTAATTCTAAGTAATAGCCCTTGGGCTCTCCTGACTAAAAAGTGATAAATCAAATGCATCCTATAGTGGCAAAGAGCTCTGGGAAGGGAGTTGGGAGTCTAGAGGTCAGTTCCTATTCTGCCTCTAGGTAAGTCAGTTCACTTCTTGAGCCTCTCCTTCCTTATCTTTTAAAGGATGAAATGGGAATTGTTGGCTTCCAAATTTCATTAAAGTCTTGAGGTTCTGTGACCTATCTATACTGCTTTTCTGTTTTACAATGCTGACTTTTAATTCTGAAATTAGTAAAATATTAAGCAATAGACTCTCTTAAATAAAAAGTAAAGGTGCAAAATCTTCTAAATTACTGAGTTCCTGGAAACTGGTCATAAATCTGTGCACAGTACCTCCTCTGCTACCTGGATTTCCATTAACCCAGAGCTCTATTAACAAGTTCTGCAAACGCAGTGTAATCTCAGAGTGGGGCTCTAAGTTTATGCCCTTTGTATGCTGATGATTGGTATTCATTGTGGTTGCCTTGAGGCAATGTGAAAATCCAAAGTCATCAAAGACAGAGGAAATTATGTCCAGCCTAGTTTCAAAGGTGAACTGTATTGCTTTCGCATGATTTGAAAGTCATTAATCTATGTGTGGTGTATATCAGGGCTCCCTGACCTTTTTGTGGGGAGAATTTTTTTAATTTCCGTGAGACAGATTCTTTGATTAACTAGAATTTCCCTTTTCCCTGAATATAATAGATAAGAGGGTTTCATATTTACTTACAAGATCCATTGCTCTATTCATCTTAATTTTATGCTTATTTGATGTTAAACACAAGGGAAGATGAATCTGATCTTTGAGGTACAGTGGAAAGACCTCTGGATTAAAAGTCAGGAGCCCCAAGTTGAAGTCCTAGCTGTGTCACTAATGAGCTGTGTGAACTTGGACAAATCATTACATTCTCTGGGCTTCAGTTTCACCATGTATAAAATTAGAAGGTTGTAGTAGGTAATCTTCAAGGTTCTTAAGGTTCTAAACTGGCATACATATCTATCTTCCAAGTGCTTCAGTTAAATGCAGCATTAATTGACTACACTATGGTATTTTTCTAGTCAAGATAGCATTAGTTTTATTTTATAACTAAGGAAACTGGGATCCAGGGAGAATAAATACCTTGTTAATGGAAGAGCCAGAGTTTGAGTTCAAGTATTTGGTTTTCAAGCCCAGTGCTCTTTCCTACACACACTCTGCTGTGCCTCTCATGAGAGCAGAGTGGGGTGGTACCTGTGAAAACTGGGACTTTGAGGATGAGACGCTTTGCTCTTGAGAAGATGATGTATATGTCACTGTCTTTCTCAGTTTAAGAAATGCTCTGCACTGCTTTTTAGTGGCTCCTGATTGTTGCTTTCAATCTTTCTTGGATCAAATCATGTCTCTTGGCAGCTGCGATACTGTAATATGAGGATCAGATCTGCCTGCCTGTCTCAATAGCTGTCAGTTTAATCTCTGGGTATTTTTAGGTGCCTCAGATAAAGGTAATATAAATATAATGAAAGAATGAATTTCTTTCTGACACTTTGTACCATTTGTATAAAAGAAAGGAAATCTCCTTTAAAAATACTGTTTTTCTCAAAATGTGTTCTCTGCATGGTGTTACAAAACCATAAAAACATTGTAGTGGCCAAATGAATTTAGGAAACCTTTCTTAATATTGTGAGAACTCTAGGAGACTTTAAAACAATAATGCTCATTGTGAATTAAAGGAGGGAGAAAGCATATGCCTTCTCCAACCATAGTTAACTACAAATTGTCCCCCAGCCTGTCTCCCCACTCCAAGAGCAGAATGTTACAGGACTCATTTTCTGGAATCGTCTTTGTACAGGGAGTGGTACACACTCCCTGTGTCCCAAAAGGGAGGGTAACTGTAATTTATTAAACACCTACTATGTGCCAAGGATTTTTATAAAAGTTATTTTATTTACTTTTTTCAACTCTATGGGGTGGTCTTTTGATCCATATTTATTCGGTGAAGAACTTGAGGCTCAGATAGGTTAAGGAACACAGTTTGTGAAAGCAGAGCCTGGATTCAAACCTACATCTAACTGTCAAGTCCCGGTTGTTTATGACATTTCACTATGTATTTTAGGGTGAGATAGCGACAGTCCAAACACCTGGGCTGAGGGAGCAGTGTTCTCCACTGTGGGCTCACTCTCACTGCACTCAGATCTGTGCAGAGCCAGCTAAAGGCAACTTGCAGCTTATCTCCAGTGATAGCTTTCCTATCCATTGCTCTTTCCGTCCCTCTGCAGTGTTTTCCCCAATCTTCTGGGAAGAGGGTTATTTCTGGGTATATGAACAAGACAGACCTTATGGGGTTACTGTTTAGGGTTAGGCCTGATTCAGAACACTGTATCTTCCAATATTTGGCTCTACTTTTGGAATGGGAAATTTCCCAGCAGAGAAGAGAAGCCTAACTGTATGGCATGTTTGACAGGAAGTTGCTATTCATGCACATCTTTGATGCATTTCCATGACATCTGATTGATTCGGAGTGTTTTGTTTATGCTGTTCATTTTGTGACAGAGTCAGTGGGATCATCTGGAAAGAACCAGGGGCATTGGAGGAGTCTGGCAGTCCTTGGGGTGAATTTCAGCTCCAACACCTGTTTGCTGCAGGCCGTGGATGTGTTACTTTATGTTCCTTTATGTTCCCTCATCTACCTTGCAAGGTGCTTGGAGGATTCAATTAGGCAATGCATGCATGATCACTGGCACATGGTAGGAGTTCAGTGGATGGTAACAATGATCATGACTACTATTGGTGTAATATGTATACCTGAGCCCTTTCTTTGTACCTCAGAGTAGCTGTTCCTTGCTGTCCTTGGTGAAACGGAATTCAAAAGAATATTTCTCATGATTACTCATGGTAGTGAGAGTCATCTGGTGGTCTGTAATTTCTGGATCACTTCTCTCCACAAGGGGAGAGCAAGTTCTTAACCAGGTGATACAGAGTGAGAGGCACTCCTGACACTGATCTTCCATGGACTGAGCATAACTGAAGTATGATGTAGGTTTAAGCTCTTCTACTAAAGGATGCATATGAGTAATCTATAGTGAATTTCAGGAATCAGAAATTATGGCTTTACCTAGGTAATCTGTTACTTGTACCTTAGATAGTAAAGGAGGGGCATAGCAGGGGGGATATTAAGAAAGGATCTCATGGTTTAAGAAATCCCATGGGGACCATATCTCATCTTTTTAACCTTTCATCTTCCCACTGCCCCCTTCTGCACCCCCAATGTAATCTTTCCCTCACCTCTGGTGTCGCTAACACTGTCCTTGGATTCTTCCACCTTTCTGTATAAACAGATTCTCAGCTATATCTGTCTTTTCTTGTTTTGCAAATGCTGCCTGAGTAGGTTTCAGCTGATTATTAAAGGGATTTTCCTTTGTGTAGTCATCTGTTGCCTCCAAAGAGGTGATAGGGTAACTCTAGTCCTCTTGGTGGGAGGTTGGGAGAATGGAATGTTTTAGCTTCAATTTCACTATTTTTCAACAAAGGTGCCTATATCTACATTTGCCCACATCACCCCCAGAGGAAAATAAAATGAACTTCTCTAGAGAGGCATTCTAAGAATCCACCAGTCACAAAGGAAGACCAGTGAGATGTGCAAACAGAACATGTACCTGAAAAAATCTGGATGACAATATAAATAAAAAATTATGAAACACTGGATGAGATTCAAATGCAGCACACACACATGTTTTGTCGTGGAATAACACCATCACTACCACCAACCTCCCCCCCACCCCCCACCAAAAAAAACCCAACAGTAAAACTCCCATGATTTCCTGTGTAAACAATGCTGTAGAAGAATTGAAGGAGGAGATTGTTACTGTTGAGATAAAATTTATAAGTACAAGAATTATTTCAAAGCACAAAATTAAAAAATAAAAAAGCAAAACTATAGGGAAATGATGAGGGACTTAAGGATAAATCTATGAGACTTGGATAAACATTTCAGAAGAGAAGCAATGAAACAAATCAACACCTGAAAGGGATCACTGGGTTTTAGGATGAGTTGATGAGAAAATAACCAATACATTAAGGCAAGAGAAGATAAGGAGAGAAACAAGGGTGCAGAATCAATCTCAGTTTCTCTTTCACTCTAAAAGTTAGACTGAAGAGTATAAAAACAGATTGGGAATATGTAATATAAGTGCTAAACTAGGGGTCTTAAAAGAGAAGATACATACTGATTTACTGTAAGGAACAAATCAAATAATAATATAGAACTGAAAGCAATAATCCATTTTAACAAAACTAGGGTCCTGGGGTAGAGAAAGGGGAGGAAATAGCTCTTCTTATTGGGGTGGAGCAAAGGGAGGAAATAAATTGTCTTCGCGGAGGAAATAGTTGGTATTTTGTTTTCTTATAAGAATAGAGGATTCTGTGATTATGAGCACAGGAACAAAGAAGGTGGTCACCATCAAATGCAAAATATTAGAACTTCCAAATTAACAAGGGGAAAAATAGAATAGCAATTTGATCAAATCATCAAACACAAAGGAAAATGAGGAAATAATAATGCAAAGTAAACAATCAAACTAAATTATCATGAAAAGAAGAAATCAGATCATACAGAGTATGAGCAGACTGACTTTTCCCCTTTAAAAGACAAAAATTTTCAGTTGGGTTAAAACACAAAACTGAGCTATATGCCTTAACAAAATCTATGTCTATAACTATATCTTTATCTATACTTAAAAAAGTGATAAAGAAAGAAGATTAAGGTGGATCAGAAAGATACAAAAGCAAAAGGAAAATGCAAACGAAAAGAAAGGAGGCATGGCAGCATTATTTTATGACATAGGTGAATTCAAGCTTAAATGTAATGAAGAAAATAACAAGGGACATTATGTAAATGCAGCAGTTTATGAGGGTAATATATTTATATTCATTTGTCCACCAAATATTTACAAAAATCAATCGTTTACTTAACCATGAATTAAACCTTCAAAATAAAAAAATAGATTTTATAAGGCAAATTCAATCATCATAATTCAATGAAAATTAAAATAAAAAATAAAAAGGTGACAAAATCTTATCTTTTTGGAAATTATGAAAAACTCTACTAGGTAAACTTGGGACAAAAAGGATTTTGAAAGAGAAATTATAAACTACAAAAATAAAACCAACTTAGTGGCAAAACCTATGGGACATAGAACTATATACAGAGAACACTTTAGAGTTTTAATACCTATATTATGTCTTCACAATTAAAGAAGAAAGAAAAATATGAATACGTATTTTAAGAAATTACTAGAACAACAAAGCAAACAAAAACTAGGAAGAAGGAATCAAGATAAAAAAATCGAATTAAATGAACTAAGAATAGACATAGTAGAAATAATAAATCAGCCCAAGAGCTGATAGCTGAAAAGTCCACTAAAAGTAGATAAACCCACTGTAAGTCTGATGAAGGGAAAAGAGAGACCAAACATGAAAGAGAAAGTAGATATAAACAAAGATGCAAGAGCGATAAGAACAGTCGTGGAGATTACTACACATAACCTCTAGTGGGCACTGTGGTGTGCTGCCCTGGTACCTCCTTCAGGACTAGAAGACTCATTTTCTCATTGTGGGGAGTGTTGGTGGCTAATGGCTCACAGCTGTGTCTCTTTGCAGGAATTGTTTTTGGCCAAGGGAGCTGTCTTGCCCAAGTTCCCATCCAGTGTAAATGGTCTAGTATGTATTGGGGACAGCTTACATCTCAAAACTGGTTGATACAGAAACATGAAATCCCTACCCTCTTGTCTTATTTTGGGACAGCTCTGAAGGACCTCAGCTCCTAGTGGGATAGCCACTGTCACTGTTGCTCACAGTTCAACTGCTTCATCTGCTTAATCACATCTCCCATACTTTCTTACAGGTGCTTTTGCTGAGAGCACTTCCCAATAAACCCCCTTTATACAAATCTCCATTTCAAAGTCTGTTTCAAGGAAACCTGATTTAAGGTATAGTCCTATGACAATTAAATGAAAACCTAGAGAACATGGACAGGACAGTTTCCTATGAAAAAATAAATTACGGGAATAGAGATGCAGACGTAGAGACTGAACGTGTGGACACGGAGTGGAGAAGGGGGTGTGGAATGAACTGGGAGATTGGGATTGACATATATACACTACCATGTGTAAAACAGATAGCTAGTGGAAACCTGCTGTATAGCACAGGGAGCTCAGCTCAGTGCTCTGTGGTGACCTAGATGGGTGAGATGGGGGGTGGAGTGGGAGGGAGGTCCGAGAGGGAAGGCATATATGTATACATATAGCTGATTCACTTTGTTGTACAGCAGAAACTAACACAACACTGTAAAGTACCTGTACCCCAATTAAAAATAAATAAGTTACTGGAAAGGGGTGCTTATTTTCACCATTCTCATGTTTCCAAATGAACTTTACTGATGGGTAATTTACATTAAAAACTCTACACGTTTTAAGTCTACAGATGGATGAGTTTTGACAAACGTATACATTTCTGTAACCATCACCAAAATCAAAATATAGGGTATTTCCATCACCCCAAAATGTTCCTTCCAGCCAACTTCCCATCTTCCTACCTCCAACCTCAAATAACCAGTAATCTGCTCTCTATCATTATAGACTAGTTTTCTAGAGTATGTATGGTATGTACTCTTTAGTGTTGCACTTTGGTTGCTTAGCACAGTATTTTTGAGATTTGTCCATATTTCTCACAGGGCTTCCTTCCTCTCTTTCCTT
Organism: Aethalodelphis obliquidens; assembly: GCF_003676395.1. NCBI lineage: Eukaryota > Metazoa > Chordata > Mammalia > Artiodactyla > Delphinidae > Aethalodelphis > Aethalodelphis obliquidens. The sequence goes on along the minus strand of NW_020837950.1, from coordinate 30,749,228 downwards.
TCTCTCAAGGATCATAGTCCTTTACTGCTTATTGAAGGACTGCTTATTACTGAAAACAGTTGTTTCACGTATTTTGTCTAGTTTTGTAATTCTTTAAAGCATGATGATGACTCTTGTGTCTGTACTATTCATGGATAGACGTGGGAAGCCCTTGCCATTTTTATTAAATATTTTCTTAAATGTTATAGAGAATTCTCTATGAAAACAAAAAGGAATTAGTGGTTTAAATATAGGTAAAAAGGAGATGAAGCTCATTCCACTTGCTGATGTTTAGCTTGTTTATCTGAAAAACTTTAGGGACCTTCTAACAATACTTTACATAATAAGAGAATATGGGAATTTGCCTGAATATAGGATAGAAACATAATTGGTTTTCATTGACCTAGTAATAAGCAACTAGACAAGGAAATGGGGAAAATATATTATTTTTAGTAGCCATAAAAATCTATTAAAAATTTAAGAATAAATTTTATGAGCAAGACCAGGATTCATATGAAAAAACCCAAAATTCTTATTGGTAGATTTTTAAAAAAATAGCTAAGCACTTACTTACTTTCATCACTACTCTGAGTACTTTACATCTATCAACTCATTTAACCTTCCAAGAAACCCTGGAAGGTGTTATTATTATTTCATGTATGAGATAACTGAGATATAGAGAGATTAAGTAACTTGCCCAAGTTCATACAGCTTGCAATGGATAGAGCAGATATTTGAAATCAGGACTGAATAAATGGAAAGAAATACCTGGTTCTTCCATGAGGTTACTTCACACAAAAATATATTTTAAAAATGTGAATATGATTGTGCCACTTTCCTACTTCAAACTCTTTATTTACTGCTACTCTTAGGATGAAGTTAAACCCTTAAACATTTCTAAACCTCCAAAATATTTCTTCTATCACTACTGTTACTATGCTAGTTCATATCCTCATCATCCACTTATTCATTCATTCAACAAGTAGATGATCTTGGTAGCAGAGGGCAGATTTGAGGAGGCCAGGAGAGACAGGAATGAGCCCAGTTATGAGATTGTCACAGAATAGGCAGAAAATGGTGAGAAAACTAGGAGTAGATAGGACAAGGTATATTTGAAATATATTTTAAAACAAAAAAATGGCAGCACTTAAAGGCTAATTGGGTGTGAATATTGAGGGAGTTGGTCCACTCCAGCATGGCTCTCAGGATTCTAACTTAGATGACGGATAAATACTTTCAAAGTCTTTGCCTTGTTGTTGGATTAAATGATTGAGTCCTACTCTAGTGTCCTTTAGCCAGACTGACATTAATCTATTAATAAACATTTTTGGTTTAACATAAAAACTAGATTTTACTCCATCAAAAGGTACAGTCATCCTTCAGAGCTTATACTTTGAAAGTCTAAGCTGTAGAAGAATATAGCAGTTGAGAAATGTGTAGGTGTGAGGGATTGGTTTGATGTAATGGTTAGAATCTGAAATAGAATTGCATGGGCCTCAGTCAAATCTCAGTTACCACTTACCAACCATACTTAACCTCTCTGTAAATCAGCTTCTCCATCAGCAGAGTGAGGATAAAGGCGATGGGGTTTTGTATAGATTTAATGAGGTAATGGATGTAAAGCTCTTAGCAAAATATCTGGCACATAGTTTAAAATTCCCCCAAATGACGGGACCTTCAAGATAGTGGAGGAGTAAGACGTGGAGATCACCTTCCTCCCCACAAATACATCAAAAATACATCTACGGGCTTCCCTGGTGGCGCAGTGCTCGAGAGTCCACCTGCTGATGCAGGGGACACGGGTTCGTGCCCCAGTCCGGGGAGATCCCACATGCCGTGGAGTGGCTGGGCCCGCGATCCATGGCTGCTGAGCCTGTGCGTCTGGAGCCTGTGCTCTGCAACGGGAGAGGCCACAACAGTGAGAGGTCTGCGTACTGCAAAAAAAAAAAAAAAAAATCTACATGTGGAATAACTCCTACAGACCATCTACTGAATGCTGGCAGAAGACCTCAGAATTCCCAAAAGGCAAGAAAATCCCCACGTACCTGGATAGGGCAAAAGAAAACAGAAAAAACAGAGACAAAAGAATAGGGATGGGACATACACCTCTGGGAGGGAGCTGTGAAGGAGGAAAAGTTTCCACAAACTAGGAAGACCCTTCACTGGGGGAGATGGGGGGTGGACGGGAGCCATGGAGGAGAGTGCAGCAACAGTGGTGCAGAGGGCAAAGTGGAGAGATTCCTGCACAGAGGATCGGTGCCAACCGGCACTCACCAGCCTGAGACGCTTGTCTGCTCACCCACCAGAGTGGGTGGGGGCTGGGAGCTGAGGCTCAGGCTTCGGAGGTCAGACCCCAGGGAGAGGACTGGGGTTGGCTGTGTGAAGACAGCCTGAAGGAGGCTAGTGCGCCACAGCTAGCTGGAGTGTGGGAAAGAGTCTGGACCTGCCTAAGAGGCAAGAGACCATTGTTTCAGGGTGTGCAATGAGAGGGGATTCTTTCCCTGACTGCCCACAGAAGGCAGAGCACCGCCTAAATGAGCTCCAGAGATGGGTGTGAGCCGCGGCTATCAGCTTGGACCCCAGAGACTGGCATGAAACACTAATGCTGCTGCTGCAGCCACCAAGAATCCTGTGTGCAAGCACAGGTCGCTATTCATACCCCCCAGGAGCCTGTGCAGCATGCCACTGCCAGGGTCCCATGATCCAGGGACCTGGTGTGCCTCAGGCTGTTGCAATATCATGCTGGGCTCTGCTGATGCAGGCTCGCCCCACATTCCAATTATAACTATCGTACCCCTCCCTGCCCCTGGCCTGAATGAGCCAGAGCCCCCTAATCAGATGCTGCTTAAACCCCATCCTGTCTGGGTGGGAACAGATGCCTGAGGGCGACCTACACACAGAGGTGGGACCAAAACCAAAGCTGAACCCCAGGAGTTGTGCAAACAAAGAATAGAAAGGGAAATTTTTCTGTGCAGCCTCAGGAGCAGCAGATTAAATCCCCACAATCAGCCTGATGTACCCTGCATCTGTGGAATACCTGAATAGAAAATAAATCAGCCCAAAATTGAGGTGGTGGACTTTAGGAGCAAGTGAACATTTGGGATTTGCTGTCTGCGACTGATTTGTTTCTGATTTTTATGTTTCTCTTAGTATAGTTTTTAGAGCTTGTAATCATTGGTGGATTTGTTTATTGGTTTGGTTGCTCTTTTTCTTTTTTAATTACTATTTATTGATTTTAATAATTTTTAAATTATTTTATTTAATTTTTTTCTTTTTTTCTTTTTTTCTCCCTTTTCTTCTGAGCCATGTGGCTGACAGGGTCTTGGTGCTCTGGCCTGGAGTCAGGCCTGAGCCTCTGAGGTGGGAGAGCTGAGTTCAGGACATTGGACCACCAGAGACCTCCCAGCCCCACATAATATCAATTGGTGAGAGCTTTCCCAGAGATCTCTGTCTCAATGCTGAGACCCAGCTCCACCCACCGGTCAGGAAGTTCTAGTGCTGGATGCCCCATGCCAAACAACTAGCAAGACAGGAACACAACCCCACCCATTAGCAGAAAGCCTGCCTAAAATCATACTAAGTTAACAGACACCCCAAAACATAACACCAGAAGTGGTCCTGCCCACCAGAAAGAAAAGATCCAGCCCCAGCAACCAGAACACAGACACCAGTCCCCTCTACCAGGAAGCCAACAAAGCCACTGAACCAACCTCACCCACTAGGGGCAGACACTAAAGACAATGGGAACTACAAACCTGCAGCCTGTGAAAAGGAGACCCCAAACACAGTAAGTTAAACAAAATGAGAAGACAGAGAAACATGCAGCAGTTGGAGCAAGGTAAAAATCCACCAGACCAAACAAATGAAGAAGAAGTAGGCAGTCTACCTGAAAAAGAATCCAGAGTAATGATGGTAAAGATGATCCAAAATCTTGGAAATAGAATGGAGAAAATACAAGAAACGTTTAACAAAGACCTAGAAGAACTGAAGCACAAACAAACAACAATGAACAATGCAATAAATGAAATTGAAAATTCTCTAGAAGGAATCAATAGCAGAATAACTGAGGCAGAAGAACGGATAAGTGACCTGGAAGATAAAATAGTGGAAATAACTACCACAGAGCAGACTAAAGAAAAAAGAATGAAAAGAATTGAGGACAGTCTCAGAGACCTCTGGGACAACATCAAACGCACCAACATTTGAATTATAGGGGTCACAGAAGAAGGGAAAAAGAAAGGGTCTGAGAAAATATTTGAAGAGATTATAGTTGAAAACTTCCCTAATATGGGAAAGGAAATATAGTCAATCAAGTCCAGGAAGTGCAGAAAGTCCCAAACAAGAAAAATCCAAGGGGAAACACGGCAAGAGACATATTAATCAAATTATTAAAAATTAAAAACAAAGAAAAAATATTAAAAGCAGCAAGGAAAAGCAACAAATAACATACAGGGGAATCCCCATAAGGTTAACAGCTCATCTTTCAGCAGAAATTCTGCAAGCCAGAAGAGAGTGGCAGGACATATTTAAAGTGATGAAAGGGAAAAACTACAACCAAGATTACTCTACCCAGCAAGGATCTCATTCAGATTCAATGGAGAAATTAAAACCTTTACAGACAAGCAAAAGCTAAGAGAATTCAGCACCACCACACCAGCTTTACAACAAATGTTAAAGGAACATCTCTAGGCAGGAAACACAAGAGAAGGAAAAGAGACCTACAAAAACAAACCCAAAACAATTAAGAAAATGGTAATAAGAACATACATATCGCTAATTTCCTTAAATGTAAATGGATTAAATGCTCCAACCCAAAGATACAGACTGGCTGAATGTATACAAAAACAAAACCCATATATATGCTGTCTACAAGAGACCCACTTCAGACCTAAGGATACATACAGACCGAAAGTGAGGGGATGGAAAAAGATATTCCATGCAAATGGAAATCAAAAGAAAGCTAGAGTAGCAATTCTCATATCAGACAAAATAGACTTTAAAATAAAGACTATGACAAGAAACAAAGAAGGACACTACATAATGATCAAGGGATCAAACCAAGAAGAAGATATAACAATTGTAAATATTTATGCACCCAACATAGGAGCACCTCAATAAGGCAAATGCTAACATCCATAAAAGGGGAAATAGACAGTAACACAATAATAGTAGGGGACTTTAGCACCCCTCTTTCACCAAAGGACAGATCATCCAATCTGAAAATAAATAAGGAAACACAAGCTTTAAATGACACATTAAACAAGATGGACTTAATTGATATTTATAGGACATTCCATCCCAAAACAACAGAATACACTTCCTCCTCAAGTGCTCATGGAACATTCTCCAGGATAGATCATATCTTGGTTCACAAATAAAGCCTCATAAATTTAAGAAAACTGAAATCATATCAAGTATCTTTTCCAACCACAATGCTATGAGACTACATATCATTTATAGGGAAAAATCTGTAAAAAATACAAACACATGGAGGCTAAACAGTTTGTTACTAAATAACCAAGAGATCACTGAAGCAATCAAAGAGGAAATCAGAAAATACCTAGAAACAAATAACAATGAAAACATGATGACCCAAAACCTATGGGATGCAGCAAAAGCAGTTCTAAGAGGGAAGTTCATAGCAAAACAATCCTACCTCAAGAAACAAGAAAAATCTCAAATAAACAACCTAACCTTACACCCAAAGTAATTAGAGAAAGAAGAACCAAAAACCCCACAGTTAGCAGAAGGAAAGAAATCATAAAGATCATATCAGAAATACATGAAAAAGAAATGCAGGAAACGATAGCAAAGATCAATAAAACTAAAAGCTGGTTCTTTGGGAAGATAAACAAAATTGATAAACCATTAGCCAGACTCATTAAGAAAAAAGGGGAGAAGACAAATCAACAGAATTAGAAATGAAAAAGGAGAAGTAACAACTGACTGCAGAAATACAAAGGATCATGAGAGATTACTACAAGCAACTATATGCCCATAAAATGGACAACCTGGAAGAAATGGACAAATTCTTAGAAAAGCACCACCTTCCAAGACTGAACCAGGAAGAAATAGAAAATATAAACAGACGAGTCACAAGTACTGAAACTGAAACTGTGATTAAACATCTACCAACAAACAAAAGCCCAGGTCCAGATGCCTTCACAGGCGAATTCTATCAAACAGTTAGAGAAGAGCTAACACCTATCCTTCCCAAACTCTTCCAAAATATAGCAGAGGGAGGAACACTCCCAAACTCATTCTACAAGGCCATAATCACCCTGATACCAAAACCAGACAAAGATGTCACAAAAAAGGAAAACTACAGGCCCATATCACTGATGAACATAGATGCAAAAATCCTCAACAAAATACTATCAAACAGAATCCAACAGCACATTAAAAGGATCATATGCCATGATCAAATGGGGTTTATCCCAGGAATGCAAAGGTTCTTCAATATACACAAATCAATCAATGTGATACACCATATTAACAAATTGAAGGCTAAAAACCATATGATAATCTCAATAGATGCAGAAAAAGCATTCAACAAAATTCAACACCCATTTATGATTAAAAAAACTCTCCAAAAAGTGGGCATAGAGGGAACCTACCTCAACATAATAAAGGCTATATATGACAAATCCACAGCCAGCATCATTCTCAGTGGTTAAAAGTGAAACCATTTCGTGTAAGATCAGGAACAAGACAAGGGTGCCCATTCTCACCACTATTATTCAACATAATTTTGGAAGTTTTAGCCATGGCAATCAGAGAAGAAAAAGAAATAAAAGGAATTCAAATCAGAAAAGAATAAGTAAAGCTGTCTCTGTTTGCAGATGACATGATACTATACATAGAGAATCCTAAAGATGCTACCAGAAAACTACTAGAGCTAATCAATGAATTTGGTAAAATAGCAGGATACAAAATTAGTGCACAGAAACCTCTTGCATTCCTATACACTAATGATGAAAAATCTGAAAGAGAAATTAAGAAACACTCCCATTTATCACTGAAACAAAAAGAATAAAATACCTAGGAATAAACCTACCTACTGAGACAACAGACCTGTATGCAGAAAACTACAGACACTGATGACAGAATTTAAAGATGATACAAACAGATGGAGAGATATACTATGTTTCTGTATTGGAAGAATCAACATTGCAAAAATGACTATACTACCCAACGTAATCTACAGATTCAATGCAATCCCTATCAAACTACCAATGGCATTTTTCACAAAACTAGGGCAAAAAATTTCACAATTTGTATGGATACACAAAAGACCCCGAATAGCCAAAGCAATCTTGAGAATGAAAAACGGAGCTGGAGGAGTCAGGCTTCCGGACTTCAGACTCTACTACAAAGTTACAGTAATCAAGACAGTATGGTACTGGCACAAAAACAGAAATATAGATCAATGGAACAGGATAGAAAGCCCCGAGATAAACCCACACACATATAGTCAGCTTATTTTTGATAAAGGAGGCAAGAATATATAATGTAGAACAGACAGCTTCTTCAATAAGTTGTGCTGGGAATACTGGACAGCTACACTTAAAAGAATGAAATTAGAATGCTCCCTAACACCATACACAAAAATAAACTCATAATGGTTTAAAGACCTAAATGTAAGGCCAGACACTATAAAACTCCTAGAGGAAAGCATAAGCAGAACACTCTATTACATAAATCACAGCAAGGTCCGTTTGACCCACTTCCTAGAGAAATGGAAATAAAAACAAAAATAAACAAAGGGGACATAATGAAACTTAAAAGCTTTTGCGTAGCAAAGCAAAACATAAACAAGATGAAAAGACAGCTCTCAGAATGGGAAAAAATATTTGCAGACGAAGCAACTGACAAAAGATTGCAAGCAGCTCATGCAGCTCAATATCAAAAAAACAAACAACCCAATCCAAAAATGGGCAGAAGGCCTAAATAGACATTTCTCCAAAGAAGATATACAGATTGTCAACAAACACATGAAAGGATGCTCAACGTCACTAATCATTAAAGAAATGCAAATCAAAACTACAATGAGGTATCACCTCTCAGCAGTCAGAATGGCCATCATCAAAAACTCTACAAACACTAAATGCTGGAAAGGGTGTGGAGAAAAGGGAACCCTCTTGCACTGATGATGGGAATGTAAATTGGTACAGCCACTATGGAGAACAATATGGAGGTTCCTTAAAAAACTAAAAATAGAACTACCATGGGACCCAGCAATCCCACTCTTGGGCATATACCCTGAGAAAACCATAATTCAGAAAGAGTCATGTACCACAATGCTCATTGCAGCTCTATTTACAATAGCCAGGGCATGGAAGCAGCCTAAGAGATCATTGACAGATGAGTGGATAAAGAAGATGTGGCACATATATACAATGGAATATTAGCCATATAAAGAAATGAAATTGAGTTATTTGTAGTGAGGTGGATGGACCTAGAGTCTGTCATACAGTGTGAAGTGAGTCAGAAAGAGAAAAACAAATACTGTATGCTAACACATATATAAGGAATCTAAAAAAAAAAAAGGTTCTCATGAACCTATGAGCAGGACAGGAATAAAGACAGAGGTAGAGAATGGACTTGAGGACACGGGGAGGGGGAAGCATAAGCTGGGATGAAGTGAGACAGTACCATTGTCATATATACACTACCAAATGTAAAATAGATAGCTAGTGGGAAGCAGCTGCATCACACGGGGAGATCAGTTCGGTGCTTTGTGACCATCTAGAAGGGTGTGATAGGGAGGGTAGGAGGGAGGTGCAAGAGGGAAGGGATATGATGATATATGTATACATATAGCTGATTCACTTTGTTATACAGCAGAAACTAACACAAGATTTTAAAGCAATTATTCTCCAATAAAGATGTTAAAAAAAATTTCCTGAAATGCTAGCTATTATAATTTATAAAAGTCTTTATTTTAATTACCTAAAATAAAGCAGTAAATCCAGACAACCATATAAAGAGAATGTCAATGTAATTTTGTGTTTGTCAATTTGATAAACATGAATACTGTACAGTTGATTCCTATGAGTTATTTTTTACTTGCCAGGGAATTTTTTAAAAATGGTTTTACTACTTTATTTTATTTTAATTAATTATTAAATAAAAATTTTAAATTGTATTTATTTATTTTTGGCTGCGTTTGGTCTTCATTGCTGCTCACAGGCTTTGTCTAGCTGTGGTGAGCCGGGGCTACTCTTCATTGCGGTGCGGGGGCTTCTCATTGTGGTGGCTTCTGTTGTTGCAGAGCACAGCCTCTAAGCATGCGGGCCTCAGTAGTTGTGTCACGTGGGCTCAGCAGCTGTGGCTCGCAGGCTCTAGAGCGCAGGCTCAGTAGTTGTGGCATATGGGCCCAGCTGCTCTGCAGCATGTGGGATCCTCCCAGAACAGGGCTCGAACCCATGTCCCCTGCATTGGCAGGCAGATTCTTAACCACTGAGATACCAGGGAAGCCCCGCCAGAGAAATTTTATGGTGGTAAAATATACGTAACATGAAATTTGCCATTTTTAAATGTACAGTTTAATGGCATTAAGTACATTCACGTTGTTATGCAGCTATTACCATTATCTATCTCCAGAACTTTTTCATCATTCCCAACTACCAGAGAATTTTAACCATTGCTCTTCTCCAGAGTTTCAGAGAAAGTTGTGTAGACATTTTGCTTTTTTGGAGATACTGCAAGTATTAAGAGTAAACATGTTCTAAGTTTAGTCTCCCTTCTAAATGTTTGATGCCTTTATGATTTTATGGTTGAAAGGTATTGACTCTCTCCCTTCCCCTGAGTATTGTTGCATATAAAAGCCCAGAACTTCTGTAGCATCTCACTTCCAGCCTGAGGATGGGGCTGACACTTGGATGTAAGCTTCTCTGAAGCCAACTTTCAATTGAGCCAATGCATTTCCATGGTTGAAGCTAGTCTGAGTTGAATTCTCTTTTATTTGCTGTGGAAGTCATCTCAGCTAAAACACTGCTCCAAGGGTTAAGTTTTTAAAAATTATGTCACTTGATGGAATACACTTTAGGTATCTGAAAATTCACTTATGACAATCTACATGCTATTTTTCTATGTTTTTTCCCCTTAGGACTTTTGAATTATCCTAAACCAAGATTAATAATATAGTGACTAAGTCCTCTCTGCATCAGGTTGGGGAAGCCATCTCTTTTCCTCCTTCATATGGTTCTCAGACCAGGAGTAAGAGAATGAGTTAGTTAACTTCCTATCTAGAGCATTCTAACATGAGCTGTGGCTTGTCTTTCTCCCTTAGAATTGGAGGATAGGTCTTCTGAATTTTTGATGACTGCTTTTCAGGAGTATTTAATTGTGCTGCTTATGACTTCTCATAATAGGCTTCTCATGGCTTAGCCTTGTGAATCTTCTTCCTACTTTTTCCCCAGTAGTGTTGTGTCTGCCCCTCCCACCTCACAACTCCTCATCATTCCAGAGGAAATGAGCTACTGGGACCATGTTGTATAGTCCTGGACTAATTCTTAATAGAGGGCATGAATGTGAACCTTAGGGATCAATTCAGAAAATTCTCAATTGTTATCCTTTAAAATATTTTTTCTCTCCCATTATCTCTATTTTTTCTTTCTGGAAGTCCAGTTAGGTATTTTTAGACTTCATCATTTTATTCTCAATATTTTTTTATTTTTCTTCATATTTTCTATCATCTCTCTTGGTGCTGTATTCTTGTAACCCCTCTTCAACTCTCAGTTCACTAGTTTTGTCTTCTTATATATCTAAACTGTTGTTTTATCATGTCCACTGAATTTCTATTTTACACTTTAAAAAACTGAAGTGTAGTTGATTTACAATGTTGTGTTAGTTTCAGGGGTATAGCAAAGTGATTCAGTTATACATACATATGTATCTATTTTTTTCAAATTCTTTTCCCTTATAGGTTATTACAAAATATTGAATATAGTTCCCTGTGCTATACAGTAGGTCCTTGTTGGTTATCTATTTTATATATAGTAGTGTGTATATGTTAATCCCAAACTCCTAATTTATCCCTGCCCCTGCTTTTCTCTTTGGTAACCATAAGTTTGTTTTCTATGCCTGTGGGTCTATTTCTGTTTTGTATATAAGTTCATTTGTATCATTTTTTTTAAAGATTCCACATGTGTGATATCATGTGGTATTTGTCATTCTCCATCTGGCTTACTTCATTTAGTTTGATAATCTCTTGGTCTATCCATGTTGCTGCAAATGGCATTATTTCATTCTTTTTTATGGCTGAGTAGTATTCCACTGTATATATGTACCACATCTTCTTTATCCATTCATTTGTCTTGGACACTTAGGTTGCTTCCATGTCTTGGCTATTGTAAATAGTTCTGCAGTGAACATTGGGGTGCATGTATCTTTTCAAATTATGGTTATTTTTAGTGACCATATTTTTCATTTCTAGCAGTTTTACTTTTCTGTCTTTTTCAGCTTAGCCTGATATCTTTAAATAATATTCTGATCCTTTTTTGTACTTTTGCTACTCTATTTTATTACTTTAAATATTTATTTTATATTTTGGTTTTACATCTCCAGTATCTTTGCCTTTGCAGGTCTGATTCTGCCATCTGTTGCTTGTGCTGACTATTCACACTCACAATGGCTTGTTTCCTCGTGGTTTGCCACTTCTAATTAAGTTCATATTCCTTGGAAGTTTGTCAGTAGGTTTTATTTGAATCTTGGGTTTAGAGTATGTTCTCAAGAGAAGATTCAGGTCTGTTCCTGCCTGACAGCTGGTGAGGCAAAACCCAGGAAATACTTATTTGGTTTGAGCTTTTGCTTTTTTAGATCGCACGAGAGTGTGAATTCTGGCCCTAAAAGCCTATGAGTGTGGGTTTTGGTTCATTATAAAATACATTTTTATATTATTCAGTGACTTTGAGGGTCCTATCCTGGGAGTTATCTTCTGGACATCGAATTCTCCACGATGCCTAAAATGGGAGTGCTCATTTTAATATGGCATGATCTCCCCCCAAGTTATCCCCCTTCAAATATTTTCTACCTAGAGTTTCCTGGAGAGTCTGGTTCATGAGTGATCCACAGCAAGGGCCTCAAGTTAATATTGGCCAAATGGCTTAATTCCTACTTTGCTATTTCTATGACTTGTGACCACTCAGAGATCACTTCTGTGCTTGGTGACTATTGCTGATATCCCCACTGTATTCCTGTGGACAAAGGACTGCAACTATCCTTTTTTTAAAAAAAGTACAAGTTCTGGCCAATTTTATTAAAGAAAAATTTTGCAAGATTTACTTTTTACTAGTCTGTTCTGACATGCTTCTAATGATATCAGAATCATCTAGATCAATGATACCCAGTGTGCATACTCTGTAGTTTTTTCCCACACCCTGTGCCCCATTCAGTATTATTGCCACTGTAGTGATGGACACCAGTTTTGGCTAACATGGTATAGTACTCTATTTCAGATTTCCTGAAGGTGTGGCAGTTGTTGGTGAGGATGACCAGTTTCACTTTGCCTTGTTTGATCATTCCCTTAGCTACTCCTTCTGGAGCATATACAGACTCTATCCATTTCCCCACCTCTAGGCCTGGAGATATTAGAAATAGAACACAAGTTATGCCACCACTAGAAGTAGCACCCACAGGCCCAATGCTATCCTTAGAATTCTTTACCAGGTAGGCTTTATACCTTTAGACTTGTAGTCATGTGCTTGTGGTTCTTTCATCCTCTTCCACTGGGAGTACCTCATCTCTTCGGTCCTCAGAATTCAATCCAAATTGAGCAACAGTAGTCTCACCCTTATAAGCCCTTTACCCTCAAATTTTATATGCCAGCCCCATTGCTGCTCTAGGATTTATCTCTTCAAAGGATAATTGATATGGAAATATCCATTCTGGTCAGGTTTAATTCCCTCCTCTCTTTTAGGAGTATAATCTGGCCACATCAGTCCCCAAGACAGTGAGAACGTCATTACATTTTCTAAAGCCAGGCATTCTGTGTTAAAGAGCTCTCCCATATCCCCATGTCTGATACACAAACAGTTGGGTCCAGGCTGTGCTGGGCCAAGCACAGTCCAGCCCCTTCCTTCCAGTCTGAGGTAATGAGGTAAGAGGTATGAGGTAAGAGAAGGTCAGCCCTGCATGGCTGCCTGCCATAGCCTGAGCTCTGCTGCTTAAATATGGACAAGGATATGCATAGTTTCCTAAGAACAACTAACATAATGTTGAGAGCTAGGTCTTTCTGTATCTGTATTTAGAGTTAAAAATACCATTCTCTTATTATACAGAGAATCAGGAGCTTAAAGTGACTGTTTGCCTTTGTGATGGTTAATTTTATGTGTCAACTTGACTGGGCCATGGTGCCCAGATATTTGGTCAAAATTGTTCTGGAAGTTTCTGTGAAGGTGTTTTTGGATGATATTTATATTTAAATCTGTGGGATTTCAGTAAAACAGATTGCCCTTCATAAAGTGGGTAGGGCTCATCCAATCATATGAGGACCTGAATAGAACAAAAGACTGGATTACAGTCTTGCCCTACCTTCTTGGGATAGCATGACTTTAAGCATTCTCCCTTTGTTTGGTATCATGAAATTGCTCAGTTAGACTGCAGACTTTACCCAAAGGTGTGTGTAGGTAACAGTGAGTCTCAAGGGGAGATGGGTCACATCTGACAATCAGGTGTATTTGCTATTGCAGAAGGTAAATCAGCTATAGGTAAATCTAATAAAATTAGTAGTTGTTTTAAACCTATTATATGCTCACTATGGTAAAAAATATCAAGAGGATGTAAGGATGTATTTTCTACTGTTGCTAGAGAGATAAGAGGTATAGACTGGGAAAAAAACTGTATCATGAAAAATACTTTGGCTGATAATTTATTAAGGTATTAAACTGTGTCTCTCCTACTCTCTTCTCTCTCTCTCTTTCCATATATATATATAAAAATATATATTTTATATATATATATTTAATATATGTTATATATTGTGTGTGTGTGTTTTGGTACTCTAAAGGCTTCATTCTTCCAGGAGTCATTTTACTGAGGAACAAATGTTGAAATAACACTACAATTAGATGGCATGATTAGGTGACTTAGTGTTGAGAAGAATTCCAGTGTATGTTTGATGAGCCAGTTTTTCCTTTTTGAGACATAGATTAATTATGCCGTACGCTGGAAAAGAGAATATGCCAGGAAAGGGACCCTAGAGCTTGATAGCCATGAGAGAGAAGCTGTGAAGTCCACCAGAGCCAGTTCCATCCCTTGTCCGCACCAGGGGCTGCATGGGAGGCCAGCCAGGGTGAAGCTGTTCTCTGGCTGCTGCCTGGTTTGGACTAGCTACCAAATGTAGGGCTCGACCTATAGATAGTCATCTATGCCCTGAGATTCTGCCTTTGCCTTGTCTGACTCATCATGTGGGAATGCCCTCTTTTCCATCCAGGTCCCTGGAAACTTCTTCTGGATTAGCAGGTGGGGTATTTGGACGCTTTATAAAGTGTTAGTAGTTTGAGGTCTTTGTGTCTGCCCAAAGGGAGACTACTCATAACACATTTGAAATCTCCCCCTGAGCCAGGAATGTGATAGAATACATCTCACGGGTAGTAAGTTCTCACAGGGTGAATAGTAGGTGGGTGTGAGAAGCTTAAAGATGATACTTGGGTCTTTAATGATGTTGCTCTTTTTTTTTTTTTTTTTTGCGGTACGTGGGCCTCTCACTGTTGTGGCCTCTCCCATTGCGGAGCACAGGCTCCGGACGTGCAGGCTCAACGGCCATGGCTCACGGGCCTAGCCGCTCCGCGGCATGTGGGATCCTCCCGGACCGGGGCACGAACCTGTGTCCCCTGCATCAGCAGGCGGACTCTCAACCACTGCGCCACCAGGGAAGCCCTGATGTTGCTCTTGATCATGCCTTGTGCAGATACAGCTTAGGTCTGAATCAGGTCTGAATAAACCATTCAAGAGTCAGAAGATAGGGGTCTGAATCCTGATCTGACACAAGGCATGAGAGCTTCAGCAATTCACTTAACTTTCTGGGATTAATTTCCTTCTCTATTGAAATGGAAATAAAAACAAAAATAAGCAAATGGGACCTAATGAAACGTCAAAGCTTTTGCACAGCAAAGGAAACCATAAACAAAATACCAAAAGACAACCCTCAGAATGGGAGAAAATATTTGCAAATGAAGCAGCTGACAAAGGATTAATCTCCAAAATTTATAAGCAGCTCATGCAGCTCAATAACAAAAAAACAAACAACCCAATCAAAAAATGGGCAGAAGACCTAAATAGACATTTCTCCAAAGAAGATATACAGACTGCCAACAAACACATGAAAGAATGCTCAACATCATTAATCATTAGAGAAATGCAAATCAAGACTACAACGAGATATCATCTCACACCAGTCAGAATGGCCATCATCAAAAAATCTAGAAACAATAAATGCTGGAGAGGGTGTGGAGAAAAGGGAACACTCTTGCACTGCTCGTGGGAGTGTGAATTGGTACAGCCACTGTGGAGAACAGTATGGAGTTTCCTTGATAAACTACAAATAGAACTACCATATGACCCAGCAATCCCACTACTGGGCATATACCCTGAGAAAACCATAATTCAAAAAGAGTCATGTACCAAAATGTTCATTGCAGCTCTGTTTACAATAGCCTGGAGATGGAAACAACCTAAGTGTCCATCATTGGATGAATGGATAAAGAAGATGTGGCAGATATATACAATGGAATATTACTCAGCCATAAAAAGAAACGAAATTGAGCTATTTGTAATGAGGTGGATAGACCTAGAGTCTGTCATACGGAGTGAAGTAATTCAGAAAGAGAAAGACAAATACCATATGCTAACACATATATATGGAATTTAAGAAAAAAAAATGTCATGAAGAACCTAGGGGTAAGACAGGAATAAAGACACAGACCTACTAGAGAATGGACTTGAGGATATGAGGAGGGGGAAGGGTAAGCTGTGACAAAGCGAGAGAGTGGCATGGACATATATACACTACCAAACGTAAGGTAGATAGTGGGAAACAGCCGCATAGCACAGGGAGATCAGTGCTTTGTGACCGCCTGGAGGGGTGGGATAGGGAGGTGGGAGGGAGGGAGACACGGGAGGGAGGAGATGTAGGAACATATGTATATGTGTGGCTGATTCACTTTGTTGTAGAGCAGAGGCTGACACACCATTGTAAAGCAATTATACTCCAATAAACATGTAAAAAAAAAATTTCCTTCTCTATTAGACATGGTTAATCATTTCAAAAATTAATTATATTTGTGAAATCCCTTTGGAAACTAGAAAGCACAATATAAATATGAGTTTTTACTAATTCTTTCCTCACCTACAAAATTAGGATAAGAATGATTTTTATGCTTAAGGGTTGTTATAAAGGTTAGGTAAGTAAGGCAACAAGAAATAATTTCAAAAATGCTTTGTATCTAGAAGAGTTATTTTTTTAAGTGCATATATGGATTTAATTAATTTGTGCTTTAAAGTGAGGTCGTTTTTGGCCTAACTTCCTCTTTCCTTCCCCTTATCCTCCACCACCCCCATCTTTTCAGTACGAGAATTTAATAATATTTTGCATGCTCCCTATGGCTAATAAAGACTCTGTTTTGCTCATGTAAATAGAGTTACAGGAGACAAATCCTTTCTCTTGGTGGCTGAGTCTTACCTAAGTAGGAATTAGCACATATTCATGGATATTTCTTCCTGACATTATGATATTCGTGCACAAAATCTATCCCTGGGTGGTGGTTTGTTTAACTATCATCACCATACTCCATCTATTTCACTGAAATGCACAGTGAATGTTCCTAATGCAACTCTCTACTCAAATTGTGGTAAAATTATATCAAGCACCTCTTTAGACCAAAATAACTCCATTACTTCGTTTATATTTTAAGTGGCAGAGGCTCCTGGAATTAGCATTCATCCTTCTGATGCAGATGCTCCCTGGAGAAAAATAGTCACACCCACCATAACGTGATTAATAAATAATGATCAGACCATTGAGGGACAGTGTAATTACTCATCATACTGATACTGTTTAGTTGCTTGTAAGCATTTTGTCAAAAAATGCATCCATATAATGTAACACAAAGTAAATTTTATTTTTTCAAAAATGTTTTATACCTAGTTAAATCTTAACTGCAGACTTAGTAACTTTGTAGACAAAAAAAAACACCCATAATTTAAAATATAGTTTGGATGTTCTCCTTGGCTCCTCATCAATCATTTTATTTTTACATAGTTATTGTCAAGATATATGGAGTCTGTAAGGCTCTTTTTTCACTCATGTTTGTATTTTCATGAAGTAAGTTCTGCATACCTTTTTTCTGGGTTGTTGTTTGATGTTGTTTTATCTCATACTTTGCTTAATCATCCCCCTCTTGTGGGCCAGTTGTATTAAAACTGTTTACCTGGATATAAAAATGTCAGCTTCTCTTTATTCATTACTAATATCTCCATCTTCAAATTGTTTAAATAAGTAGTTTTCCCCATTTGATGAACATCTAAGTAACCTTTGGAGATTTGTAAAATAAAGAGATTATTTTGTCTCATGCTAAATTTACTGAATAGTATCTGTGGGGATGCTTGCTTGTGAATTTTGAGAAAGCTCTTCAGCTAATTTTGATGAAGAAAGAAGTCTGTGTTGACCATATGGAGCAGATACTATATACTCTGTGGATGCAGCTAAAATAAGCTCCGTAACAACCATTATCTTCTTTAGCTAACGCTTATACACATACACATGCGCACATACAGTTTTTGTATAATTTTAACTTCAGTGGACATAGTCAGCTCTAGCATGATGTCACAACTGTTCTACGTAGTTCTGCCAGCTTCATGGGTTTATCTGCCTCGTATCTTCTCAACTAGAGAATAAACTAAATGATTGAAAACTAAGTTTCTGTTTCCTCTGTATCCCCGGAGTACTCAGCACAGGGCTGAGTGCACAGTAGGGTCTCTGGTAATATTGTCTTCTCCATTCCTAGCCAGATGAAGCCAGCTCATCCATACTGTGAAGCAGATGCTAAAATACAGCTCCAGTCTCAGGTGTTTATCCAGGCTCACCCTGAGAGCTTAGCTCCTGTGATTCCTTTTGTTGGTTTCAGTGTTCTTAGAGATTTATTCATTTATTTGTTCATCCAAATATTCATTGAGTCCCCATGTGTCTATGCCAGATACTGAGGACATAGAGCCCATCCTATCCTATATATCCTGTCCCATCTGCCAGCAAGGATCTTATCATCTGGTGTTGCCTCTGGTTAAGAGTTCCCTTCCTCAGAGAAAGAAGTCAGGCAGCTAATCGGAGCCCTGTGTTTGGGTAGGAGGATACACTGCCCTAGCTGCCATGTTTTAGCTCACATTAAAATACGTGAAAGTTTTCAAACTCACAGCCAACATAATACTAAATGTTGAAAAGCTGAAAGCCTACCTGCTAAATTCTGGAACAAGACAAGTATGCCCACTCTCACCACTTCTATTCAACATATTATTGGAAGCCTTAGCCACAGCAATCAGAGAAGAAAAAGAAATAAAAAGTATCCAAATTAGAAGGGAAGAGGTAAAATTGTCATTATATGCAGTTGACATGATACTCTATATAGAAAAATGCAAAGACTCCGCACAAAAACTATTAGAACTGATAAAGGAATTCAGCAAGGTAGCAGGATACAAGATAAACACACAGAAATCTGTTGCATTTCTTTACACTAACAATGAAATATAAGAAAGAAAAAGTAAAAAAAAAAATCCCATTTAAAATTATATTAAAAAAATTACCTAGGAATAAATCTAACCAAGGAGGTGAAAGACTTACATGCTGAGAACTATAAAACACTGATAAAGGAAATCAAAGATGATTCAAGGATATGGAAAGATATCCCATGCTCTTGGTTTGGAAGAATTAGTATAGTTAAAATGGCCATACTACCCAAATGAATCTACAGATTTAATGCGATCCCTATCAAATTACCCATGACATTTTTCACAGAACTAGAACAAATAATCCTAAAATTTATATGGAACCACAAAAGACCTAGAATTGCCAAAGCAATCATGAGGAAAAAGAACTAACTCAGTCATAATCCTTCCAGACTTCAGACTATTACTACAAAGCTACAGTACTGGTATTGGCACAAAAACAGACATATAGATCAATGGAACAGAATAGAGAACCCAGAAATAAACCCACACACCTGCGGTCAATTAATCTTCAACAAGGGTGGCAAGAATATACATACAATGGAGAGGAGACAGTCTCTTCAGCAAGTGGTGTTGGTAAAGCTGGACAGCTGCATGTAAATCAATGAAGTTAGAACACTCCCTCACACCATACACAAAAATAAACTCAAAAATGGCTTAAAGACTTAAATATAAGACATGACACCATAAAACTCCTAGAAGAGAACTTGGGCAAAACATTCTCTGACATAAATCCCAGCAATATTTTCTTAGGTCAGTTTCCCAAGGCAGAAGAAATACAAGCGGAAATAAACAAATAGGACCCAATTAAACTTACACGCTTTTGCACAGTAAAAGAAACTGTAAACAAAATGAAAACATAACCTATGGACTGCGATAAAACATTTGAAAATGATGCTACTGACAAGGGCTAAATTTCCAAAACATACAAATAGCTCATACAATGCAATATCAAAAAAACAAACAACCCAATCAAAAAATGGACAGAAGACCTAAATAGACATTTCTCCAAAGAAAACATACAGATGGTCAACAGGCACATAAAAAGATACTCAACACTGCTAATTATTAGAGAAATGCAAATCAAAACTACGATGAGGGTACCATCTCACATTGCTCAGAATGGCCATCATCAAAAAGCTCACAAATAATAAATGCTGGAGAGGGTGTGGAGAAAAGGGAAAACTGTTGGTGGGAATGTAAATTGGTGCAGCCAGTACAGAAAATAATATGGAGGTTGCTTAAAAACCTAGAAATAGAGTTACCATATGATCCAGCAATCCTGCTCCTGGGCATATATCCAGAAAAGAAGAAGACTCTAATTGGAAAAGATACATGCACCTCAAATTTCATTGCAGCACTATTTACAAGAGCCAAGACATGGAAGCTACCTAAATGTCCACTGACAGATGAATGGATAAAGAAGATGTGGTATGTATATAACAATGGAATATTACTCAGCCATAAAAAAGAGTGAAATAATGCCATTTGCAGCAACATGGATGAACCAAGAGATTATCATACTAAGTGAAGTAAGTCAGACAGAAGAAGACAAATATCATATATCACTTATATGTGGAATCTAAAGTAACGCTAAAAATGAATTTATCTGCAAAACAGAGACTGAGTCACAGACATGAAGAACAAACTTATGGTTACCAAATGGGAGGAAGGGAGGAGGGATAAACTGAGAGTATGAGATTGACAGATACACACTACTATATATAAAATGGATAGACAGCAAGGATTTGCTGTATAGCACAGGGAACTATGTTCGATATCTTGTAATAACCTATAAAGGAAAATAATCGAAAAAGAATATATATATATTCTTTTTCGATTATTTTCCTT
>NW_020837950.1:30561389-30728578 GCF_003676395.1 Aethalodelphis obliquidens | reverse complement strand
ATATATATATACACACACACACACACACACACATATATATATATACACACACACACACACATAAAATATCCAAACCACATTGCTGTACACCTAAAACTAACACCATATTGTAGACCAGCTATACTTCAATAGCAAATAAATAAATAAATAATATAGCTAAATTTTTTTGTGTGGGACATATATTGATTTATGTATTAATCTTATTCCTCCAGCTAGGCTGTAAGCTTCTTGAGGAAAAAAATGTTATTTGTGTCTGTCAGAATGCACTCACGAAACATATAATGTGTTGATTTATCAATTTCTATAATGAAGAGATGGATTGGCTATGAAACTTAGCTCATATTCCTAAATGATTTGACTTGTCTTTCACTGCTTTGCACATCTCACTTCCTTCTCCACTTACCCTGATCTTCAGGGTTGACCAATTGGATCCTTTTCTTTCAACATCTTCCAGCCTTTTGACTCCTAGCAGACATCCAGTCTTAGATCTAAGACTGTTTTACTGCGTTACACCCTGGTGGCTGAGCCCTTTGGAGGAAAATAACTGGCACATTGATGGAGACAAAGACCCCAACAAACTCCTTATCTCTGTGTCCAGCTGGGCCTTAACTCTGGCACACACTTTTTGCTAGCTACTCTCATCCTCAATTTCTTCCTCCTGTTTGAAAGGAAGTGACTCTTTGCCTCTTCCCTTTCCTCCTAAGGCCAATCCCTCCACCTGTGCCCTTGATCCGCTTCCCTCTTGCCTTTTTAGGCTCTTGTTCCATCAATTAATCAGTTTCTTTCTTGAATCATTAACCCCTCCCTCTCTACTGGCTGTTTCCTTTCAGAAAAAAATAAGACACAAATATCATCTATCCTAAAGAAAAACTGTTTTTCTTTCTTGCCATAGGATGATAGATTGGACATTTTGACTGAGGTAACCTGATAGATGTGAAATACTAGAATGAGCTATGAGACAGACCTAGAACTGGTTAGGTGACTGGCTTGCAACCAAGGTATAAAGATGGGATCAGGCAAAATGGTGAGATCTTCCATGGAGCTCACAAGAGTGCAAGTGCCAAGACAAACTGAGCCAATTGCATGGAGGAGTCCTGACTCCAACCCTTAGCCTGGAGCCTGGATCCTACAAGTTCAGTTTGGCCCAGCCAATTGGCAGCTGGTCTGAAGACCTCTGAAACAAGAAATAAAGCTCAGTAATTGGGGAAGGTTTGTCTTGTGGCGTTATTGCAGCAATAGCTGACTAATACAAGCTGGCACTTAAAAAGTGGAGAAACAAGAGTCAAAGGGCGACTCCTCTTACTTCCATGCCCAGAAGGTCCTATTTCTTCCACCCTTCTGGTTGTCAGGGGAAGAAGTTAATCTACCACAATGATGATTATCTTAATGCATTAAAGTCCTTTCTTTCTGATTTGCTTTCTTTGCTTTCACTTTTCTTCCTTTCTTCTTTCATTCTTTTCTTCTTTTATCTTCTTTTACTACTGAACCCTTACATTTGGTTGGGCCCTAGGAATACAAAACAAATAAGATCCATCTTCTGGTTTAAATGAGGAAATGAACTGGAAACAGATAATTGATCCACATGTAAGTGGTATAAAGTTGTATATAGAAGGTGGTTTTATATAGAAGGTAGAAAAAAAGGGAGAGGTCAGCTCTGGGTATTGCTGCTAACAGTCACTGATCACTTGGGCCAGGCCCTGTGCTAGGGGCAGAGTTGAACAGTCCCTGCCCTTGCTCCCTTCCTTCCAACTTTTTGGAGTCTATGTCGTCACTTCTGTGATTGCACCATGCTCTCCCTACTCTGGGTCCTCCGCACACATTATTCCCTGTTCGGGAAATCTCTTCCTCTTTATCTAGCTACCAACTTTGGATCTTTTCCCATGGGAGGTCTTCTCAACATCCAGGGGTGGGCTGGATTTCCCTTCTAGAGCAATCATAGCACTTGATAGGTCTCTCACTGTAATATGTGTCATATTTGAATTAAATGTCTGTTTTCCTTGCTAGCTAACTAGTCCAAATCAAATCTGTCTGGTTTACTGCCTTTTCTCTGGCAACTGGTTTACTATAGGATACATAGAAGGGACTCAATAAATATTCAGTGAACTGGATGGAATTGAATCACTAAAAGTCTGATATGTGTGGGACAGCAGGTGTGGGAACAGAAGAAGATTTGCAGGAATTACCCTAAAATGATCAATTAGTTCACTTCCTAGCCTCTCGACCAAACACTCAAATTGCTACCCAAATACCCAAATGCTACCCAAGTTGATCCTTGAAGTGGGCAAAAAAGAAAAAAAATAGAAATCCAATTTGGGTCTCCAAGAAGCTCAGCAGCACTTGCCTTGCTGAGAACCCTTGAACAGCTAGAGAATTCCACTCCTGAGCAGCTGGCCTCGCTCATGGCTCGTGACGCAGGCAGTGCTTGGTGATAACATTTCCTGGAATTGATGCGTATCTGCTATGTGTGCGACTCAAGGGCCTTGTTTTATTCACGCAAATACAAACCCCCTGGCAGTGCAGCATAGCCTTTGAATCCTGCTTATCGTGGCAGGAGAGGCTGTGGGAGGCTGTGTGGGAGGCCACTGGCTCCACCAGCTTGGGTTGGGGCCTGGGGGTGCAGAATTGCAGCATGGGGCCCTGTCTGCTCAGGCACTGTCTTTTGTCTTATTGTTGAGAGGCTACTGCCTGTTCTCTGTGTGGTGAAATCACTCAGTTCCTTCTCCTCTTTTTATTGCTGCAAACAGTAAAAATATGAAAATTTTTACCTCCTAGAACCAGACGCCCTGTAGTATCTATGTGACAATTTGAAAAGATTGCTCAGAATGAAAAGGACTATTTTGTACACACGAAATCATCTCCACATGGAATCACACATAAAAATGGCAGGGTTTTCTTAAAACTAACTTCCCATCACCACCCAAAAACAGTAGCTTTACTGATACAAGGGGGGTAGCAAATGGCTGGAGCTAAGAATAGTCTTTACATTTTTAAATGGTTACCAAAAAGGTCAAAAGAAAAACAATATTTCTGGAAAGGGAAAATTAGATGTCATTGACATTTCAATGTCCATTAATAAAGTTTGATTGGAACAGAGCCCTGCCTATTTGTTGAGGGCTTGTCTGGAGCTGCTTTCCTGCTCCAAGAGCAGAGGTGAAGAGTTGGCACAGAGACTCGGTATGACTGGGAAAACCTAAAATATTTACTGTCTTGCTGTTTACAGAAAATGTTTGCTGACCCCTGCACCGGAGGTATATGGATTTGTTAACTGACCCATCCTAAAGTTACCAGAGACTTGCTCAAGGGCCTGTTTTGTGTTTCCAGTAGACTGAACTGAATTCCCTCTTTGAGAAAAGACGTGTGGGCACAGACAGCTCTGATTGCTCTTCAGCTGCCCTTCTCCACCCTGCATATTAGGGTGTGTGTGTGATAATCGTAACCCAGAGCACAGAACAGCAGGAACCACATCATGGTTCAGCACAGAAGGTAGAACTAGTGCTCAGATCTGCTGCCTGCACGTCTAGTGAGGTCTTCTTCTTTTAACAGTGTCCTGGGTACTCAAGAAAACCCAAATAATTCTTTTTTCTTCTTCTTCTTCTTTAAAGGGACTCACACCTCTGGGAAGAATTATTAGGCAAAGACTCTTATCTGAATTATCTCAATGAAACTTTGATAGGTCTCGATGCCCTCCACTTCTTCTCACACAGAGTTACAAGTCTGGGAAGTCCATGGTGGTGTGACAAGAGGTCCCTGAAGCCACAGATTACACATGGCCTACCTTTCGGGGTATTGATATAGTACTTAAAGACCTATGGTAAAAATCCTGATTTTTAGACTTAAACAAGCATGTCTAGGTTACAGAGTAAAGACTCAGAATGTTTAAAGGTGGAGCACAGACTTTAAAGAACTTAACCTGCTTGTGGTGGCCATTTAGGTCAGGGGTCTACATCAGGTCCCTGGAGTAGGAAGGAGGGTGACAGGTACAAATGCATTCTGTCCTATGCGCAGAGGTCTTTGGGTGGAATTGTCAGAGAAGGACTAAAATACTATATTTCTGCAAGTGCTAAACGGGGTATTATTACAGTGGGATTCAGGGCAGTTAAATCGAACCTTCTGGTTTGCGGAGGAGGCAGGAAGGTGGAACAGAGAGGCCTTTGGCCAGACATGGCCAACTTGATCAGTACTGACAGATGCATCATACCCTTTGTCAGGGATCCTCAGACATCCACGTGGATCTGTAGCCCAAGGGGTCCTTTGAGAATCTGCTAAAAGCTGTAGACTCTAAGAAACTGCACTATTAACTTGGGTGTAGAAGAATGATACCTTAACGTAATGTTTATCATAATCTTTGCTGCCGGAGGGGGGCGTATCTTAATCTCAACCAATTTAGGGTAATTCCCTGGGAGTGACTAAGGCCTCAGTAATATGGGGAAGGGTAAAAAGTGAGTCAATGTCTAGTGGGGCATATGGTCTGAATTGTTATCCTAGATGACATTGTCCTTGATTCCTTCTGGTCTTCAGTGGTTTTTCCAGCAGTTCACTCATAAGCTGTCAGTCACAAGCAGTCTCTCACTCCTTTCTGTCCTCTCCCTCTGTGCTAATCCTTTAAGGTATTTTGTTCCTCCCCTGATGCACTGGGCCACTGGCCATTAGAATGTGGATGGAGCTGGCTACAGCCCTTCCCTACTTCCCTGTCAATCTTGGGGGCGTTAGGGATCATGCAACACACACCAAGCTTTTGCATACAATTCCGTTGTGTCCATGGATCTCAGGTTAGTAACCTCTGCCCAAGTCTAAGTCTGAAAAAGGAGGTCTACTATTTTCAGGGTGAGTGGAGGTGAGGAAGAGAGAATGAGATGAACCAGGAGGTTCTCTACTGTTGTCGAATTCCTGGCAAGGGAAAGAAGGGGAGAGAAGGAGTAGGCACCAGTGTGTAGAACATCACTGGCAGCAGGCGGCAGCTAACATCCAAACATAGCCACATGCCTACTGTACTGTGTAATTCTATGGCTCTTTTGGCAGTGCTTGCAGGCACACTCTCTCTGAGTGCTATTGATTTCTTGGGGAAAAGAGATCAAAAACAAGTGTTATACTTGGTGTCATGTGTTTTCTGGGGGAGGTAAATAGATTAGCCAAATTGGACAGACAAGATCAGGGCAAAGAGAGAGGAGGTCTCTGGCACTGTCTTCCCTGAAATGGGATCTCTTAAAATGATCCACAGGGGAAATAAAATGATTGGGCATGGCAGGGATTTGTCCTGAACTCAGATCGAGTGCACATTTTGTTTCCATCTCAGCTTCATGTCCTGAGACTCAAACGCCTCTGCTCTCCATTGGATTGCTGTTTGATATCAGCAATTCTGCTTACCTGTATCTTGACCGTTCCCATCCCCCAAGCTGCCAGGGCTGATTGTCCCTCTGTTTCTGGATATTTTTCTATAACAGAACTGTCCAATAAAACTTTTTGTGATGATGGAAATATTTGAACTCTGCTGTTAAATACAGTAGCCACTGGCCTCATGTGGCTTTTGAGCACTTGAAATATGGCCTAGCATGACTGTAGAACTGGATTTTTAATTTTAGTTAATTTAAATGGAAGTAGCCACATGTAGCTGTTTGCTATCATCTTGGACAGTGCAGTTGTAGATTTTGCAATACTGCTAGTGTGAATTAGTGGCATCCACACATACCACGTGGGATTGGGAGATTGTTAGAAATGTAATACCTTGGGCCTCACCCCAGATCTACTGAACAAGAATCTGCATTTTTAACAATATCTCCAGGCATTAGACTGCACATTAAAGTTTGAGAAGCATTGCTTGAAATGACTGAGTCTCAGGAAAAGACTTGGTATCAATTGGGGTAAACTGGGTTATGCTGCAGTAACAAACAATCCCCAAATCCTAGTGGCTTAAAATAAACAAGTTTTACTTCTCACTAATGCTTCTTGTTTACTGTGGGCTAGAGGGGTCTCTGTTGTCCGTCTTTCTCATTCCAGGTCCTAGGCTAATGGACCAGTACTCTCTGTATCATTTTTCATTGCTGTGGCAGAAGGGAAAACAGAGAGCTCACAGTGAATTTTGTCATTTCTACTCACATTTTATTGGGCAAAGCAAATCATATGACCACACCTAACTCTAAGGAGGCAAGGGGCAATCCTATGAACCATGTATCCAGAAGAGGGAGAAACAGAATATCTGGTGAACATACTTGGTGAACAGCACTAATGACTGCCACACACAACAAGCATAATTAGATCTTTTTTGTTTTGTTTTAACGACCAGTTTTAAGCATTACCATTTCAAGCCTGGACTTGCAATAGCTTTCTAATTGGTCTCTCTGCTGTCCTTCCTTCCTTTGCATCTCTACCACATTAATTCTCCTAAGGCATAGCTCTGAGTTATGTCATTTCTCCACTCAAAACCCTTCAATGACACCTCATTGTCCACCCAGCTAAGTAAATTCCCTTTAGAATGATGTAGTGGAAAGAATGCTACTAATTTATCTGTGTGACCTTGGACAGCATTGCTTAAATTCTCTGAATCTCAGTTTTCTTCTCATTTAACTTGGAGATAAAAATACCTACCTTCAAGGACGGCTATGAATCTTAAATTAAATAATGTGTGTAAAGTGCCTAGTGCATTAAACATTTAGTAAATAAGAGCATAATCATTATCACGAACTCTTAGGGTATACTAAGAGAAGCTCCCCTTCCATCCTTGCTCAATGGCTTACATTCTGAAGATTACTTGTTACAAAATGGCTGCTGGAGCTCCTACCATCACATCCCCACTTCTGGCAGTAGGAGGGAAGAAGCAGGAAAGAATGAATGCTTCCTGAGAGTTCCATATAATGCATCTGCTTGTAATTATTGTTAAACAGTCACAGGGCTACAAGGGAGGTGAAAAATGTAGACTTTTTTTCTAAGTGGCAGTGTGCCCAGCTACAAATTAATTTTTTTAACTAAGAAGGAAGCAGAGACTTGTGGAAGTAGGAAACCGGCAGCTTCTGATATAGTATGTTACTCCAGCCTTCATTGTAATACATATAGTTTTTGGAAGACTTTATACTTCCACTAATGTATACTTGCCAAAAATTCCATCCTACCAAATCCTAGTGGTGTCTGTTTGTCTTGTTGCATTTAAATGTCAATTTCAGCTTATGTATTACTTACACTCTATGCCTTGATGCATGCACATCTGCTCATCCTGCCTATGATAATTCTTAGTCAGAATCCATCTTTCTTAATCTTAACCTTCAGTCCTTCATTGCAACAAGGGAAAGAACAACCAAGAGGTACGGTGCAAAGTGACTGCAGATACCCCAGATGCATTTGACCAGACATGTCTCAGTCAGTGCCCATCTAAATGAGAAATACATTATTTTCTTTGCCCAAATTTACTTGTTCCAAATGTGCTCTGTTTTGATGGTTTGTTGTCAACTTTGCATCCCTATGACCCCTTCTTGTGTTTTCTCTGTGTTGCAGAAGCGAAGTCAGGAACTACATTTATCCATGTCCCCGTTCCTATATTGCTCCGGTTTAGAATTTGCTAATGAAAGGAATTTATATAAGATTTCCAGGCAGAACAGTGGGAGAAACCAGTGTTCTCTGGAGGCCATTGCAGACCCAGAGGAGCTTCCTGGGGAGCTTTGTGCCCTACCTACTTTAAAGCCTCAAGCTCAGCTCCAGCTGCTGACCAAGCAGCCCTTGGGTAGCACTTTCCTGATTGTACTGGCAGCTCCCTATGCCTCTGTTCCCCTGGATCTCCCAATGGCTGAGTGGAATTAATTCTCTAATTCCTATATTAAATGTTTTATATTGAAATAATAGAGCAGCTTCTCTTTTCCTAAATGAGACCTGATTGATATATCCCCTCTCCTCTGAGTTATTTGGTTACAAAAATTTCGAAGACTCTTTGCTTGGAATACTATTTATATAGTCCAGCAGGTATATTCATTTACATCGCAAAGGTCCTTTGAAACTATATAGATAAGAATATATAAGATAATAATAAGATATCTCATATGATTATATATTACAATTTATAATTTATTACATCTTATAAATGTGTTTCTCTCACCCCCTCGAAGGTTTGATTTCCCAGAGTACTAGAGAGTACCTAATACCTATTACTTTAATAACATTATGACAAGAAGGTCTTCCATTTTGCTCTGTAGAAAGGCATTAGGAACCAGTAATGAGTTGGGTGGGGGGTGTAGCAGGAGTAGTGATGGAGTCAAAAAGTGAAGGGGTTGCTCCAAGCCTGGTGGGACTCCAACCTGAATTCCCAGCTCTGCACACCTACTTCAGTGTAGAGCTCAGCTTCCATTGGTTGGCATATGAGTGATCCACCCAAGATTTCATTTGACAGAAATTATTTCACTGCTTAAAAATAAACTTGAAAACTACTACTTTAAAACCTGAGATTTGAGAAGTGTATTAGAAGTCTCAGGTCTTTCACTTAGTAGCCATGTGACCTTGGGCAGGTCATGAGAACTCTCTGAGTTCACCTTCCTCAGTGGCACAATAATACCAATGTCAAAGCATTGCTGAGAGGATGAAGAGAAATAATGCCCGCCAATGTGAAGGGCTATACCAGTCAAGGGTCATGCCCTCCAATGCCTGTAGGGGCTAGGCTGGGGACATAAATGAATGAAATAGGCCAGCATGAATGGGAAAGCATATGTCCCAATGAAAAGGGGCATCCTCAGTTTACTGTTTTGGTTAACATTTGGGAATGTGGTCAGATCTTTCCATTTTTGAAGAAAATCTGGAAATATGGTTTTTTCGAGGGGAATCTCAGGATTTTAAAACGTTGATACTAATTTAACTTTTAAAAGATCAATCAGAGCACATTTGCTCATTTGTGGCTTTTTGGTATGCTCTTTAAGTTACACAGATATCAATTATTATTGTTATTTAAAAATTTTTTTATTTTATATTGGAGTATAGTTAATTAACAATGCTGTGTTACTTTCAGATGTACAGCAGTGATTCAGTTATGCATATACATGTATCTATTCTTTTTTTTTTAGATGAAGAAGGTTAGTAGCTTTAATAAAGTGTGACATATATGAAATGTATTGATACATAAGACTGTAAACCATGTTTTAGCATCAACTGCTGATCCTCACCTGATTAAATTATTATATTGGGGTTGCAAAATAATAATTTTTCTGATTATCACATTCATTATATATTTATTATCTTGCATTCTTCTCCATGTATCTATTCTTTTTCAAATTATTTTCCCATTTAGGTTATTATAGAATATTGAGCAGAGTTCCCTGTGCTATACAGTAAGTCCTTGTTGGTTATCTATTTTAAATATAGCAGTGTGTACATGTCAATCCCAAACTCTCAATGGGCCTTGGAAGCTGTTGTTCTGTAGCCTTTCCTGTGAGCCTGCCTGTCTCCTTGCTTCTGGTAACATACCCTCCCCCTTGACCCAGTCTGGCTGATTGTAGTTTCCCATCTAAGGGGTGGGTATTTGACTGGGGTCGGGCCAATCAGGTTCTTTCTAGGGATCAATATGTGGACTCCATGGGAATTAGGCTATCCTTTCTCACTTGTGTGAGATCACCTTTCTCACTTGTGTATCACACAAGATACACTTGTGTGTATCCTTTCTCACTCAACTGGTCTGACTTAGGCCTAGAGATGCCAATGGCCATATTTCTTAGTCACTTGGTAAAAATCCAGCTGTGGGAAAGAATGAGGCCAAACAGCAGAGGTAAAAGAGACCAAGAGTCTTGGCAACACTGAGTCAGGGAGAACTTCATTTTTTCAGCTCTTGTTTAATCCTGAGAGTTAATAAATTCCCTGTTGGTTTGCTTATCATAATTTGAACTGAACTTTCCTCTATAATGTCCAGCCAAAAGACTATATACCACTATTAGTAATAGTATTAGTAGAGGTAAAATTTCATTATCCATCAATTACTTTAAACACAAGCCAAAAGTAAAATTTTGGATTTTAAAGAACTATCCTTGAACTAAAATTTAGTTTTGAAGAGTTTAAGAACTGTAGTAAGAGACTTGGTATTTGGGATAGTGCAAAGGATAAGCACAAAATGAGACTTTCTATTCTCATGGGCCGTGGTGTGCACTGGCTCTTCATATATTCTCTGCAGTCATTCATCTCTTCATAGAATCTTCCTTTTAGGGAAGTTTCCTGGTACCATTGTGTGAATGTTTCAATAGATTTTTATTCTCCCAGGGCAGAAACCAAGAGCACCGGTCTGGAAGAAAAGATTCAGGCACCAATATTATCTGTCTGGGATAAGTACCAATTTGATAAGAAAATGAAAAATAATGCCTCAGACAGAGCACTTTCCTAGATATGTGTGATGTGCATAACTAAATAGGTGGGTTTGTCTTTTGCTAAATATAACTTAATGGCACTTAAAACCAGGCTATGAAGGGAAGAATTAGAAGGCACAGAATAATATGTAGGATTCACACATGAGATAATTTAAAGGCAAAACATAATCAAAAGTTGAAATGTCTCACTTAGTATAATAGGAGTTTGTAACGCCTGGAAGTTTAGAGAATTGATACTGGTGATAGGAAAAATTATATATTAACTTGATGACACTTCATAAAGATGTAGTGATTTCTGAATGGGTACTGTTAGTTTTATTTTAAATACTGTCTAAGTGAGCAGAGAAAAACTTCCCCAGAGATAGGCAAGCAACCTGCTGGGAGCACAGTTAGGCAAATGTTCCTCAGAGCTGGCAGAAAGCCCGGCAGTGTGTTTCTAAGCATCATTTAAGGTACCTCAAACTCCTTCTTCATTCAAGCCCATGGTTTTTTGAAATGAGCCTTTACTGGGGAGGAAATCTTAGATGTCAAAACAGAGTTGAATCAGTGAATTCTGTGGGCACTTGGGTTAAAAAAAAAAAACCTCTTTTGATACTGCTCCCTAATTGGGATTGTTTTTGTGAATTTAATCACATTAATCCATGTCTCAGTTAATTATGCAATAACATTTACATGCCTGGAGGCAAATTTACAATTTTTGCTCAGACTTTTTCTGAAAATGTGTTGTTACACTTTGAAAAACAGTGCCAAGATACTAAATATAAATTGAATTTTGAGGAGGTTAGAATTTCTGATCTGGCTCTACTACATGTTAGAATATGAGGGGGTGGTCCCTGCCATTGTACTCATCCATGACACTAGGCTGAATTTTCTACTGAAGTTTCACATTTTATCTGCTGACTTGACTTCTGAAAAAGTTCCTTTACTCTTTTCTGTGAGATAAAGATCTAAACATTTCAACCTATCATTAAATATGCTAGCTTCACCATTCAAGACTATGCCTCATGCTGGGCCAGAGTGATCCTCTCAATGCTGATGATAAATGCTTGTTGGAGGTGTGAAGTCTGAACTATGAGGCCAAGTATGATCTTCACTTCACTGAGCTACAGTGTGGCCAGGTGGAGAGTTAAGGTGTGTTTCAGTTTCCAAGTCTTTCCTTCAGAGTCTTGAGATTATAGAAGCCTACTGATTGCATAGGGGTAGATATAAACTATGCCTAAATATTCCCAAAAGTTTGTTGGTGATGCTATTAATTTTGTCTGCTATTAATTAAAATTCCACAAGTATTTATGCTAATATATTTTGATTGATCATAACTTTGAGAATCAGAGGATTATTGAATCTGGGAAGAGTGAATCTTTAACTCATTTAGCTTTCCATTCAAGGCCTAAATCTCTTCTACCATGTCTTTCATGCATTCACTCAGCTGGAAAATTCTTATTAAATGCTATGCTGAGCCAGAGATTGCACTAGGTTTTTGTGAAAGACTCAGAGACAGGTAAAATGTGCTCTGTCCTTGGGGGGTTATAATCTCATGGCCATTGTGCTACATGTTTGTAAATATACTAGCTGATAGACAGGGATAGGTGGCTTAATAGAACCAGAGATGGAATGATAGAGGAGTTTCAGGTAGAAGAGATTTGGCTGATGGAATAATGATAAAGTATTAGAGGAAGTGGGTTTTCAGCTGAGGCATAAAGAAGTGTAGTTAGGTTTGAACCTGTAGGGATGGGAGAGAAGGACATTCCAGTTGGAAGGATAATTTGAGAAAATTAGGGGATTTTATAAAGGGGACATGGAGAAGTTAGGTGTGGCTAGAACATAGGATATGATTAGCGGGTTAACTGGTTGGAAGCATGGTTAGAAGGATGCATAAGAAGTGGATTTTTGCCAGGTCACTGATTCTTTTGAAAGGCAGCCAAAATATGTTGTATGCTATCCTGCAGGAACTGTGGAGGCACTGGCAGTTTTCAAGCAAAGAAATGAATTGATCAAACTGAACGATAGGAAGATGACTGTGGGTGCTGAATATCAGGTGGATTAGGGAACAAAGAGACTAGAGTCAGGGAAATGAGCTGGGGACCATTACATGGTTCAGATAAAAAGTTATTAGAGCTCTAACTAGAGAAGTGGATAGGGGTCAAACCTGTGGGATTTCATGACTGACTATTTGTGGAGGGCAAGGGAAAGAAAGAAGTAGAAGTTACCTTAGCAGTTTTTATCCAAGTATCTGGAAAAGCGGTGATGCTGAGGAGGAAGAACAGATCTGGTGGAGGTAACAGTGGTAATTAGGATGAGTATGCATAAGAAGCTGGCAGCTTATCGAGTTGGCAATGTCCAGAAAACAATGGAAAGTGTGACAGTGAAAGTAGGAAGAAGCATTAGCACTATAAACAGAGCCTTGGGAATACAAATGACATTTGATGACATGAAATTGTAGGAGGTCACCCAAGGAGAGTGTAGAGAGGAGGAAAAGAGGGACAAATTCAGAGATTTACTTTGGAGAATTCATACATTAAGGAATGGGGAGTTCCACAGAGTGAGTATGAACTAGAAAAGGAACAATAACAGAGGAAGGAAGACAGTCAGAGAAAACAAATGAAGTGAGAGTGTCTTAGACCCAGGGATGTGCTCAATATGAAATATCCCAAGAAGATCAATGAGGGTAAGGCTTGAGAGAAAGCCAGTATATCTCTTAGATAAAGTAGCTAGATGATCACTTAAGAGAACCCTTTTTGGAGAACATTGTTGCCATAAATCAGCTTGTAAAGGCCTTAAAAAGAGTTGAAACATCTGTTCAAGATGGGGCAACGAGTTCATGCTGTGTAAATACTTTTTTTTTTCAAGCACACAATAATAGATTTATTAAAGTAAAAACGTTACAAAAGACTTAGTGGGAGATTCTAAATTCAAGGCCAATAAAAATACACAGTGTTGGTGACAGCTGTATCGCAAACCTACTGGGCTTTCTGATTTGAAGCCGGGAGTGGATCTTAGTTTCTGCAAATGTGCTCCTTGTGAGGTGGGGGAGCACAGCCATGCCACTGAGTGAGGCTGCACAGTCTCTACCACTTGGGAAAGGAGACTGTAATAAAAAAAAGTGCCTCATGATGTGTAATTGGTCATTGGCTTTAAAAAGCTGTGGGCTGTGGGGTGGGGAGGAGTTTGGGAAGTGGAAGTGGGAGCAGAGGTTCAGAGGGACAAAAACACAGTCTCATGACTAGGAACTAGGTTCCAGTTACCAGGTGGCTTTGCACCTGTATCTGTGCATTCCCATTATAATGGAGCAGGCTTGGATCTGACCGGTGGAGATAACTACAAAACTTCTATAAAGGAAAGGTGTGAGTGTGAAAAGCTGAAACAAGCACACACACAAAGATAGCATTTAAATTAAAAAAAAAAAAAATCTGTCTACTCCAAGCAAGCTTATAAACAAAATTTTAAAAACATGAAAAATTAATGCTAAAAAGGATAATGAACAAAATTTTTAAAAATCAGAACATGAATTCACTCCAAATGAAATTGTTTAGGTACCAGTCTGGCAAAAACTTTTGTGTGTGTTTAAGGCATCAAAGCAAAAAACAAATACGTACCTTCTATTAAAACTGAAGTATTACAAATAAGATGAGCCAAAGAACCCAATACAAAAAAACTGTACCATATGATTCCTGTTTTATAAAGTTTAAAAACTGACAAAACTGATGTGGTTTTAGAGGTCAGGATAAGTATAGTGTAATTTTGTAGGATGAGGAAGAGAGAGGGTACAAGGGGACATTTGAGAGAACTTTGGGATAATAATAATATTTTATATGTTGACTAGGTTGTGATAATTCATTAACTTATATATACTTAGGATTTATGTACTTTTCTGTATGTATATTATAATACGAAGAGTTTATTTAAAAAATGGGAAAAGAAATAAAGAAAGCTAGGCTAAGAACAGTGACTTTATAAATAACCCTTGGGGATTAAAAGTATAGCTATTGAAACTAAGAAGTAGAAAATTACGTGTGGTTTTGTGGGCTCCATAAATAATACCCCTCTTTATACCACATTTTTGAAACAAATTGAGAGGTAGATTCAGGAGCCAGATAGAGAGTAAAAGTGAGCTTTATTAAAAGGAAGAAGCCAGACCCAAAAAAAAAGCCACATGTTGTATGATTCCATTTATACAAAATGACCAGAATAGACAAATCCACATTGATGGAAAGTAGATTAGTTGTTTCCTGGAGCTGGGAATTGGGTAGGGGTTGTGACTGCTAACGGGTACAAGGTTCGTTTTTGTCATGATGAAAATGTTCTAGAAGTAAACGGTACGGTTCCACAACTTTGTGGGTATATTGAAAATAAATAAAACAGGACACTTTAAAGGGATGAATATTATGGTATGTGAATTACATCTCAATTTTAAAAAAAGTAAAATGAGTTTTATCACTGCTACAAAAGCTGGGCTGGAGGACAAGGCCACACTATGCAACCAAGTGCCAACCAGGTTTGGTGATGTTTCCTGCTTGCCCTGCCTCTTATCCCCACACCACAGTCTGGATCCGACCCATGGAAAAGTTGGGGGTGGCACTGCACCCAGAATTGCTCACACCAGTTCAGAATGCAGAAGGAGAAAGACTGAACTCCTAGGCTGACAGCCTTTATGATGGATTGGCTCCATACAATCAAAGGATGTGAAGTAATGGCTGTCACTGAGCAGTCAGGTAGAAGGAGTATGGAAGGGGTGGAGCAGGAAGAAGGAACGTCCCTCCATCTAGATCCTCAGGAGTGGGGAATAATAAGGCTTACTCCCTAACAAAATTGTCTCTAGACCGGACACGACGGGAGAATTCGTGAAGTAAAGATAGTACTGAGGAATTTGCTCTGGGTTCAACACTGTTTTCTCATTGTAGGGAAACTGCAAAATATCAGAGAGAAAGGAAAATCTTAAAGTCATGACAGAAAAGACAGTACCTACAAAGAATCAGCAATTAGACGCAATTAGACTCATAATAGACTTTTCAGTCAGCAAAAACAGAGGCCAGAAAACTTTTAAGTACAGTTGCAATCAAGAATAATAACCCAGCTGAATTATTATTCAAGAAAGGAGGCAAATGAATATATTTTAGGTATATAAAATTATAAGAGTTTATTAAACCAAGATTGTCAATGTGAGAATTATTAAAGATATTCTATAGAAGGTAGAAAAGTGAATGCAGAGGGAAGCCCTGGGGTACAAGTACGATGGACGGCACTGAAATTAATAAAGTACAATGGAAAATTTCATTGAGAAACAAAATTTTAAAAAACCAATTTCATGTTTTTCTTAAAACTAAGTGGGAGTGGGGAGGCATTTGATGGATATAGAGTGTGAAATCCTTGTTGTGTCTAAGAGGGAGATAAAATACTATAATCTTTAGAGTATTAGAATAATGTATAGCTAATTATGTATGCTAAACAGTTAACTAAAACCATGGAAATAAAGTCTCCATGTGGATAAAAAGGGCTCTTAAAAATCATAATCCACCTCATGGAGACAAGAAAAGAAGAAAATGTGAAGGAGCAAAGAGAAAAAAAAAGCTGGCAAACTCTAAACCCAAAGTAAGATGCAGAAATAATTCCATGTATATCAGGTATTACAATATGCCTAAGTAGATTAAGGCTTCAAAAGACTGAGATTATTAGATGGATATAAAAGCAAAACAAAATCCAGCCATATGCTGCTGATGAAGGATACCACAAAAACAAAATCACACAGAGAGGTTAAAAACAAAGAGCCGGGAAAATAAACAATTAGTGTAACAATATTAATATGACACAAAATAGGTTTAAAGCATTAGTAGAAAAAGAGGACAATTGCGTGAAGAACAGTCCTCTGAGAAGATGTAACAATCATAATCCATTTGCACCTAACAGCGTATTCTTGGAAAACATAAAGTAAAAATGGACAAAAATATAAGGAGAGATGGTCAAATCAACAATTTTAGTGAGAGATTCAATCCCTGTCAGATACTTACAGAACAAGCTGAAGAAACAGTAAGAACAGAGAAAATTTAAGCAGCACAATTAAGAAGCTAACTCTAATAGATAGCATACAGCTCTGAGTTGAACAAAAGGGGAATACTAGATGCCTTTCAAGTACACACGTAGCATTTACACAATGATCACATTAGGACACAGAAGAAGTCTCAATAAATTTCAAAGAATCAGTGTAATAAATTCCATGTTCTCTAACAAGAAGGCAATTAAATTTGAAATCAATAAGAAAATATTTAAAAATGATGGCAATATGTTTCAAAAATAAAATTATACTTGAAAATAATTAAGAGTTAAAGAGTAAAACCCAATGAGAATGACTAAATATTGGAAGTTTACACCAACAATAGTACCTTAAGTGCCTTTCTTCACCAATAAATGATTGAACATAGATGAATTGTTTGGTTCAGTAAGCTTATATCTATATCTATATCTACTTAAAGATCATAGGAAAAAGAAACAAAAGACAAAAAGTTAAACAGAAAATAAAGGGACTATACAAAGAACCAAGAAAATCTAAACATTGTTCTTTGATTAAAAAAACATAATAATAGGTAAGTCCTTTGCAAAACTGATAAGAATAGAAAGGTGTGAAGGAATAAAAAAGAATATGTATGCATACAATAGGGATATAAAAACATCAGAAAAATACTATAAACATACTTATGCTATAAAAATAAATTTCAACAGATAAACAATTTTCTAGAAAAATTTGTTTAAAGTAACCAATTTGAGTCAGAAAGCTAGAGAACCTAAATAAAAGAGTAATCATAAAGAAGCTGAGACAGTATTTAAAATTCTCCCTCTCTCTCCCTATAAACCCTGACTCCCATCACCCCCACCACACAAGGATTAAAGTCATTTGGCTTCTGGCCCAGATGGTTTTAACAAGTAAGTTTTACCAGTCCTTTGAGGAACAGAAGATCCTAATTTTTTTCTTTTTTTTCAGAAGATCCTCATTTTATAAAACTGTTTCTAAGAATTAAAATAGAGGGAAAGCTGCTCAGGTTATTATGTGACAATATTCTATTGTTGATATTCAAACTAGACCAAGAAAATGAAAATAAAATTACAAATCAATTTCAGTTAGGAATACAAATGCAGAAATCCTAAATAAAATATAAGCAAATCGAACTCAGCATATGTGTGGGCTACATATATACTCTCAGGTATAAGTAGAGGTTATTCCAGCAATGTAAGGATAGCTCTATATGAGAAAATTGAATCATGTAATTCATTATAATTAACAGATTAAAAGGTAATACCATATGATCATATCAATGGATGGAGGAAAAAGTTGATAAAATTCAATACCCAGACATATTATATATTTTTAAAAATTCTCAGCCAATTGGAAATAAAAGGAAACTTCATCAAATTATTTTTTAAAAGAATTTATAGCAAACTTATTAATGAATTATAATACTTTGTAAATATTCTTAGTAGTGTCAGGAAAAATTGGAGAAGGCAACTTAAACATTTCTATTATCATTATATTAGAAAACATATCCAATGCAACAAATCAAATGTAGAGAGAGATTAGGGTTTGAAAGGAGAACAAATGTTTTTAATTGCAGACAACGATTGTCTCCATAGAACAATCCAATAGAATCTTGAAACAGTTAGAAAGACTAGAGCTCAACAAGCTTATAAGTTATGAGATCAATGTACAAATTTTTTTTTTTTTTTTTTTTTGCGGTACACGGGCCTCTCACTGTTGTGGCCTCTCCCGTTGTGGAGCACAGGCTCCGGACGCCCAGGCTCAGGGGCCATGGCTCACGAACCTAGCCGCTCCGCGGCATGTGGGATCTTCCCGGACCGGGGCACGAACCCGTGTCCCCTGCATCGGCAGGTGGACTCTCAACCACTGCGCCACCAGGGAAGACCTACAAATGTTAATAGCCATCTTAAACACCAGAAGTAGCAAAGAGGAATATATAACAACATAACACTGTAAGGTATTAAGGGGTAAATTTAACATAAGGTATTTAATGTCTTCATGGAGAAAATTATGAAATATTTTTGAAAGTCAAAATGACATGAATCCATTGAGAGATACAGTATATGTTCATGGATAGAAAGATTATATCATAAAGATCTCAGTCCTCCAAAGTTATTCTAGATATTCAGTGAAATTTTAAGTAAACCTCTAATTTTTCATGGATTTTGAAAAGCTTGTCCTATAAATCACATGGAAGAAGAAGAGGACAGAATCAAGTTTTAGGAAAAAAAGGTGATAAATTGCCTTACCATAGAATAAGAATTATTAAATTATTAAAATATCAAGAATTATTATTTAAAACCATAGTAATTAAGACATTTGGCATTGGGTAAGGGTTAGACAAATGGACCAATGCAACAAAAGAGGTCCATGATTTTGTGGAAACTTTTTATATGACACAAATGGCATTAAAAACTATTTGCCAAAAAATCATATGGCAGAAAGCTATTTGGAAAAAAATAATTAAAATCAAATTCCTACCACACACCTTACAGAAAATGGCTAAAGAGAGAAATGTGACAAGCAAATGTTTAAATATTTAGAGGAAAATAAAGGAGAAAATCTTTATGACCTTGGGTTTGGAAAAGATTTTATAAAATCAAAAACAAAAAACACAAACTCTATAGAAAAAGAGAAACAAATTTTGAGTATATTGAAGTGAAAAATTTTCAACTATAAGATAGCATAAATTTAAAAGGCAAGTCACAGATTAGGTGAAGATGTTTACAACCCATGTAAATTTCAAAGGTTTAACTTCCAGAATCTCAATGGGAGAAAATATTTGCAAACGAAGCAACTGACAAAGGATTAATCTCCAAAATATACAAGCAGCTCATGAAGCTCAATAACAAAAAAACAAACAACCCAATCAAAAAATGGGCGGAAGACCTAAATAGACATTTTTCCAAAGAAGACATACAGATGGGCAACAAACACATGAAAGGATGCTCAACATCACTAATCATCAGAGAAATGCAAATCAAAACTACAATAAGGTATCACCTCACACCGGTTAGAATGGCCATCATCAGAAAATCTACAAACAATACATGCTAGAGAAGGTGTGGAGAAAAGGAAACACTCTTGCACTGTTGGTGGGAATGTAAATTGATACAGCCACTATGGAGAACAGTATGGAGGTTCCTTAAAAAACTACGAATAGAACTACCATATGACCCAGCAATCCCACTACTGGGCATATACCCAGAGAAAACCATAATTCAAAAAGACACATGCACCCCAATGTTCACAGCAGCACTATTTACAATAGCCAGGACATGGAAGCAACCTAAATGTCCATCAACAAAGGAATGGATAAAGAAGATGTGGTACATATATGCAATGGAATATTACTCAGCCAGAAAAAGGAATGAAATTGGGTCACTTTTAGAGGTGTGGATGGACCTAGAGAGTGTCATACAGAGTGAAGTAAGTCAGAAAGAGAAAAACAAGTATCATATTTTAATGCATATATGTGGAATCTAGAAAAATGGTATAGATGATCTTATTTGCAAAGCCAAAATAGAGACATGGAAGTAGAGAACAAATGTATGGATACCAAGGGGGAAAGGAGGGGGGTGGGAGGAATTGGCAGATTGGGATTGACACATATACACTATTGATACTATGTATAAAATATATAACTAATGAGAACTTGTATAGCACAGGGAACTCTACTTAATGCATTGTGGTGACCTAAATGGGAAGGAAATCCAAAAAAGAGGGGATACATGTGTATGTATAGCTGAGTCATTTTTCTGTACAGTAGAAACTTAATACAAATTCGTAAAGCAACTATACTCCAATAAAAATTAATTAAAAAAGAAAAAGAAAAAGAACTCCTACATATTAGTAAGAAAAGGCAAACACTTCAATAGGATAATGGATAAAAACAACACACAGGCAATCAGCAGAAGAGGAAATGTGAGTGGCCAACAGACATAAGGAAAATGTAAAATAAAACAATGAGATACCTTTTGCACACCTGTCAGATTGAAAGAACAGAATTAAAGTTGGCTAACTCCAAAGTTTGAGGATGATGTAGAGACTTGGCAAATCACATGTCCCTGCTGGGGAGAGTACTACCGGTTCAATCAATTTAGAGAGTAATTCGGCAGTATTTGGTCAGTTTGAAATGTGGCTCAATTTTGGTCAGGTCCTCCAGAAGCCGACCCTGAGATGAGATTTGTGTACAAGTGATTAAGAAAGTGCTCTCAGAGA
This sequence comes from Aethalodelphis obliquidens, assembly GCF_003676395.1. Taxonomy (NCBI): domain Eukaryota; kingdom Metazoa; phylum Chordata; class Mammalia; order Artiodactyla; family Delphinidae; genus Aethalodelphis; species Aethalodelphis obliquidens. Next base: position 30,708,016 of record NW_020837950.1, on the reverse strand, counting down.
AAACTAGTAAGGGAGTGGGCAAGCAGGACGTGGAAGGAGAGGAAGACAAGTAATGGTAAAATGTCAGGCAGAGTCCCACAGAGCTTGCCTCCCCCTGCCCCGAGGGGAGCTCTGGAATGAAAGTTACTCTGAAGAATTGTTCTCAGAGGAAGCAGGGGGAGTTGGTCTTTCCCTCTTTTCTTTAGTCCAGCCTCAAGGGCAGATGAGATGGGGAAATGAATTCTTGATAGTTCAAGGTCAGGTTCAGATGCTCCATGTTAGATTTCACCCCTAAGACCTGGGGTAGGGGGAGAACACAATAAATGGGGGAAAAGATTTGGGTTGGATACCAACAGTGGTAATGCATGTCTATACCACAGTCCAGGAGTTCCACTTTCTCCTTGCTAATTGTACACCAGGATACACATACAGGAACATTCATAGAAAACATTCATAGCAAAACACCAGAAGTAATCTGAATGAACAGGATAATAGTTAACTAAATTGTGATGTGTAAATACTAGAAATACTTTATAACAGTTAAAACAAATGAATGAGACTATATGTTTCTTTATAGACACAGTTCAAACACACAAAGTAGTATAGTTAAAAAAGCAGCCTGCAAACTCTGAAAAATATAGTACGACATCATTTATATAAAGTTTGGAAAACCTACAAAATTCTGTATTTTAGGGATGCATACATAGGCAATAGTAGTATAAGACACACAAAGGAAAACTAAATGCAAAATCAAGATAATGATTACCACTGGGGAGGCAGGAGGTAATGTGTTTGGGCAACTGTACAGAGGGAGTGTTAACATCTGTAATGTTTGGTTCTGTCTAAAAATCTGAAGCATAACTTGATTAAACTCAGGTGGTGAATACATGGTGATTCCTAACTGACTTAGATGGGGAGGAGGTATATTGCTTTTCAGAAGGTTGGAACAATGATAGCTTAAGAAAGTGATTTGATTGAATAAAGAATATTATTTTTTAGAATCAGGACGCAATCTATTGGAAAATGAGACATTGAAAATGTAATAGAAAAAGGATAATTGATGAGTTTGTTTTAAATATTTCCATATCCTTTATGTCTTCACTTGAATACTTTCTACTCACTCTTTAAGATTTGTCTCAGCTGTCATCTTCTCCAGAAAGACTTCTTTGCCATTTCCAGAATGAGGTATTCCCTCAGATGTGCCTCTCTAAGAACCTGTACAGACTACTTCACTGTTGCAGTATTTTATAATTGTATGCTACACACGTGACTTTATTTGAGGATAATGACTATTTTTAATTACTTTTGTATTTTCAGTGCCAAGCATGGCGCCTGGCACATATAGGCATTGAATACCCATTTAACTTAATAAATTAAAAATTAATTTTGTTTGAGTAGCTGCCATTTGTGAGGTGGGAACTTAATTTAAATATTGGCTGACTTTCAGATAAGTGGATAGTTAGGAAACAGGGCATCTAGATGGAAATCTTTATCAGGCTTTTTGAGATGTTCAGTTTGGAGCTGTGAGAGAAGGTGAAGGCATAGGAGACTTGGAAGTCAAGGAGGCAAGAAACAGAATTTCAATATGAGAAGAAATAATTATTAATAATAAAAATAGTTATTAAAATAGTTATTATATTATTAAAAATAAATAATATGCTCATGGTCACACAGCTAGGAAATGAGGCGGCCAGATTTTAAACCCAGGGCTTTTTCCCTCCAAATCTATGCTACCAACTACAATACTGTTTTTCTAGGAAATAACCATCAGTGTTCATTCTTTAAAAAAGTTTAACTTCCTCCAATTGGTATATAAGATTAAAGAGCCAATGCTAGATCCTGTGTTAGCTATATTATGTGGTTTTACCAGGAACAGTGTGTTGGTCATTAAGCTATTGTTTTTCAGCTCCACACCCATGTGTCTATGCCTGACCATGGGCTGTTGAGCTGGGACTCTGAAAATTACAGTTCTCCTTTGCCAGCTGGATCCCTGTAAGGGATCTATGGGAGGACTTGGAGGGAGACAGGAAGGATGGAGGACAGAAAAGGGACATGCTTCTTACTGTTTGCTATCTTTTCCTCTTAGCGTTGTCCCCAGAAGGCATTTTGTCTCAAGTCAGTGGCTTCTCTCAGCAATCTCAGAAGCAGTCCCAGTCATACCTCTCAGAAATCCCAGTGCCAGTTGGGCACCACCCCCTCCTCAGAGATTGAGCTCCAACTTCCCTGTGTCCCTCCTCTGAGTTTGTGAGGACTGGTACCTGGCAGGCAGCACTTTCTTAGTGGTCTAAGTCCCAGCCTGGCAGGGCTCCTCCTCTGAGCTTCCAGGTTCTGAACATCTAAACTTCTTTCCTTTTATTCCCCAGTCCTGCATATTATCTGTGTGCTCCACCTCAGTGTTTCCTTTTTGCATCTCCAATACTTCAACCTGTTTAACCAATTCCCTATATTAAATTCTCTGCTGAAATATCTAGGGTGCTATTTGTTTTCCTGTCTGGACTCTAATCAATACAAATTGCTTGTTGAGTTTTCTCTCTCTAGGATGTTGAATAGAGGATAAACCTCATTGCTCCAGTAACTAATGAGAAGACCAGGTTTCACTTTTGGAGAAACTGAGGCTCAGGGAAATTAAGCAAAATACCCAAGGTAAAATTACAGAGAAGTTTTTAAACTCAGATACATATTATTCCAGATTCTATCTTCTCTCTATTGTCTCATACTAACTTCCTTGAATATAGCATATGTTGTTCTTCCTTTTCAATCTTGTTTTTTTCTTCACTGTGAAACTCTAGTTCATATTCATTTGGTTCCAAATAACTTTTCCTAAACTTCAGAAATTTTGATGTGAGTGCATATGAATTTCCAGCCTTCCAACCTTTCCATATGAAAGATTTTTGTAATAATGAAGTTCTGGGGAAAAACCAAGGTAGAATAAACCCAGGTCTTGAAATTACGTTTGTCACTTTTGATGAGGAGGAAGTGGAGGTGAGAGTATGTGGGGCCGACAGAGCCAAGCCTTGGTTTTATTTTATTTTATTTTTTTGTTGTCACTGTTTACTCTTTATTTATTTATTTAACATCTTTATTGGAGTATGATTGCTTTACAGTGGTGTGTTAGTTTCTGCTTTATAGCGAAGTGAATCAGCTGTACATATACATATATCCCCATATCTCATCCCTCTTGTGTCTCCCTCCCACCCTCCCTATCCCACCCCTCTAGGTGGTCACAAAGCACCGAGCTGATCTCCCTGTGCTATGCAGCTGCTTCCCACTAAAGGGACAAAATGCAAGCCTTAGTTTTAAACATCAGCTGCCATTACTGACCACCTGTGAAGCACCAGGCACTGGATTACCTGCCTTTCACACTCCATCACATTTAACACCGTGATGCAAGGTAGATGTAGCAGAACTGCCTCATACAATCTTATATGCATTTAACTTGGGTGCATTGCAACTGGCATGGGGGAAGGAAAGAAATAGGGAGAAAAAGCAGAAGAGGAAAAGAGGGAGAAGGAGGAAAATGGAAGGAGATAAGGGGAAGAAGGAAGGAGTGTGCACAGGATATATTTAAATAGTGCATTCAATTCTGGTTAGCCCTCTACTAATTAGTGTTTGGCTTGGAGTTACTGAGATGGGCACATGAAACCATTATTCCCTAAAATGTTCTCTGTTTCAAATGCTTCTCATTTTGTGAGCATCAGCTGTGCTGAGTGCAATTCTAAAAATTTAAATCTAAACAATTCCCATTCAACACCACACTCAAATGCAAGCAAACAGCTTCATCTGGTCCTTGAATAAAGAGGCAGCCATTTTTTCCAACCCTGGAGGAAAACCTGGCCTTGCTGGTCTTAATAAAATATGTAGTGACACATGGATTCCAAAGTAGCAGAATTATCAGAGATTAAACAAAAAATCTGCATGACTTTTACCTTACAGTCTGACTAGAGTCAAACCACTGAATGTGCCCCATTAGTATTGTTTTCTCTAATCCTAAAATGCTGAAACTGATGCCTGGAAAGGGTTATCCATGTCCCCATGGTCACACAGGGAATAAGGCCGAATTGAATCGGCTGTGTTGGGATTTGAGCCTTTTTCCTTCCTCTAAAAGCTCTGTTCTTGTCTTATCTGGGGCGTCATGCAAATTATAGAACAAAGGTTGGCAGGTGTATTTTGAGTGCCAGATTGAGGAGAAACAATGCACAAGTTTTCCTGGGGTCTGACTGAAGCAAGGTGCTAGAATGACCTAACGATGCTGGATTCAAAACCAACATCACTGCAGGTAAAACTCTGAACTTTAATTTTTGCAAAACAGTTTCCTTAGATAACACTATTCCCTTGATGGAGTAGCTTCTAAGGGCATCTTTCTCTTCCCTTTAGGGAGGTTAGTGAATTCCCTAGAAATCAAATGGGCCTATTTTTCACTTGAAATAACCTGGTGACTTAGAATAGCTCTGCTTATTTCTGCAATTTGTCTTTCCCTTGTCTTCACCATGGTCATCTGGGTTTAATATGCTGGGTGGTTGGAAATGAAAGGCAGTGTGTATTTTTCCTTGAGATTTTCAAATTTGAATTTCCTGCTGTGAGTCCTCTTGCTGCTCAGTTGAAATTAGAACAGGATGAACTTCTTGAACTGTCACCAACTTGGACACGGCTGACTCCAGGACCTCCTACAGGGAAAGTTCCCTGAAGGGACAGCATGAAATGTCTCTACAGGAGAGATTAAATAGTTTAATAATATCCTATTAAACCCACAGTTTTCAAACAAAACTGAGCTTTCAGTACCACTTGTCACCCCAAAGCTCCTATTGAAGTGATTTTAATCTCAGATAAGGCTTTTACTGTTAGAAAGAAGGCACTGGCAACATTATCGCTTTTTGGTTTTTTGGGTGGTGAGAGACGGTGAACTTTTGTCAAATTCTCATAAAGCTTGTTAGAATGGGAGGTGGGAGGAGAAAGGAGTGAGTTTTGGGAATAAACAGGAATAAATAATAATAAAATATAATGGGTGAATTAAGCACCAGTGATGACCATATACCATGAATTGAGAAGTTTGATTGCCTCAACTCTGTCCATAAATTAAAGAGAAAAACAAATAGAAGAAAACAAAAGAAGGAAACAAACCAGATCCCACCAGAATAGAGTACCTCTGTGTTGTTTCCTTTCCCAATGAACTAATGAAGTTTCAAAGGTAAGCGTATAATCTCATTAGGGACATCAGCAGAGAGACTCCAAATAGATTTTTTTTTCTTTTTTTTTTTTTTTTTCCGGTACGCGGGCCTCTCACTGCTGTGGCCTCTCCCGTTGCGGAGCCCAGGCTCCGGACGCGCAGGCTCAGCGGCCATGGCTCACGGGCCCAGCTGCTCTGCGGCATGTGGGATCTTCCCGGACCGGGGCACAAATCTGTGTCCCCTGCATCGGCAGGCGGACTCTCAACCACTGCGCCACCAGGGAAGCCCTCAAATAGATTTTTGATGCTCATTGTTCCTACTTTCTTAGAGTGATTGGACATCACAGTCTTCTTTAAAATGCCATTTGTGTTCTTACTGTAGTCATGTGATTTTTTAAAATAAGCTTTTAATTTTAGAACAGTTTTAGATTTACAGAAGAATTTCAAAGATTGTACAGACTTACAATATACCCTGTGGCCTAGTTCCCCTATTATTAACAGCTTACATTGGTGTGGCATATTTGTTATACTTAATGAGCCAATATTGATACATTATTATTAACTAAAGTACGTACTTTATTCATATTTCCTTATATTTTACCTAATGTCTTCTTCTGTTCAAGTAGCTCATCCAGGATATCACATTACGTTTAGTTGTAGTTGTCATGTCTTCCTGGCTTCTCTTAGCTGTGACAGTTTCTCAGCCCTTCCTCGTTTTTGATGACTTTGACACTTTTGAGGGGTACTGATTGGATCTTTTGTATAATATACCTCCAATGGAATTTGTCTGATGTTTTTCTCACGATTAGACTGGGGTTATGTGTCTTTTGGAATAAGATCACAGAGGTAAAGGGCCATTTTTACCACCCCCTTCTCTCTCTGTCTCTATTTCCCTATCTGTCTCTATCTCATCTCTATCTCTTGATGTATATTTTCTATCTATGTGTATGTGTATACTCATAGATACATATACACATAGATAGGTGTATACACACACGCACACACACACACATATATATATATATATGTGTGTGTGTGTGTGTGTATATATATGTATTAGAGAGAAAGAGAGCAAACAAGAGACTTTAAGGAATTGACTTAGGCTATTGTGGAGATATAAGTCCAAAACCTACAGGGCAGGGTAGAGTTGTAGTCTGAGTCCAAAAGGCAGTCTGTTGGCAGAATTCCTTCTTGATCAGAGCAAGTCAGTCTTTGTTCTATTAGGTCACTCAACTGATTGTATGAGGCCCACCAAATTATGTAGGGTAATCTGCTTTACTCAGAGTCCTTTGATTTAAATGTTACTCTCATCCAAAATAATCTTGTCAGAAATGTTCAGAATAATGTTGACTAAATATCTGAGTAATGTGGCCCAGCCAATTTGACACGTGAAATTAACCATCAGAAGCAGACGGATGCAAAGATGATAATACTTTCTTCTTGTACCCCTATTCCAACCCCAGCCTTGTATTCTAAGGGACCAAGGAAGATTTCATGGCACTTTGTTTTCATTAAGAAATGGAGCTTGATTATTTGATGAGGGGCAGAAAAAGGTCTAAGGATGAAGTGTTGGAAGTTACCTGAGTTCAGAGGCAGAGCATTGGGTTCCCCAAGACTTGGGATTTGAAGAGATAGCAGGTTTCTCAGTGACACAAGTTCTGTGCCCCACACCCATGAAGTTCCTGGTGGTGGTCAGATGAGGTGCTGGTGTGGAAGGTTGTGTGGACTGGAAACAGGGTGCCAAGGCTTGGACACCTCTGGTAAACATTGAGAGAATAGACCATCACCCTTCTAATGGAGCACAAGGACACGGACACTGAGCATCTCCACTGCAATTAGGATGGATTGAAAACTAAAGGCCTTTCTCCATCTAGGTGGCATTCAAATCCTAGGATTTTTGTTGAACCTCAGGAGAAAAGGAGGACATGAAATAGGAAATTTGATTACAGTTGATTCTCTTGTTATGCCGATGGATGGAACCTTAGATTAAGCAGGTTAACTATAATTCTGAGTAAGTAAAGTAATGGGCTGCACTTGGTCTCTCAGTGTGTGGAGCAAACCATTCTACTATAATAACTTTAATCTTTAAAATTGTTTCTCAGAGTTTTTTGGCAACTAATTTATTTTGAAATAACTATAATTTTAAACCATAAGAAATCTGAGAAATCCTCATATGCAAAAACCTTTCTTCAGTAATGAGGAAAGTGACTTGTTCAAGGTTACATAGTGAAGAGTAAAGGCAAGACTAAAACACAGACCTCCCAATCCTTTGTCCACATGCTTTCTCTTTATCCCAATTTTATATAAATCTGCTACTTTACATTGTATAGCTCCATTATTTCAATTTTAAATATAATAAATTAGTTTTTCACTTTTAGAAACTGTTATGAGCTGAATTGTGTTGCCCCCAAATTTGTATGTTGAAGTACTAATCCCCAATGTGACTGTATGTGGAGATGGGACTTTTAAAGAAGTAACTGAGGTCAAATAAAGTCAAAAGGTTGGGACCCTTAGGTCCAATAGGACTGTGTCCTTTCAAAAGAGAAAGAGACACAGGGATGTGCACACACAGAGAAAAGGGCACGTGAGGACACAGCAAGAAGATGGCTGTCTGCAGGGCAAGGAAAGAGCCCTCAGGAGATATCCAACCTGCCCATACCTTGATTTTGGACTTCAAGCCTCCAGAACTGTGAGAAATAAATTTCTATTGATTAAACCTTCCAGTCTGTGTGGGCATTATGGTGGCCATAGCAAATTAATTCAGAAATCATTTTCTTTATCCTATTTATCTTTAATACAAATTTGATTAAAGAAAATAAATCACCCATAGAAGACCTTCAAGATGGCGCAGGAGTAAGATGTGGAGATCACCTTCCTCCCCACAGATACATCAAAAATACATCTACATGTGGAAAAACTCCTACAGAACACCTACTGAATGCTGGCAGAAAACCACAGACTTCCAAAAACGACAAGAAAATCCCCACGTACCTGGGTAGGGCAAAAGAAAAAAGAAAAAAAGACAAAAGCATAGGGATGGGACTTGTGCTTCTGGGAGGGAGCTGTGAAGGAGGAAAAGTTTCCACACACTTAGGAAGCCCCCTCACTCGTGGGGACGGTGGCAGGGGGGAGCTTCAGAGCCACAGAGGAGAGCTCAGCAACAGGGGTGCAGAGGGCAAAGTGGAGAGATTCCCACACAGAGGATCAGTGCTGGCCAGCACTCAACAGCCTGAGAAGCTAGTCTGCTCACCCACCAGGGCAGATGGGGGCTGGGAGCTGAGGCTTGGGCTTTGGAGGTCAGACCCCAGGGAGAGGACTGGGGTTGGCTGTGTGAAGACAGCCTGAAGAGGGCTAGTGCGCCACAGCTAGCCAGGATGGAGTCCAGGAAAAAGTCTGGAATTGCCAGAGAGACAAGAGACCATTGTCTTAGGGTGTTCTTGGAGAGGGACTTCCTGCTGCATGTGCCCACAGATGACAGAGCACTGCCTAAGCAAGTTCCAGAGATGGGTGTGAGCTGCAGCTATCATCTCAGAACCTAGAGGCAGGCATGGAGTGCTACCGCTGCCGCCACTGCCACCAAGGATCCTGTGTGCAAATGCAGGTCACTACCCACACCCTCCTGGAGGCTGTGCAGCACGGTGCTGCCAGGGTCCCATGATCCAGGAGCAACTTCCCTGGGAGAACACACGGTGCACCTCAGGCTGTTGCAACGGCACGCCAGCCTCTGTCACTGCAGGCATGCCCCACATTCCAATTGTCTCTACCATAAACCTCCATCTACCCAGCCTGAGTGAGCAAGAGAGCCCTAATCAGCCGCTGCTTTAACCGCCTCCTGTCTGGGTGGGGAACAGACGCCTGAGGGTGACCTACATGCAGAGGCGGGGCCAAAACCAAAGCTGAACCACAGGAGCTGTGCGGGGTCGGGGGGGAGGAAGAAAGGGAAATTTCTCTGTGCAGCTTCAGGAGCAGTGGACTAAATCCCCACAACCAGCTTGATAAACCCTGCATGTGTGGAATACCTGAATAGACAACAAGTGTTTCCAAAATTGAGGCAGTGGACTTTGGGAGCAACTGTAGACTTGGGGTTTGCCTTCTGCGTTTGATTTGGTTTTGGTTTTATGTTTATCTTAGTTTGGTTTTTAGTGATTGTTTTCATTTGTCTGTTTATTGGTTTGGTTGCTCTCTTCCTTTTTTCTTTTTTTTTCTCTTTTTCTGAGTGTGTGTGTGTGTGTATATGTTTCTTTGTGTGATTTTTGTCTATTTAGATTTGCTTTTACCATTTGTCTTGGGGTTCTGTCAGTTCATATTTTTTTCTTCCTTTTCTTCTTAGCTGTGTGACTGTCAGGGTCTAGGTGCTCTGGCTGGGTGTTGGGCCTAAGCCTCCAAGGTGGGAGAGCCAAGTCCAGGACGTTGGATCACCAGAGACCTCCCAGCCCCATGTAATGTTAATCGCTGAGAGATCTCCATCTCAGCACTAAGACCCAGCTTCACCAAATGACCAGCAAGCTCCAGTGCTGGACACCCCATGCCAAACAACTAACGAGACAGGAGCACAACCCCACCCATTAGCGGAGAGGCTGCCTAAAGTCATACTAAGTTCACAGACACCCTAAAACACAACACTGGATGCGGCCCTGCCCACCAGAGGGACAAGATCTAACCCCACCCAACAGAACACAGGCACCAGTCCCCTCCACCAGGAAACATACATAAGCCACTGAATCACCCTCACCCACTGGGGGCAGACACCAGAAATAAGAGGAATTATGAACGTGCAGCCTGTGAAAAGGAGACCCCAAACACAGTAAGTTAAATAAAATGAGCAGGCAGAGAAATATGCGGCAGATAAAGGAGGAAGGTAAAAACCCACTAGAACAAACAAATGAGAAATGGCAGTCTACCTGAAAAAGAATTCAGAGTAATTATAGTAAAGATGACCCAAAATCTTGGAAATAGAATGGAAAAATATAAGAAACGTTTAACAAGGATCTAGAAGAACTAAAGAGCAAGCAATGATGAACAACACAATAAATGAAATTAAAAATACTCTAGACGGAATCAATAGCAGAATAACTGAGGCAGAAGAACAGATAAGTGACCTGGAAGATGGAATAGTGGGAATAACTGCCACAGAGCAGAATAAAGAAAAAAGAATGAAAAGAATTGAGGAGAGTCTCAGAGACATCTGGGACAATATTAAATGCACCAACATCCAAATTATAGGGGTCGCAGAAAAAGAAGAGAAAAAGAAAGAGTCTGAGAAAACATTTGAGGAGATTAGAGTGGAAAACATCCCTAACATGGGAAAGGAAATAGTCATTCACTTCCAGGAAGCACAGAGAGTCCCATACAGGATAAAACCAAGGAAAATAGGCCAAGATACATATTAATCAAACTATCAAAATTAAGTACGAAGAAAAAATATTAAAAGCAGCAAGGGAAAAGCAACAAATAACATACAAGGGAACTCCATAAGGTTAACAGCTGATCTTTCAGCAGAAACTCTGTAAGCCAGAGGGAGTGACAGGACATATTTAAAGTGATGAAAGGGAAAAACCTACAACCAAGATTACTCTACCCAGCAAGGATATCATTCAGATTTGACAGAGAAATTAAAACCTTTACAGACAAGCAAAAACTAGAGAATTCAGCACCACCAAACCAGCTTTACAACAAATGCTAAAGGAACTTCTCTAGGCAGGAAACACAAGAGAAGGAAAAGACCTACAAAAACAAACCCAAAACAAGTAAGAAAACGGTAATAGGAAAATACTTATTGATAACTACCTTAAATGTAAATGGATTAAATGCTCCCGCCAAAAGACATAAAATGGCTGAATGGATACAAAAACAAGACCCATATATTCTGTCTACAAGAGACCCACTTCAGACCTAGGGACACATACAGACTGAAAGTGAGGAGATGGAAAAACATATTCCATGCAAATGGAAATCAAAAGAAAGCTGGAGTAGCAATTCTTATATCAGACAAAATAGACTTTAAAAGAAAGACTATTACAAGAGACAAAGAATGACACTACATAATGATCAAGGGATTGACCCAAGAAGAAGATATAACAATTGTAAATATTTATGCACCCAACATAGGAGCACCTCAAAACATAAGGCAAATACTAACAGCCATAAAAGGGGAAATCAACAGTAACACAGTCATAGTAGGGGACTTTAACACCCCACGTTCACCAATGGACAGATCATCTAAAATGAAAATAAATAAGGAAACACAAGCTTTAAATGACATGTTAAACAAGAGGGGCTTAATTGATATTTACAGGACATGCCAACCAAAAACAACAGAATACACTTTCTTCTCAAGTGCTCATGGAACATTCTCCAGGATAGATCATATCTTGGTTCACAAATCAAGCCTCGGTAAAGTTAAGAAAATTGAAATCCTATCAAGTATCTTTTCTGACCACAATGCTATGAGTCTAGATATCAATTATAGGAAAAAAACTGTAAAAAATACAAACACATGGAGGCTAAACAATACAATGCTACTAAATAACCAAGAGATCACTGAAGAAATCAAAGAGGAAATCAGAAAATACCTAGAAACATATAACAATGAAAACATGACAAACCAAAACCTATGGGATGCAGCCAAAGCAGTTCTACGAGGGAAGTTCATAGCAAAACAATCCTACCTCAAGGAACAAGAAAAATCTCAAATAAACAACCTAAGCTTACACCTAAAGCAATTAGAGAAAGAAGAACCAAAAAACCCCAAAGTTAGCAGAACGAAAGAAATCATTAAGATCAGATCAGAAATAAATGAAAAAGAATTGAAGGAAACAATGGCAAAGATCAATAAAACTAAAAGCTGGTTCTTTGAGAAGATAAACAAACTTGATAAAGCATTAGCCAGACTCATCAACAAAAAAAGGTAGAAGACTGAAATCAACAGAATTAGAAATGAAAAAGAAGAAGTAACAACTGCCACTGCTGAAATACAAGGGATCATGAGAGACTACTACAAGCAACTCTATGCCGATAAAATGGATAACCTGGAAGAAATGGACAAATTCTTAGAAAAGCACAACCTTCCAAGACTGAACCAAAAAGAAATAGCAAATATGAATAGACCAGTCACAAACACTGAAATGGAAACTGTGATTAAAAAGTTTCCAACAGGGCTTCCCTGGTGGCGCAGTGGTTAAGAGTCCGCCTGCCGATGCAAGGGGCACGGGTTCGTGCCCCGGTCTGGGAAGATCCCACATGCCGTAGAGCGGCTGGGCCCATGAGCCATGGCCATTGGGCCTGCACGTCCGGAGCCTGTGCTCCGCAACGGGAGAGGCTGCAACAGTGAAATCCCGCAACAATGAGAGGCCCGCGTACCGCAAAAAAAAAAAAAAAAAAAAAGTTTCCAGCAAACAAAAGCCCAGGTCAAGAAGGCTTCACAGGTGAATTCTATCAAACATTTACAGAAGACCTAACACCTATCCTTCTCAAACCCTTCCAAAATATAGCAGAGGAAGGAACACTCCCAAACTCATTCTGTGAGGCCACCATCACCCTGATACCAAAACCAGACAAAGATGTCACAAAAAAGAAAACTACAGGCCAATATCACTGATGAACATAGATGTGAAAATCCTGCACAAAATACTAGCAAACAGAATCCACCAGCACCTTAAAAGGATCATACACCATGCTCAAGTGGGTTTATCCCAGGAATGCAAGGATTCTTCAATATACACAAATCAATCAATATGATACACCATATTAACAAATTGAAAGATTAAAAGCCATATGATAATCTCAATAGACACAGAAAAAGCTTTTGACATAATTCAACACCCATTTATGATAAAAATTCTCCAGATAGTCGGCATAGAGGGGACCTACCTCTACATAATAAAGGACATATATGACAAACCCACAGCCAACATCATTCTCAATGTTGAAAAACTGAAACCATTTCCTCTAAGATCAGGAACAAGACAAGGGTGCCCACTCCCACAACTATTATTCATCATAGTTTTGGAAGTTTTAGCCACGGCAATCAGAGAAGAAAAAGAAATAAAAGAATCCAAATCCGAAAAGAAGTAAAACTGTAACTGTTTGCAGATTATATGATATTATACATAGGGAATCCTAAAGATGACACCAGAAAACTACTAGAGCTAATCAATGAATTTGGTAAAGTAGCAGGATACAAAATTAATGCACAGAAATCTCTTGCATTCCTATACACTAACAATGAAAAATCTGAAAGAGAAATTAAGGAAACACTCCCATTCACCATTGCAACAAAAAGAATAATATACCCTGGAATAAGCCTATCTAAGGAGACAAAATACCTATAAGCAGAAAGTTAGAAGACACTGATGAAAGAAATCAATGATGATACACACAGATGGAGAGGTATACCTTATTCCTGGATTGGAAGAATCAACATTGTGAAAATGACTCTACTACCCAAACAATCTACAGATTCAATGCAATCCCTATCAAACTGCCAATGGCATTTTTCACAGAAATAGAGCAAAAAAAATCTTAAAATTTGTATGGAGATACAGAAGACCCCGAATAGCCAAAGCAGTATTGAAGGAAAAAAACGGAGCTGGAGGAGTCAGACTCCCTGACTTCAGACTATACTACAAACCTACAGTAATTAAGACAGTATGGTACTGACACAAAAACAGAAATATAGATCAATGGAACAGGATAGAAAGCCTAGAGATAAGTCTGCAAACATATGGCCACCTTATCTTTGACAAAGGAGGCCAGAATATACAATGGAGAAATGACAGCCTCTTCAATAAGTGGTGCTGGGAAAACTGGACAGCTACTTGTAGAAGAATGAAATTAGAACACTTCCAAACACCATACACAAAAATAAACTCAAAATGGATTAAAGACCTAAATGTAAGGCCAGACACTATGAAACGCTTAGAGGAAAACATAGGCAAAACACTCTATGACATAAATCACAGCAAGATCCTTTTTTGACCCTCCTCCTAGAATAATGGAAATAAAAATAAACAAATGGGACCTAATGAAACTTAAAACTTTTGCACAGCAAAGGAAACCATAAACAAGACGAAAGACAGCTGTTAGAATGGGAGGAAGTATTTACAAATGAAGAAACTGACAAAAGATTAATCTCCAAAATATACAAGCAGCTCATGCAGCTCAGTATCAAAAAACAAACAACCCAATCCAGAAATGGGCGGAAGACCTAAATAGAGAATTCTCCAAAGAAGACATACAGATGGCCAAGAGGCACATGAAAAGCTGCTCAACATCACTAATTATTAGAGAAATACAAATCAAAACTACAATGAGGTATCACCTGACACCGGTTAGAATGGGCATCATCAGAAAATCTACAAACAACAAATGCTAGAGAGAGTGTGGAGAAAAGGGAACCCTCTTGCACTGTTGGTGGGAATGTAAATTGCTACAGCCACTATGGAGAACAGCATGGAGGTTCCTTATAAAACTAAAAATAGAACTACCTTATGACCCAGCAATATCACTATTGGGCATATACCCTGAGAAAAATGTAATTTAAAAAGAGACATGTACCATGATGTTCATTGCAGCAGTATTTACAATAGCCAGGGCATGGAAGCAAGTGTCCATCAACAGATGAATGGATAAAGAAGATGTGGCACATATATGCAATGGAATATTACTCAGCCATAAAAAGAAATGAAACTGAGTTATTTGTAGTAGGGTGGATGGACCTAGAGTCTGTCATACTGGAGTGAAGTAAGTGAGAAAGGGAAAAACAAATGCTTTATGCTAACACATATATATATGGAATTTTAAAAAAATGGTTCTGATGAACCTAGGAGAAGGACAGGAATAAAGACGCAGACATAGAGAATGGATTTGAGGACATAGGGTGGGGGGAAGGGGAAGCTGGGACGAAGTGAGAGAGTAGCATTGGCATATATATGCTACCAAATGTAAAATAGATAGCTAGTGGGAAGCAGCCGCATAGCACAGGGAGATCAGCTCCGTGCTTTGTGACCACCTAGAGGGGTGGGATAGGGAGGGTGGGAGGGAGGCTCAAGAGGGAGGGGATGTGGTGATATATGTGTACATATAGCTGATTCACTTTGTTATACACCAGAAACTAGCACAACCTTGTAAAGCAATTATACTCCAATAAAGATGTAAAAAAAGTCACCCATAAATCCATCACCATATCACAATATTTCCCCCTTTGCACATGTCCTTTTAGTACTTTCCATGTATACATATTTATACAGATAATTCACTTCTAAAACTGCTTATTCGTGGTGGACTAAAACCTTCTCAAGTGCTCCCTTAAATATTTTTCTTCTTTCAGCTGTTCTATTTTGTTAGTTTCTGCTCATGCTCCATGTTGTGTTCTTTCTTCTACTATGGACTTTTGAGAAGTGCTGTATGTTCCCCTGCTGGCTACTTGAGACTGAGGTCCTGCTGCTGGAGTATGTTAAGAGACAACAGCCTCACCGTTCTGGAAGGCAGAGTGATCTTAGACACATCTGATGGTTCTAGGAACACTGTTAATGAATAATAAGGAGGCCTCTTTTTTCTCTGGTTCTTCATGAACAAGAGCTGCAAATCTCACTCAGCTAGCTTCAGAGCCAGAGGGGACTGAATGACCAAGTGGTTTAGCTCTCCTGTGGCTCCTGCAGGTTGAAGGAATCAGAGGATCAGCTGGTCCCCACAGTAAACTCATATAGGTACACCTAGCCTCCTTGCCCGTGGATCCTTAGATCTCCCAGGTCAGGCTCTTTCCAGAATTTATCCCTTAGGTTCTTTACCTCAGAACTGGTGCCCAGCCTCTCATCTGGCCCAGAGCACAATAATTCCCCTGTATCCCTACTTTCCCCTTCTGGACCTCAGCAGAGCTGAGATATTGCTTATTTAAGGACTCCCAGCTCTGGTAGCTGGTGGGCTCAGGAAAGTTAGGTTTAGCACTTGAATTTTAAACTTAGGTGGTCATGTGAAGCATTTCAGGGAGGACAGATAGATATTGTAAAGGAGTGTGTGATATTGTGATTTTTAATAAGAAATATATAGATCTTCATCTCCTTTTCTGGCACAGAGCTCCGAAAACCCTTTGAATTTCCTATATGATGAGAGCAATAAAAGTTATCTTCAGTTATGTTAATGAGGTGACTTTTGGACCCCTCCTAAATAGGGGCTGGTTGCGAGGAGAACCAATCATGTGAATAGAGGATGTTGGTTCAAAACCTCAGGCATTTCCCCAGTGAAATCTGACACTGGCCCCTATACACAGAGGGAAAGAAGAGACCAAAGAAAGAGGCAGACAAGTCCAGATTGGAAGGTGGCTGGTGTAATAAGCAAGGGAACTTACTTACAAGGCTTGTCTTGGGCAGCTGCAAGGTGAGTAGGTCTCTGCACACACCCCTGGCAAAATCTTAAAAGTTTACATAGAGGCCTTATCTGGGTTCATTCACATATTCAGTTCAGGTAGTCTCAACAGCACATTATTCTCTCAAGGCTGCATCCTTGAAATGACTCCTAGTGCGGGGACAGTGGGTAGAATGTACATTCCAAGAACAGGGGAGTGGAGGAGCATGTGGTTGCCTGGATCTAACTCACAGGTCAACTGGAGGTCGTGTCTTCTTGACGACCTCCTCCAATGAAGGGTTGGAATTTTCAGTCCCACACCCTAACCTCTGGGGAAGGGAGAGGGCCTGGAGGCTGAATCAATCTCCAGTGGCCAATGATTTAATCAAGTATACATATGTAATTAATCCTACATAAAGCCTAAAAGGATGGGGTTCAGAGAGCTTCTGGGTTGGTAAACATGTTGGGAGATTGGTGCACTCAGAGAGCATTGAAGCTCTGCTCCCTTCCCCGCATACCTTGTGCTATGCATCTTTTCCATCTGGCTGTTTCTGAGTCATATCGTTTTACAGTAAACTGGTGATCTAGTAGGTAGAGTGTTTCTCAGAGTTCTGTGAGCTGCTCTAGCAAATTAATAGAACCGGAGGGGGTTGTGGGAACCTCTAATTTATAGCCAATTGGTCAGAAGTACAGGTAACAATCTGGAGTTGTGATGGGCATCTGAAGTCCAAGGAGGGGGTCATTGGACCTCCAATCTATAGCTGGTTGGTTGGTGAGAAGCACAGGTGATAACCTGGGCTGGGGACTGGCATCTGAAGTTGATAGGGGGAGTCTTATAAGACTGAGCCCTTAACCTGTGGGATCTGATGCTATCTCTGGGTAGATAGTATTCTAATTGAATTGAATTGCAAGACACCCAGCTGGTGTCCAGAGACTTGCTTGTTGGTGTGGGAGAAACTGCCCTCCCCCCACACATTGGAATTGGGTCCAAGAACCTATAAAGAGAGTGTGAAAGACATTTTAGGCTGGGTGAAATACATGAGCAAAGATGGGGAAAATCAAAGATATGTCCTGGGAGTAGGGAATAAATGAATCTGGCTATAACCAAAGCTCTACACTCGTAAAATCACAGCACATCTGTTCCACAAAATACATCATGAGGAACAGCTACTTTGAAAAATCATTATATACTTCCTTATTATAAATATATATTTATTATACACATAAATTTATATTGTATACGAAGGTGTCCATAAAGTTCTTGTGTAGTTTGAATTTGTAATAAATTTACTTCTACATATGATGTAAACAATCTGCAAAATGTGACAGAGGATTTACTCAGATTTAAAATTTTGAAATGTTAGCATTCAGCAAGTCTACCATCATCTCTGATACACTTGGATATAGCCATTATTATGCATGGGGTTTATTACCTAGAAAGTGGAATATAGATATTAAAACAAATTAACAGTTTATTTATATCTTGAGTAATTATCCTCCTGCATTTTGAAAATTGTTTTATATGTTACACAGATATGATTTATTTACTCTTCACACTGAGCTAGGACTTCATGTACACCTTCTACTTAGAGGACACACACATACCACAGTAGTTCTCAAACTTGAAAATGCATCAGAATTACCTAGATGGCTTGTTAAAACACAGATTGCTGGGTCTCATCTGAGAGATTATGATTCAGTTAACATGGAATAGGACCCCAAAATTTGTCTTTTTAACAAGCTTCCAGGTGATGCTTTTGCTTCTAGTAGGGAGCTGCATTGAGAGAACCACTGGTTTATAAAATACATTGAGCAAAATATACCGGGGGTACGTGCTCTTTCTTTCCTTTCTTCCCTCCCTCCCTCCTTTCCTCCCTGCTCCCCTGGCCCCCTGCTTTCACATTCTATCTCCTATGTATGCATGTATGTAGGTACATGTGTATGCATGACTGTGTTTCAACCTTCCCCAGGTGGGACTGATTTGACATGGCAATTGTTGCCAATTTTTGGTAATCCTAGTTAACAGGAAAGAATGATATGATCATTTATTACCTCTTGTCCTGCTGGTTGCCATGGTCTCTTTACTTTTCCTTGCCTCCCATCTTCTTTGTCGGATTCCTTCCCTCCACAGGTGCCAGCAACTCTCTGAAAACAGGTCGCTTCTAGAAACATCTAGTGAGTTCCCCTGATACTCAGATGGAGAGGGAATTCAGACTCAGCTCTGCCTAACTTTGAAGCAAGTAGCACTTTTAACTATTACAATATCTTGTCTTCCTCATCTGTGTGAACAGAATGGATAATTAAAACATGAGCTTTCCCATTTTAGGAAATAATTTAGACCTTATTCCTCATTAAGTTATTAAATTCTGACCTATAAAGGAATTGGTTGGTTGAAGTCTAAAAACATTTAATAAATCCCTATGATGGATCCAACATTTCGTGATGGACCCAGCATCGTGTGGATGAAGGTATCCTTCCTATTTTATATACATGCCTTTGGATTTGAATAATGTCTTGATCAAACAAACCAAAAAATCCAAAGGGCAAAAAAATAAAAAACACCCTTCAGAAACAAAAGGCAGAACATAAGAGGGAGATGAGACAACCATTCCCTGAGATTGCAGAGTGAATGCTTTAAAAAAGACTTTCATGAAATCTGTCTCTAAAAACTCAGGCACACCTATCCAAGAAGAAACTCAGGAAAACTAGAAATTGTATAGAATTAACTTGAATTCTAGCATCAACTCTTCTAAAAATAGCCTCTGTATTTTTTATCAGTTCACTTTAAATCTCTATTGCTTTGTCTGTAAGATGAAGGACCAGGCCAGGGTTATCTTGGGAGCGTCTTGCAGCACCAGTGTTCTAGGATTGCAGTGTTCTGTGGACAAACACACACAGACAGTCTTTAATTATAAGTTTGCAAAGGCATCTAGGGGGCCAAGTCCATCTGCTTCTGAGGCCTTAAACCTTTATTAATTACTTGTTTCCCAAGGCCACCTCTGTTAGTGGGAGGGGGCAGAAAAGCAGAGAAACTCCTTGGACCACAGGCCTTCCACTTCTGGTTTCTCACCGCAAAATATTTCCCACAACTTGGGGGCCAGATGGCAACATTTTTGAAGATGCACTAAGGATTTGAATTCTGGTTCATATTAAATATCACATGTAAATTATTAATCTGTGGCAGATGTAACTGTGTATTACTACACTACATTAAACATTAATATTGCAAAGGCCAGCCTATGGACCACATGGAGCTGCTGGGGGACCACCATTGGTCCTCCAATTAAAATCCAGATTTAGAATCTAGGTAAATTAGGCAGAAGTCTTTAGAAGGACTATTTATTACTAATGGGATATACAAACAATATGAGCATTGTTTCAAAGTAAATGATAATATCTAGCATTCATTGAGGTCTTACTATGTGACAAGTATTCTTCTAAGAGCTTAACACATATTGATAAATTTAATTTTCCTGACAACTCTGTAAGCTAAGCATTATTACTTATTATTGTTAGGGAGCAACCTTTGCTAAGTGCCAACTCTGTAACAGGAGCTGTTCTAGGTAGTGTGGCTACAGAGGTTGGATAAGACATTGTCATGGTTTTATGGAACTTTCTGATGAGATGAGACAGATAATATACCCCCCCCCAATAATAATTGGACACAATAATTTCAGCAAAAGATAGTGCCATGAAGTAAATACAACAGAGTTATGTGATCACAAGGGACTGGTAGAGGGTTACTATAGATCGGCTGGTCTGGAGAGTCCTCTCTGAGGAGAAGACGTTTGGGCTAGTTGTTCTAGGTCAATTGGCTTAATAGCAGTTTCCTAAAAGCAACTGGTTGAATATTAGTTCTTCAGATTACCAGTGTGTTAAAATAACAATTTGCCAAAAACTTGTTTTAATAAACCACCTATCAATTGTATAGCATTTCATGCTTCTCCAAGGTCACTTAATGTACAGTGTATTTTTAAGAAGACAGTTTCCCAAGTAATGTGAATTTTAGCTGTTGTGCATGCTACTGATGTCAAGAATATTATTAACGGTAGTGTGGGTTTCTGTTTTCCAAAGCATTTTCTTTCCAGTCTACAGCTTTTTTTTTTTCTCAGTTTACATCGGTTTGGGTTATTCCATTTTAAAATTTTGCCTCAGCGTGTCTGTGAATTGTTTGAAATAGCTTGTAGAAAGAAAAGCTGGGCTGTCCCAGTGTAAAAACAAATATAAATTAAACAGAATAGATACACAGTCTAGAAATTGCTGCTGTCACTTTAGCCTTTCTTCAAGTTGGTCCATCTTTTCATCTCCCAGATACCATGACCAAGAAAATGACCTTGTTATTACCTCTTGAATAGCACCATCTTTGGAGCCCTCTGTCCTCTTTTGGGAGACCTTTTCTTTTGACCCCTTGGCCTGCCTTAGAAACCAGTCAAGCCCTATTCCAGGTCTCCTCAATTTTTATCTCTGTTTACTTGATAACTACTATAGATCAAAAGCTGTATGTTTGTTGCATCAAAACTCATTCTAATCCACTTGAAAATTGCTCTCCTTTATTACAGGGCCTGGAGAGCCAAAACAACCTTGTTTGAACTACTTTGTGGCTAGGGTGTAAGCACATGACCTAGGATCTATGAATTAAAAGACCCCCAGGGCTTCCCTGGTGGCGCAGTGGTTGAGAGTGTGCCTGCCGATGCAAGGGACACGGATTTGTGCCCCGGTCCGGGAGGATCCCACATGCCGCGGAGTGGCTGGGCCCATGAGCCATGGCCGCTGAGCCTGCACGTCCGGAGCCTGTGCTCCGCAACGGGAGAGGCCACAACAGTGGGAGGCCCGCGTACTGCCAAAAAAAAAAAAAGAGACACCCAGATTTGGAGGTGAAAATAAGCAAAGTGAAGGGGCAGTATGCCACACAGAGACCAACAATCTAGGATGGTCCTTTGGTGGGCTAGAATGTTTTTTCTAGATGCATTTTACCTAACTGCGTCTATCCTGGGTTATATAGCATAAATCTGGTAATTTGGGTCTCACAGAGATTGTATGAACAACATAATGTCTTCTACTAAATTACTTTATGCTTAAACTAACTGGAGTGGATTCTGTTGTCTTTGATGAAGAACTCTGATCACCACACCTGCTGTGTTTACATTTTATTGAGATACTTGATGAAGGTATCTTAGTCTCTTTGGGCTGCTGTAACAACACAGACCGGGTGGCTTATAAACAACGTTTATTTCTCATAGTTCTGGAGGCTAGGAAGTCCAAGTTTATGGTGGCAGCAGATTTGGTGTTTGGTAAGGGTCTTCTATGTAGCTGTCTTCTTGATGTGTCTTCTCTCATGGAAGTGGCAAGGGAGTTTTCTTGGTCCTTTTTTTATAGCGGCACTAATCCCATTCATGAGGGCTTCATTATAACCTAATAACCTCACAAAGGCCCTCACTTCCTAATTTCATCACCTTGGGGATTAAGATTCAACATATGACTTTTGGGGGGACACAAACATTCAGACCATAATAGATGGAAAAGCATCATAGGAAGGTTGTTATAATGATGGAATGACCAGTACTGAACTCATTTGGGAGATCTAATTCATACCATGTGGGGGGTCACTTATTCTTTACCCTCATAAATCTAGTTGCCTTTTCATTTTTCCTATATATCCCTTCTTTAACACATGCTACAGCTTTTTCATTTATATGAGAATCATAACCATAACTATCTCACAGGCATGTTGTTTTAAGTAAAATGATTAGAATAGCATCTATGCATAGAAGTTTAGTAGTAAACCGTGGCTAGCATTTTTTTAGTATTAGGAGGGACTCATTAGTACTGTCTAGGATAGCATTAGAGTTGATGTCTTCAAACAAGAAATATCAAGTCTGGGAGAAGAAACCGGGAGAGGGAAAATTTCCAGAATCAGATATATAAAAGAGAAGAGCTCATTGAAGGAGCCAAAAGGGTTCTAGGTGACTAAATTCTTCTATGGTAGGATTGGAACGGTTGGAGGGGTACTCCTAGAATAAGTAGTGGGATTGGAGAGTAAGGAGAGGGCTAGATCATACACAAAAAATTATAGGCCCCTTTCATAATGGGGCAGCCATGCTCTCAGCCCCTTCATCCCAGTCCAGTTGGAAGGACTTCCTCCTTCCTCCTTTCCCAACATTAACTCAGGTAGTCACCTCCAATTTTCAACCATGTGCATATCCTTGTTAGCTACCTGAGGGCAGGATCCTGATCTAATGACTGAATTCATCTCTCTGAAACATTGAGGAGATTGGGCTAAATGCATGCTAAGGCTATGGCAGAGATAGGGAGAAGTATTTTAAAAATTCTTTGAGATATATATATGCTTAAAAACTTCTGGTTAATTGAGGGGTTGGATCACTTGGGTTCTGGTAAATGCCCTCATATATTTGTGCTCTAGTTAAAAAAAAAAAATACCAACACACTTTTGGAAAAACTATGAATTCAATAACAAAACTGAATCTTTCCAATGCAAGAGTCCAAAGGGCCAATTTTCCACTTAACAATGCATAGGTTTGGCATAATACGTTTAGAATTTCTTCTTTTTCTTTCCTACCTTCCTCCTTCTCTTCCTTCTCCTCCTTCTCCTTTTTAGTTAAACCCAAATTCTCTATTGAAGTTTAGAATTGACATCTTGGTGCTTAATCCAGAGTTACTTCTGTCAGATTCTGGAAATGATCTCTATTTCAGATGATTTACAAGGAACTGCTGATTTTATCTGAAGTTTGCGCAAGTACTATTAGCACAAAGAGTAGTGATTTCATATAAAATAATCAGAAAAACTTTAGTGGTCATAGGTCAGTGACAGGAAAAATAGTCATTTTTTTGGGCCAGGGCAAATCCAGCCATGATTTTTTAAATTTTGTTTTATTTTTTTAAAATGTGTTACAACTGAAAACATATTTTGTCAGCCACCTCCTCCCTTGTCTTTTCAAAGTCCATATGTTCTTCAGGGGAAAATTGAATTCAGCTTCACTTGAGTCTTTGGAAAAATTTAAAAGAACCATTTGATGTGCAAGATTTCTAGGTCTTTAGAAATCAGATCTAAAGTCAATTGCTTGGAGAAAATTCAAATTGCATTTTCTCAACACTTTAAAAAATATTTGGGTCAGATTCAAAAGTTCAGACTTCTACTTAGAAGTAGACGCGCACACTGGCAGGGCATATTTACACATTGCTTATTTTTCAGTAGACTTTAAGAGGTCATAAATTTTGTCCACATTTAGTATTCAGTTATTCATATTTAATAAACATGTTTTGCTTTGAACTAGCATCTGGGTGTAGTAGCTTTTGTGATTCCCCTCTCTCATGTAGAGTAGAGAGAGAGGGGAATCACAAAAGATTGTGAGTGTAGAGTAGAGTGTATTAATTTTCTTAGTAGAAGAATACATTGCTCTATGTGTCAAGCAATGTTGAGAGAAAATAACCCGTTGAGGGTTGTCAGGAGGATCTGAGCCTTCTAAAATCTGTTTACACCTGCTCTGGATTGGGCACAAACCTGCTTATCACAGTGTTTGAGTCCAGATTAAGATACCATTCAAATGCGAGAAGCATGAGGGCTGAACTGGGGTTAGGAGGCAGTTGGGTGCTAATCATTTGCATTCTCATCACGTGGCTGTGTGACCCCGTGAACATTTTTTTTTTTCTCCGTAGGCCTGAGCTTCCTTATCTAAAACAGAAGGGGATAGTGCTTTCAAACTGGGTGGGCTCTTTATAGCTCTGTGGTTCCAAAAAGCTGTCTCCAGAGCTCCCTGGCTTTTACAGGATCTATATGTAAAAATTTTGCAGAAAACTACTTTGGATTAAAAAGATTTTGTTACTACAAAACAAAGAGAGAACAACCCTCAACTCTAGTATTTTAGATTTTTAAGTTTGTTCGTTTTACTTTAAGTTATTGAACTTAGCAATTACTATGTCTTGTCAAGGGCTTTAAATTACCTAAAAGAAATGATATCTGGATCTGAGCTCAGGAAAACAAAATTTGGTTTTACTTGTTGACACTGATATCTTCATTCCATGGTCCACAAACCTGGAATTGCTTCTCTGCTATTTGAAACATACTGCTGGGTATTAAAAGTGGCGTACATTACAAGCACCTTGGAAAAACTGGGTGGCAGTATCTCTTAGAGCTAAACATATGCATAACCTATGACCAGAGATTCCACTCCTAGACAAATGCCCAACAGAAATGTATGTAGATGTTTCCCAAAAGATGTGCACAAGAATGTTCATAGCAGCATTATTTGTAATAACTCTAAAATGGACACTCTAAATGTTCATCAACAGTGGAAAAGATAAACAAATTTGTGTTGCACTGTCATAATGGAAAATTACACAGCAATGAGAATGATGGATCTACAACTACACACAGCAATATAGAGGAATTTCCCAGGCACAAAAGAATACATAATTACAAATTCATTTATAAAATATAAGAACAGGCAAAACTAATCTATGTTGTTAAAAGTCAGGATTGTGGATACCATTGTAGGGCGAGAAGAAGAGTGGGAAGGGATCGTGAGGGGGGGGTTTCCGGGATGCTGCTAATGGACTATTTCTTAACCTGGGTACTGGTACACGTGTGTGTTCAGTTTGTGAAAATGTATTAAGCTGTCACTTATGATGTATCTTTTATATGTACATTTTATTTATTAAAATTAAAAAAAATCCTCTAGAGTGTCTTCTCAAATCTGCTACTTAAGATTAGTTAGTGCAAAAGGAAATAGAATAGACATGGTAAACCCTATTGTCCCAGTTTACTCCTTGAAAGGGGAACTAGAACAGGGTTAGTGGCCTCACTGAGTTGAGGAGACAGAGGTTAGAGTTTGGGAGGTGGAGGCAGCTAAAATTTGAGGACAGAGAGGAGGGAGCTAGAGAAAGTGAGAGAGTGTGAGAGAGCCTGAGATCAACAGAGGGGTCCCTCTAATCTTTGATCAAGTACTAACGTGTGCATGTATGAGACGAAAGTGCCTGAGGCTAGGGAAAGGACCACTTAAAAAAATAGGCTAAGATTTTCTGAAGCTTACAAAGGACTAATTGTATTCCCACAAGCCATAGATTGTTATTCTAGGGCATTTGGTAAAATCTTCAGAAGGGTGTACTATTAGTGGTGGCGTTACATTAGCTCCAGCAAAGTGTCTGCTCTGGACCTGCCATAACAAAACTTAAAAGCAAGCATTGTAAGGATTAGCTTGCTCTTCAAGTTACTTAAGTGAGTGCTATGGTAAGCTGAATAATGTCTCCCCAAAATATAAAGGTCCTAATCCTTGAAAACTAAATAGAACCTGATATTTAAAAAGAGACTTTGAAGATGTAAATATGTTAAGGGTCTTGAGACGGGAAGATTATCTTGGATTACCTGGGTGGTGCCTAAGATTTCACTATAGAAGAGAAGGCAAGGTACTGACGGAAGCAGAGACTGGAGTGATGTGGTCATAAGATAAGGATTTCTGGCAGCTACCAGAAGCTAGAAGAGTCAAGTAACAGATTCCTTAGGAAGAACCAGACTTGTCAACAACTTGACTTTAACTTCCTAAGACTCATTTTGGACTCTGGCCTCCAAAACTATAAGAGGATAAAGTTTTGTTGTTTTAGCCACTAAGTTTGTGGTGATTTGTTTTAGCATCAATAGGAAACTAATACAGGGACCAAAGCAAAATTCAGTAGTCATTAAAGGAATAAAAAAAAATAGCAACCAACAATGTAAAATTCATGAAGTCTGCAATTCAATAAAATATTACTAGAAATGTGAAGAAACAGAAATGTATGACACATAACCAAGAAAAAAATCAGTCAATAGAAACATACCCCCTAAATGAGACAGATGATGGATTTAGGAAAGGGCTTTAAAACAGCTACTATAAATCTTCTAAATATGCTCAAGGATATAAAATTTTTTAAGGCTTGAATATGGTAATCAGAGAAATGAAAGATATAAAAGACACAAATGGAACTTTTAAACATGAAAACACAATATCTGAAATGAAATATTCACTAGATGGGATACACGGATTTGATTAGATATTACAAAAGAAAATACTAGTGAATTTGAAGACATAGCAATAAAACTATCTAAATTGAAGCATAATGAGAAAAGTGACTGGAGAAAAAAGCCTCAGTGAGCTGTGGAATAATATCAGGTGAATTAACATACATGTAATTGGAATCTCAGAAGGAAGGGAGGTCAGAAAAACTATTTGCAGAAATGATGGTTGAGCACTTTCCAATTTTGATGAAAACACTAAACCTACAGATACAAGAAACTCAAAAATTCCCAAGAAGAAGAAACCTATTAAGAATCACACCAAACCACATCATAATCAAACTAGAGAAAACCAGTGAGAGTCTATCATATAGAGTCTGTCATACAGAGTGAAGTAAGTCAGAAAGAGAAAAAACAAATACTGAATGCTAACACATATATATGGAATCTAAAAGAAAAAAAAAAAATGGTTCTGAAGAACCTAGGGGCAGCACAGGAATAAAGACGCAGACGTAGAGAATGGCCTTGAGGACACAGAGAGGGGGAAGGGCAAGCTGGGACGAAGTGAGAGAGTGGCATTGACATATATATACTACCAAATGTAAAATAGATATCTAGTGGGAAGCAGCTGCATAGCACAGGGAGATCAGCTCGGTGCTTTGTGTCCACCTGGGGGGGTGGGATAGGGAGGGTGGGAGGGAGATGCAAGAGGGAGGGGATATGGGGATATATGTATACGTGTAGCTGATTCACTTTGTTATAAAGCAGAAACTAACACATCATTGTAAAGCAATTATACTCCAATAAAGATGTTTTAAAAAAAGAAAAAAGAAAAATATGCTATCTATGATTGTTCAGTCCCACCTTCTGGATAAGTGATGGCCAGTAGGCATGATAATGCCCTATGTCTTTGGCAGCTGTGGAGGTGGGCGTCAAGTATGAGAGAGCAGAATGAGAAGTGGTTCCATGATGAAGACCAGACCTGGGTAGCTTGTATGAAATGATGTCACTAAATATCACACATGACCAAGGTAGGGAGGAGCTGATGAGAGTACAGATTCAAATTGGAATTTAAATATGGGGCTCAGAAGGACTCCTGTTGAGAGGAGTAGGTAGCTATGATGACTTTATTTGGTTTCTATGTTCAACCTGGTGCCAGGAGAATTTAGAAGTGCACTTTCAATTTAGGAAAGGCAAGCTAATTTAGGGTGACAGGAAGGAGAGATCAGTGGTTGCCTGGGGATGGCAGTGGGTGGGCAGGGAAGGATGGGAGGGAGGGATTTCAAAGGGACAGGAGGAAACTCTTAGGGGAGACAGATATGTTCATTACCTTGATTGTGGTGATGGTTTCGCAGATGTGTACATATGTCAAAACTTAACAAGTCGTATACTTTAAACACACGCAGTTTATTATATGTTAATTAGATGTCAGTGAAGCTGTTTGCTTTCTTATCCTACTTGCTTAAACATGTGATATTGCAGAGGTGGCTGTTGATGCTTTCATTTCATCTTAACTCTTCTGGAGTTAGACTTGTTATCATATTGAAAGTTGCAGGCATTTGAGATGGTTTACATGACACAAGAGGCAAGTCAGTAATTCAATTTAGGAACGCCAGCAAGTTCCAGAAGGTGAGGGGAAGTTTGGTTTTATTTTTATTTATTTATTTTTAACATCTTTATTGGAGTATAATTGCTTTACAATGGTGTGTTAGTTTCTGCTTTATAACAAAGTGAATCAGTTATACATATACATATGTCCCCATATCCCCTCCCTCTTGCGTCTCCCTCCCTCCCACCCTCCCTATCCCACCCCTCTAGGCGGTCACAAAGCACGGAGCTGATCTCCCTGTGCTATGCGGCTGCTTCCCACTAGCTATCTATTTTACGTTTGGTAGTGTTTGGTTTTAGATACATGCGGGGAGGCCACTTCTTTTGTCCAATTTTCTGCTCAGTTCTCTATCTAAGACTCTTTGGATACTCACATTCCTGTATTTCTGGCATCAAGCTGTCTGGATCTCACCTTCTCAGTTTCTACCCCTTGTTGACCTAGAATGAACACATGCAAATCACATGCAAATGAAGAGTATTCACACATTTAATCATTTTCCAGTGAAATATGGATCTGTTTAATTTTTGACAAGACTATTCATTGCGGTGATAAAAATTTCCAGACTTGTATTTGAAATTTGTTATTTGCCAGAATAATATCTTACTATTGAAGCATTTATTCAAACAAGGATGGGACTTTTAAAAATTAATATTCCTTGATTCCTTCAGAATGTGAAACATTGGAAAAGGCAGGGACTTTTAAATCAAATTAGGTAGACCTGAGTTCAAATCTTTTACAGACAAAAACGGTAATATTGGGTAAGTTGTTTAAATTTTCTACACTGCTGCTTCCTTCAGTGTAAAATGGAAATATTACTAGCTTTCTTGTAGTTTTTTTTTCCTTTTTTTTGGTGAAGATTAGAGATAATGCTTGTAAAGTGCCTATAATAATGCCTGAATGGACACTTATTAAACAATAGTTGACTGTTAGTTTGTAAACACAACCAGATTTCATGACTTTTTAAAAATCACTTTTTAATGATAAAACTAGGGCCAGATATTTAGATTCTGATTTTTTTCCCCTCTACACTCACTCCTTTATGCATATGTATTATAATTTCCTCAATTCTTTTTCACTTGATGAGTGAAACATTAATTTTGGCTTTCCTGAAGTTAGTCCTTTTGTGGTGAATTCTACCCTTGTCCTCCTCTCCCATTCAGGGCTCCTTTTCCTTTGTTTCCAAGCCAAGACAAAAATGTTGGCTATGGGAAACATTTATTGGGTGCCATTTAGACAAGTATAAGAAAACGATTGAATACTCTTCACAATTGTCGGTTGAAACTAAACACAGAGTTGCCATGGATACTGGTTGCTTGGCCTCTGCTCCAGCACATTAGAGCCTTTTTAGTTCAACAATGTGCAGACCACAGATGTTGCCATGCATTGTATTCATAATCAGCTTGGATATCTTAGTGGAAGAATATCTTGGGTTTGCTTTAGCAGAGAAGGATCTAAATTCTCAGAAGAAACCGAACACCCTGTGCCCTCCATTGTTTCTCCAGGTATATAGGTGGTAACCTCTGCAGACACTGTTTTTATTTTTCTCAATGCTTCATTTAATCTAGATAGACTACTCCTCTCTTGATATTTATTTGTAAATAAGAAACTCTACTACATATTTTGTAAAACACAACAGGGACATCAGCTAGGAAAATTGCACAACTTTGGGTATAGGACTTAAGACAAGGCATAATCGAAGGAGAGAGGATATAAGAAAATCCCCGGGTTCCTTTGAGAGCTGGAGTAGAGTCACAGCAGAGAGATCCCAGGTTGATTCAAAAAGTACTGGCTTTGCCACCTACTAGCTGTGTGTCCTTGGGCATATTAAACGATGAAAACCTTAGTTTCCTCACTCCAATGGCTCTTCCACTTGTAAGGGCCTTTGTGAGTACATGGGGCCCACCTGGACAATCCAGGGTAATCTCGATTATTTAAGGCCAGTTGATTGTCAAGCATAATTCCATCTGCAACCTTAATTTCCCTTTGCCATGTTACATATCCACATGCTCTGGGGATCCAAAGAGGTAGGTGGACATCTTTGGGAGGGCGACATTGTTCTATAATGCAGTGGTGCAAAATAAATTTCTCTTTATTTAGTGCCCACACATGTCTATGAATTCCCTTTCCACTGCTCATTTAATTCCCTTTTCATTGTTAGCAAAAGGAGACAATTCTAAATATCTGTTTTTGGTTTTCTCAGCCTCTTTTGATAAATATTCAGTTTAACTCTCATCCTGGGCTATTTGTCTCATTCTTTTCCACTCTCTCTCTCAAGCTGGTAACGGGCATCTAAAGGCTTAAGTGACTTCATGATGATGGTGTTAGCATGAGAGAGACAGTGCGGAAGGAGACTGGGGAGTGCTCTCTCCCCCTCTCCTTGTACAAATACTCAACACTACTACCTTTACTCTGCTGAGGCTGCCTAGACTTATTAAAACTGAGAGACATTCTCTCTTCTAATGCATATGGTGTGTAAAAAACTATTTTATATTTTTGATCATCGAATTTTTAAAAATGCTTCCATAGATAATATGCTCTTATCAACAAGGCATTGAACCCAGAAATATTCTGTGCAAGAAATATCCCCTTGCTCACTCCCTTCCAGTTGGAGTGTGATGTCTAAAGTCCACAATTACAGTCTTGTTGCCTTAAGCCGGCTCTAATCGCTGGGTATTTTATGGCTAAAACAATGATATGATTTTCCACCTTGTTGCTGAGTAGACAATTAGGCAAATAGAATTCCAAACTGAAGAGTGTTTACAGGAAAAATGGATTGTTCTGTTAAAAAAAACCTGTGGTTATTATAAAGAGAAGGGACATCCAATTCCCTTTACTGAAGTCAAGTGGCCACAAGCCTACTGGAAACAACATAATCCAAGCATCTTCTCTTCCCACAAATTTCTGGTTGTCAAGAATAATTATAAGTAAGAGAGTTGTGTCAATAGCACTGTGAGCCACTCTCATGTGGCTTTCCTTCCTGTTGAGCTGCCTCACTGTGAATAGTGAGTGCATCATTTATTGTTAGCCATAGGCAGAGCTCATTGCTGAGGAGAGGTAAACTGAAATCAGGTTTGTTAGTCAGCCCTAGGTAAAATATTCGGTGAGCCAAGTTTCGTGATTAGTGACCCAGCCTTTCCTACTCTGGTCTCCCACAGTGATAAGACAATGATATAATTTGAAGAAGAAAATGTAATTGTTGATCTGTAAGTATTGCTGTAATTGTTGTTCCCTCCCTGGAACAGAGTGGCCGTGATGATGGTGGGGTAGAGGTGAGAAGAGAATGGGAGCCAACCTTACTGAACCCTGAGAGTGTGATGTGCTAGATTCTTTTGCAAATAAGCTTTATTTATCCTCCCTAAAATTCTGCAGGCTGGTAGTACTACTGTGGACATGGAGATAGTAACTGACTCTCCTTTTCATACTCCCCACATTCATCTATTGCAAGTTATAATGATTTCTGAACATTTCTACTTATATCATTATAATTCAAGGCACCATTAACTCTTGTCTGAACACCTGTAATCACCCTTCAAACTATTCTCTTTCTGTACAGCTATTCTTTGCCCTCTCAATCCATTTACACATATTTATAAACATAAATTATACTGTCATGACCCTGATTAATTTCCCCAATGTCTTTTCAAAGAGCCTAGAATAAAATATCACATCAGTCAAGATGGGTTAGTTTCTTGTGCCATAACAAAAAGAATGTTTACTTTTCTTGCATGTTGCACATCCATTGTGAGTTGTTATACTATGGGCTGAATTATTTTCCCCTGCCGAAATTCATATATTGAAGCCCTAACCCAAAAGTGATAGTATTTGGAGATGGGGCCTTTAAGAAGTAATTAGTATTGGATGAGGTCATGAGGATAGGGCTCTGATGATGAGATTTGTGGCCTTATAAGAAGAGACATCAGAGAGCTTGCTTCCTCTCTCTCTCTCCCCACCATGTGAGGACACAGTGAGAAAGTGACCACTTGCAAGCCAGGAAGAGGGCTGTCATCAGGAACTGAATCAATGTAAACCTTGATCTTAGGCCTTCCAGGCTCCAGAACAATGAGAAAAGAATATCTGTTGCTTAAGTCATCCAATTTATGGTATTTTGTTATGGCAGCCTGAGCAGATTAATATAGTCTGCTTACAGGCTCCAGTCACTATAGGCACTCAAGGACCTAGACTGATGGCACTCTATATTAATCCCAGGCTTCCATAATCACTGAGCAAGACAAACAGATTCGGTGAATCCCAGGCTGGCTCTTTAAGCTTCTGTGGGGAAGCGACCCATTTGGTTTCTTGACTTTTATTGATAAAAGCAAGAATATGACCTTACTTGCATTCAACTGGGTAGAGAACAGCTGTTATATCACATTTCGCTAAATGAGAGAACTAAAACATTGTGAACAGTCCCAACAACCACCACAGGTATAAACCTTTATCAGTATTGGCAAGGGTGTGTTTGATCTGATGTTCTTCACTTGTGGATTTCATCTCCTTTTATCACGCACGTTGCTTGCTATGTGTTGAGGCATTTGTGCCAGCTGTTCCCTCTGCTTGGAATGCCCTTTCCTCAATTCTTTACTTAGCTGTCTCCTACTGCTCATTAAAATCTCAGTAAAAAATGTCACATCTTTAGATGATTCAGTCTTAACAGGGCTTTCCCTCCTTTGTCTAAATTCTTACCACTATGTCACCAATTTTTGTTTTCTTTCATTTTTAATTTATTATTATTATTCTTCACAATGTGTCCTTTTGGGATTCCTCAAGTCTTACATTCTTTTGTTAGCTTGTTCGCTAATTCATTCATTTGCTGATTTCAGTTTTTGGAGATGCAATGACAAATGACACCATGTATACTCTTAAGGAACTCACAGTCTGGGGGAGAGATAGATATAAACACAAAATATTACAAACTGGCAAAGAAAGTACTAAGCATAAGCCCATAATAAGATGCTCATGACATTGTTAATACATCAAAATCATGAGATACCACTTTACGTGCACTAAGATAGCTACAACAAAAATGATAGACAATAACAAGTGCTGGTGAGAATGTAGAGAAATTGGAACCCTCATATATTGCTTGTGAAAGTGTAAAATGGTACAGCCAATTTAGAAAATAGTTTGGCCATTCCTCAAAAAGTTAAACATATAGTCACCATGTAATATGGCAGCTCCACTCCTAGGAACATCCAAAAGAAATAAAAAACATATGTTCACACAAAAACTTGTACATGAATGTTCATAGCAGCATTATTCATAGTAGCGAAAAAGTGGAAACAAGCCAAATGTTTATCGACTGACAAATGGAAAAGCAAAATGTGGCATATCCATACAACAGAATGTTATTCAGCCATAAAAGGAGATGAAGTACTTTAATCCATTTTGAGTTTATTTTTGTATATGGTGTGAAGAAATGTTCTGATTTCATTGTTTTACATGTAGCTTTCCAGTTTTCCCAGCACCACTTCTTGAAGAGATTATCTTTTCTCCATTGTATATTCTTGCCTCCTTTGTTGTATGTTAATTGACCATAGGTGCATGGGTTTATTTCTGAGCTCTCTAATCTGTTCCATTGATTTATGTATTTGTTTTTGTGCCAGTACCATGTTGTTTTGACTACTGTAGCTTTGTAGTATAGTCTGAAGTCTGGGACCCTGATTCCTCCAGCTTTGTTATTTTTTCTCAAGATTGCTTTGGCAATTCGGGGTCTTTTGTGTTTCCGTATGAATTTTAGGATTACTTGTTCTAGTTCTTTGAAAAAAGTCATGGGTATTTTGATAGGGATTGCATTAAACCTGTAGATTGCATTGGGTAGTATGGCAATTTTAGCAATATTTATTCTTCCTATCCAAGAGCGTGGGATATCTTTCTATTTCTTTGTATCATCTTCAGTTTCCTTCATCAGTGCTTTATAGTTTTCAGAGGATAGACCTTTCACCTCCTTGGTTAAGCTTATTCCTAGGTATTTTATTCTTTGTGATATGATTTTAAAAGGGATTTTTTTTTTTACTTTCTCTTTCTGATACTTCATTATTAGTGTATAGAAAAGCAACATATTTTTGTATATTAATCTGGTATCCTGCAACTTTTCTGAACTCGTTTATTCTAATAGTTTTTGAGTGGAGACTGTAGAGTTTCTATATAAAAGTGTCATCTGCAAATAGTGACAGTTTTACTTCTTCCTTTCCAATTTGGATGCCTTTTATTTCTTTTACTTGTCTGATTGCTGTGGCTGGGACTTCCAATACTGTGTTAAATAGAAGTGGTGAGAGAGGACATCCTTGTCTTGTTCTTGAATTCAGAGGAAAGGCTTTCAGCTTTTCACCATTGAGTATAATGTTAGCTGTGGGTTTGTCACATATGGTCTTTTTTTAAATCTCTGTACCCACTTTGATGAGTGTTTTTATGATGAATGGATGTTGAATTTTGTCAAATGCATTTTCTGCATTTTTTTAACGTGGTGTATCACATTGATTGATTTGTGAATATTGAACCATTGTTGCATCCCTGGAATAAATCCAACTTGATTGTGGTATATGATCCTTTAAATATATTGGTGGATTTGGTTTGCAAATATTTTGTTAACAATTTTTACATCTATATTCATCAAAAATATTGGCCTGTAATTTTCCTTTTTTTTAGTGTCTTTGGTTTTGGTATCAGGGAATGGTGGTCTCATAGAATGATTTTGGGAGTGTTCTGTGTTCTTCATGTTTTTGGAATAGTTTGAGGAGGATAGATAACAACTATTCTTTATATGTTTGGTAGAATTCCTCTATGAAGCTGTCCAAGACTGGACTTTTGTTTGCTGGGAGTTTTGTTTTTATTACAAATTCAATTTCACTACTAATGATCAGTCTGTTCAAATTGGCTGTTTCTTCTTGATACATGGTGCAACATGGGTGAACCAGGAAAAGTTTATGCTAAGTGAAAGAAGCCAGACACGAAAGACCATGTATTGCAGTGGTCCCCAACCTTTTGGCACCAGGGACCAGTTTCGTGGAAGACAGTTTTTCCATGGGTGTTGGGGGGATGGTTCAGGTGATAATGCGAGTGATGGGGAGTGGCGGATGAAGCTTTGCTTGCTCGCCCGCCGCTTACCTCTCGCTGTGTGGCCTGGTTCCTAACAGGCCGCAGACTGGCACTGGTCCATGGCCCGGGGTTTGGGGACCCCTGAGGTATTGTATGTTCCCACTGATATGAAATATTCAGAAAAGGCAAATCCATAGAAACAGAAAACAGATCAGTGGTTGCCAGAAGCTGTGATAAGGTAGGAATAGGGAATGATTACTAATGGGTACAAGTTTTCTTCTTGGGGTGATGAAAATGTTCTGGAATTAGATAGTGGTGATGGTTGCTGTTACAGCAGGTCACTGGATGGTATATGTGATGAACCCAGTTAAGGCCTTTATTTAGACTTTTAAGAATATGGGGGGTGGGTATATGCTCATCTTGCAGCCACCCAAGACAAGCTTCACGGTAAGCTCCTCACTTATTAAACCTTTCACATACCAGTCTGGGGTAGTCTGTCTCTTTCTTCAGTCTCTCCTTGCCCTCTGTTGATGGGTGCCAGTTTGCAAACCAGTAGTTGCACAATTTCTGAAAATAATAAAAATTGCTGAATTATGTACACTTTGAAAAGGTGACTTTTTATGATATGTGAATTACATCTTAAAAATAAATAAATAAATAAATAGGGAAAAGAGGCAGGAGCAGAGTTGTTCATACCCTGAAGATTGGAGTGTAAATATCCTGGGAATCTACTTATAGCAATGCTTTGTAATGTGGAAAAATAGTCCTATGCAAAAAATGTTAACTTCATTTTAAAGGAAGCAGTATTTGCATTAGAGTAGCAGGAGGTTTATGTTTTTATTTTTTCATTTTTCCCATATTTTGTCATGAGATTGTAAAACTTTTCTAATAAAAATGCACACAATTAAAGACATCTCATAGTGCAGAATGGGGTAACTGGGCCTCAGAGTATCAGGACAGGGGTGACATTTGGTCAGAATCTTAGGTGATAGGACTTGCCCAATGGGACAAAGAGAGGTAGGAGGAAGACTGGGTACTCCAGGCAGAGTGAGCAGCATGTGCAAAGGGCCAGAGGTGAGATGGGCCACCATATATCTGAGCACTGAACATAGTGTGGTATGATTGAAAGCCAGAGTATGAGAGAGAAATACCAGCCAAGTGAGGTGGAAAATTAGGTGGCTTGGTCATTGGTTGGCTCACCCAGCTAGTAAGTGGTGTATCTTGGAGGAGAAGGGAAGAAAGTACGGTCAAGAGGTTATTGTAAAAAACATGCAAAAATTCCATTTAAGATCCTCCAATAACTACTCATTATCCTTAGAATAAAATCCAAACTCCTTACTCTGCCTATGAGGCTTGGCAGTAGTGACGGTTGCACAATTTTTTTTTTTTTTTTTTTATCGGTACGCGGGCCTCTCAGGCCCCGCGGGCCGATGCAGGGTACACGGGTTCGTGCCCCAGTCCGGGAAGATCCCACATGCTGCGGAGCGGCTGGGCCCGTGAGCCATGGCCGCTGAGCCTGCGCGTCCGGAGCCTGTGCTCCGCAACGGTAGAGGCCACAACAGTGAGAGGACCGCATACCACAAAAAAAATAAAAAAAAAAAAAATATATTTTTATATATATATTATATATATATAAATGAAGCAGAAAAAGAGAAAATTTAGAAAACATACACGTGAATAGAAGTTCATTAAAATTATTCATCACTCCATCATCTAGAGATAACACCTGTTGGTATGTATCTTTTTTGCCTGTTTGCAATGGTAAATAAAATAACGAAATTGTAAAAAACATTTAATAACCTCAACATATCTAATAGCTCAAACCAAAACTAAATTACAATGCTAAAATGGAATATTTTTCCTATCTAAATATAAAAAAGTATTAAATATTATATTGATATTCAGGCTAAATCTTTCCCTTATAAGGTATTCGACATAAACATCTTTTAATATGTAACTCTTGGCAGTGTTTTGCATTAGGTTAGTGGGATCTTTATGTTCACATGTTTCACTTTTTCATGACAACGTGTTTGTTGTCAAGAGATTAGGTCCTGCCTGTCTCCAACCTCAGCCCCTACCAGGCTCGCTCCTTCCTCTTCCCATACTGTGCTCCAGCTGCCCTGACATTTATTCTGTTCCTCTGACCTCCCAGCAGGGCTCCTGGGCAGGGCTTTTCAGAAGACTTTTCCTCCAGGCCCCTTGTGTCAGAGGACTTCTCATGGTTCCGGACCTGGTTTCACTGTCACCTCCCTAGGAGGTCTTAAAAAGCTACATACGGGAGCTGTCATCTGTCCTTATCTCTTAATCCTTGGCTCATCATCTGGTTCTCTTCAGCACTTATCACCATCTGCAGCAATCTTTTTCATTAGTTTATGTATTGATTTTTCATCTGCTCCTAAAAGAATATGTTTGAGGAGGGCAGTGGTTTTGCCTTTCTTGCTTACTCCAGTATCACCAGAATCTTGAGCTCTACCCAGCACTTCAGAGGTCTCAATAAATATTTGTGGATGAAACTACTGAATAAGCTCAATTTAGAGTGTGTGCTTTTAAAAATAGACAGACATGTCAGTCCCCTTTTCTACCATTTACTTGAGGTGAGACCCTCACCCTTAGTCAGTCTTAACCTCTCTGTTTCCTATATTTAAAATGGACTCAAGAAAAGTGCTATTGTGCTTTTTGAAAGGAACAGTATACTGTATAGTGCTCAGTACTGCACCTGCCAAGGAATAAATCTTCAAGAAGTGTTATCTGTATGGTAAATAGCATTATCCTTTTGTCATTTTCTTTTGACTTTTAGCCTTGACCAATGGGATATCTTGTTCTGCTTTGTAAACAGCCATAGTTCACATGTAATGTATAATTTTGCCAAATGTCCATCTGGGGGCTTATAAATATGATTAGAAAGTTACCTTTTTAAATATTACCTTAAACCATAAAAAGTTTTACTTTAGTTTGAATAGAATTATTCAATTTGATTTCTCTTTTGATTAAATCAGAAGCATATTAAAAATACTAGATATAGGTGTTTACTCACTGGCTTCATCACAGTATTTTTTAGCACCTAAAATTTTTCAGCTTGAAATAAATCTCTGAGATTAGACCCATGCCAAGATAGTGATAAATACCTTTTAACATATGGTTGTCTAGTTGTACATATTTTTAATACTCAAAACATTCTTTGGAAGGAATGGTGAGATGGGAGATATTTTGAAGGGAAATAGAATTTCACATTTCTACTTGTATTAATCATTTCCCTCTAGATAAATAATGGAGAGGAGGTAACATATGCACAAAGACGAGTTTAGTTGTTGAGTGAATAAAAGAAAATGGAAGAGAAGACAAGTGGGACTTGAGCACCCAGGAGATCTGTCTGGGTGAAAACTTATTCAAGTACAGCATCAGGAAGACCTATATATAGGATGCTGAAAGGAGAAATAGAGTATCAAAGGATGTGAAAAACTACAGGGTTACATCTGTATCAGAGTTCCAGTCCTCTGTGAGTGCCCATCACTGCAATATTCGCAGGGAATGTACACTCACCTCATCATGAATTTATTTTCTACATTTATATGTTTTAAAAAACCATTAGAATTAATGATCTAATAATTTTTGACAATTTAATAAAGTTACCTTCTAGTTTTCTCAGGGATCACACTGAATGTGCCTGGATTCTGGAGTGGTATACACAGGGAGAATAATATTTCACTCCTTTATTTCTAAATTTTTCATAAGGCTGCCTAGAATTTGCCATCTTTTGGGCTTTGTGGGTAACTGGATTTTTTTTTCCTGTACGAAGATATAAGCATCTTCCATTTCTCATGTTTTGCATTTGTGTCTCTTCTGTGGACTTCTTTCCCTCAGTTATTTTCATGAATCTGTGGATCATGGTTATGTTTTGTACTTGGATAAAGAGTCCTGTGTAGAGAGACAGTACCCCCCAGGCGAGGAAGTCCTGCTTCATCCAGCATGGTGTAAATGTTAAGAATTCATTAACAAGGTCACACAAAAATAGAAATTTGGGAAATTTTTAAATGCAGACATGGGGAACATGTTCTTAACAGAATGCTAATGAACAGGAGAGATGCTGGAGATGTGCCCAGCAAAGGGCGGCTCTCAGTGAAAGATAATACCTATGTTCAGAGATTGCAGACCTGTCGGGCCCAGAGCAGAATGTCTTACCCTCTTTACTAATCTAAGTGGATGCAAGAATAAATATGAATCAGCAAGGTAGTCTGTGTGAAAAAGGCAGCAGGAAGTTGGGTAGGAAATATAAGGCGTAGAGATATAATGGAAAATGTCCTGTTTTTAAAATCAAAAGACAGGGTTTAGGCCTTTGTTGCTGCCTATGATCTTGGCAGGTTACTGAATTTCTCCAAGTTCTCTTTGTAAAATGAAGAGAATAATAACTCTTATTTAATGCTCATTACAAGGCAGGTACTGTGCAAAGTTCTCATAATAGTCCTATGCAGTCTATACTATTCTTATTCCCACTTTACAGATGGAGAAAATGAGGCTCAGAGAGGTTAAGTGACTTTCTCTAAGATACTCAGTTAATAGGTAGCTAAGCAAAGATTCTAGCCCAGCTTTTATTTTTAAATTTTGTACTTTACTATGCTACCTTGTCCAGAGAGTTGAAGAAAAAATATAATTGTTTCTGAAAGGTTTTCAGACATGAAATTCAAATTATTATTAATCACTCCATTGTCCAGATCCATACAAGTAAAAGTGGTTAAACTATTAAGAAATAAGGTACACAATCAGTAATTTCCGTTATTGTTTTGAATGTTATCAGCTTGCAGGGAAGAAAAATCTCCAGGGAAGGGACAAAGACTTTTTGGATTGGAATCATCCTCAGGTCAAACTGATCTCCATCAGTGCTTGGCAAAGAGAAATCATACGTATTCATGGTGAAGGGAAGTTCAGCGTCTCTGGAGCAGTGAGGCTCACCAGCACAGACATTAACACCCAGCCTCCTTATTCAAGGGCTGCGTACAGCTTCTGCAGCAGTGGTCACTGAGCCGCCAGAGCACACAAGCCCATGAGAGACGATGCTGTTTTCTACTTTATCCTCTGTGTGAGGCACACACAGACAGAGGCGGCACCTTGCCTTGTATTCACAGAGGAAAAAGGAGACCCTGATTTATTTCTCATCATTCTCTTTTACTCTCATGTTGGTTCACAAGGTTCTTTCCTGATTCATTATTTCATTCAGCCCTGGGCCCAACACTTAACCAGTTTTCATGAGCGCCAGCTCAGTGGCATGAAAGATAAGGCCAGACAGACCTGGGTCTCACCACTTAGGAGATGTATAATTCTTGAAAAAGACACTGGATTTATTGGAGCCAGTTTCTTCATCTTAATGTGGGCATAATACACTTCATCTTCCTAGGTGGCTTTAAGAATTAAGTGAAATGGGATATGAAAAGTATCTGGCACATGGGCCATATCCAGTAGAAAATTGATGTTTTTGGCTGCTCAACATTTAATCTTTATTTTGGGAAACATCCCTCATGCTCCATCTCTTCCCATGAGAGAAAACTGTCCCTCTTTCTGCTATCTGGTAGCCAGGGGTTGGGCAGGTAACCTAGCCTGAGCCAATTTGCTGCTTCCATCTAGGATTTCGAATTGGGAGCAAGTGCTGCAAAGACCAGGAGAAGTTGGGAAACATCCAAGATGTCATGGTGATGCTCATGGTGGGAGAGGAGACACCACTCTTGCTAAGACGTGTTTGTGTTCTTGATTCCGTGCAGCCTCCTTCTTTCCTGTGTTAAAGAAAATGGTTCTGATACTGCTAAAAGGACAAGGAAGACTTTATTCAAGATTATTGTAATAGGAGTTAATTATGACTATTGTAATAAGGGAGAGAGATGGCGCTCAGCTCTGAATCCAACAAGGAATAGCTGGGGATTTGCAGTGAGGAAGAGGATCAGAGGGTGTCAGTGGGTAGAAAATTACTAAGAGGGGACACAAAGGGTAGGGAGTTTCTTGCTAAACTGACCTAACAGGATTCTTGCTAAAGACAGGCCAAGGACTTCACATCAAAGGTGAGGGATGAGGAACTTGATCAGATATGAAGGGTGACAAGATATTAAGGCTGGGAGATTCTTACAAACTGGCTTAGCAGTGTTCTTGCTAAAACTAGGCTAGACAGGGACGAAGATCAAGGCCTAGTTGAGAACAGAGCTCAGAGGAGTCTAATTAAAATGTGGTCAAGGAGAGAGTCCTTGTCACCTGCTACATTTGATGTCTGGCTTTTAAGCCTCTTTTTAATTCTGTGCTTCCTTGATAAACTTCTAGTACATCTTTTCTGTTGAAGATAGCCAGTTGCTTACTGACAAGAATACAGATACACTGTAGTCTCAAATAGTATTACATAAGTAAACTGCAGCCCAATTAATGGGGATATTTAAGGAATCAAGAATTCATTTTCTCTACTCTTGTATTTTGAAGAAAGAATTAACTGATCATACAAAAAAATCCATTCCATGATTTTACTTAATCATTATTAGTTTTTAGTGAGCTGCCATCAGGGTAATTTTGGTTTGAGTATCCATTCAGAAAAATCTCTTTGCTTTCTATCTTCCAGCATGTTTGAAATACATTTCTTGGGCTGATGCCTCTTCTAATCCTGTGAGGTAGGTTCTCTGCTGATCAACTCCATGTTTATGGATGAGGTTCCAGAGCTTGAGTGACCGGCCCAGAGTCATATACTTTGTGGTGAAGCTAGGATTCAAACTCAGGTTTTCTGATGGCAAACCCAAGCTCTTCTAGTAATAATTTTAGTGACAAATCTAGGGCTCTGCAAATTCAAACCAAACGCCTGAAATTTGATTTGATTAGGATCATCCATTCCCTTCAGGAAGCTCGCTTATGGGGGGCTCTGTTACTTGAATACCAGCTACTGAGGAGTATTTCTGATGCATTACATGAATCGTGTCTAGGCTTAGATGAGGACCACCTAAGACTGGAGTTTGGACGTGGTCCTTGTCCCACACTGTATGATTGTCAGCTTAGACAGAATGAATCAGACTGGTGAAATCCTTGCTGAAGCTAATAGTTGACTGATGGCTTTCTAACCTCCTGCTCCAACCATTAACCCCGCCTAAGGGAATTTGCTCATGGAACTACAAATAAATGAGTGGCAGGTCTGGGAATAAAATGGGAACATCCATGGAACCAGGCACCACTGGGTAATTTTTCCCATTATGACATGACTCTGTGACAGGTGCAGGGTGAATGTGTTTTTATCTCAATAATTTTCCGGGACATTCTTCTCTGTAGAGAGAAAATGTCAGATGTACACACTCCTCCATGGCGTGCATGTGAGGTTGCAAAGCCAGGTTAACTGTTTCCTAAGATTTCTGTGTCAGGGTAACTCTGTTGTTTGAATTGATCCGCGAAGAAATCCCTAGTGGTGCTCTTGTTAATTCCAGCTAATCGCTCTCCAGCAGGAGAAGGAAGGCAGGCTTGTTCCCCTGGTGGGTCTTAGATCCTTAAATGCTGTGACTTCAAGTACTAATGAGCTAAAGGAAATCTTCCCCACACAGTTTAACCTACTGCTT
Source organism: Aethalodelphis obliquidens (assembly GCF_003676395.1). Taxonomy (NCBI): domain Eukaryota; kingdom Metazoa; phylum Chordata; class Mammalia; order Artiodactyla; family Delphinidae; genus Aethalodelphis; species Aethalodelphis obliquidens. Next base: position 30,665,324 of record NW_020837950.1, on the reverse strand, counting down.
CTTAAATGACAATCCTCAGGGTCTTTCCTTCACATTGAATCTCTGATAAGCTATGTTACAATTTCCTGATGACAGTTAAATTGAGTCTGCTCTTTAGCGTAGTTACCCTGTTTGCTTCCAATAATTCTGCCTTAAGAAGCTTCTGATGAGGAGGTTGCAGGCATGCTACCTCTAGCAATCCCTATAGGGAGGGTGGGGGGCACGTGAAAATGAAGTAGCTGGGTTTTAAAAGAGAAAAGGAGGAGAAATCATTAAAAAAAAAAAAAAAAGCATGTCTCTAAGTGCAGGGACCATTTCCCAGGATTTTGTGTGGTTAATGAAAAGTCAGACAGCACATGACATTTACCCTGCTGAATGTTGATGATTAAGAAGGAAAAGGTTATATACCCTGCCTGCTTTTTTCCTTCTGGAGCTTCTGTACTAGGGGGTCAACATGAATTTCGCACAGAAGGAATTTCCTGTTTGTGAACAACCCAGAGCCCAACTCCAGTATTGTTGTAATTGTTCTTGATGATGGTAATTACTTTGTGTCCCCCCCAACCTGCCCCACCCCCCACCCCCCCCACCCCACACACCCCACACACCCCCCACACCGCCCACCACACCCCCGCCACGGGTATTCCCTTCTCTGAATCTGGCCAATTGAAAGCCTTGCTCCAGTCTCCCAGCCTCTGATAGCCAGCTCCCTCCTGGACACATGCCAGCAGCCCATAATTAAAGTATTTTCTGGAGGGAGTGTCTCCATGTACTACCCATTGTGAAAGGCATCCTTGGAGTCTGGATATAGTAACTGAAAAGAAATGAGACCTTTCCAATTTGTCCCTTTTTCTGCAGCCCCTGCCGCGCCCCTTTCCCAGGACAAAAACATTGTGAAATGCCACACAAGAAGGAAGGATCCTTTTCAGTGAATTTGAAAGCTAGAGCATAATACATCCCCTTCCCCCCACCCCCAAGAGTGGATGTTTCAAGTGTAACCTTCCTATTACAATTATTCTTGCATGATTAAATAGAAACTGTCCTCCTATTATGCTCTTTGTTGATACATTAAATGTTCCAGTGAGACATTAGACTGTATTATAATGAAGCATTTCTGGAATGTCAGATTATAAATTAGGTATGTCTGAAGATTACCTTCAATGAGATTTGATTATGTGACTGTTAATTCTAAAAACAATAAACATTATCAGCATTTTCATACGTATATTATCTCACTGGATATTGATAATTATTCTATGACGTAGTTAGCACTGACATTATAAATCCATTTTCACCAGTGAGAAAACCTGAACTCAGAGAAGTTAAATAGCTTTCCCTGGGTTCTCTAGCTAGTAAGTGGAACTGAGACATGAATCCAGATTTCTTGATTTCCATAGTGAGGTTCTTTTCATTGCACTATTAGATTATTTATAAAGTCAAGGTACAGAAAATATATATCGATTCTTACAAAATTCTGCAAATTTTATATCTCCAAGTGCAAAGGGAATAAAATTGGAAAATTATAATGGTTTGCAAAAAGTAGAGTTTTGATGGAGTTGTGCTTTCTCCTATCAAGTAGCCCAAACACACAGAGGGAGAACAATTATATTACCAAACCCCATTCTCAACAATGCAACTTATATGCAAAACTTGGAAGGCTTGTTGGCTTCTGTTCCACAATGAACATGGGAAAAGAGATCAGTGTTTACTTCATGGAAACCCTAATTCAAATTTCTAATTGGGTATAATGAACAAAGGAGAATGTCCCGAATGCTTGAGAACTGTAAACAGTGCAGTGTTCTTTTAGTGATCACACACTGATTATCTTAGTGAATCTAAATTATGTGGGTCCAACTGCTGCTGTGGGAGGCATAGCTCCTTCACTGTGTTTCCAATAAACTGTGGGCTGTCATGGTTAGTGAATGTGGAGCGGGGAGGGCTTTTGCTAGCTGGCATCATGACGGAGTAGCCAGACAGGAGGACAATCACTTTTCAAAGAATTGTAAAAAAGGAAAACCTGTTGCTATGACTGTGATTTAAGGAGACTGTCTTTTGAAAGTTACGTGTGGTGATAAGATAGTTAATGTTTAAATTAAGAGTCTCCAGAGACTAAGCCACCAATTCTAAAGATGCTCAAGATTATTTCTGGAACCTACGCTGGGGATTGTCTTTAGAATTTATTATCAACTTCCTTTAACTTCTTCAGCAGTTGCAAATCTTTGTCCATAGGAGACAACTTGATTTTGGAAAAAGAGTAATAGTATTTGGAATCAGACCAGGTCTGGACAATTAAATGAGGGGATGAGTTGCGGGGGGCAAGACTATTTTGGGTCAAAGTGAAGTGTGACAAAGGATGGGGAGTCATTTTCATGTGCCTTGCCCGCTATCTCTGAGGGCAGTTCCAGAAGAGACAGTCCTAAAATATTTTTGGTGGTAGAAACATCATGGAAATAATTCTACTCCTTAGATTTTTCAAAAATAAAATTGCTTTTCTCATAAAATTTATATATATATATGTATACATATACATATGTATGTATGTAAATGCATATATATGTATATATACATATGTAAAATACTTATATATGGGGGTCTTTTTGGTAGAAAAGTTAGAAAGTATAGGTATGTAGAAAGAGGAAAACAATCACCAAGTTTACTGGGTAGCCTCTACCCACGTGCTGGTGCCTGCTCTCTTGTTCTGAGTCTTTTCACAGACACACATGTGTACATTAGAGAGGAAGTAGAATATAGTGGTTATAAGTTTAGCGGGGAGAACTGGGAGGTTTAAGTTCAAATCCCAACTCTGCAATTTCCTAGCTCTGTGATTTTGGCCAAGTTACCCAAAATCTCCTATTCTCCTTTTTCTCACCTATAATATGGAGTTGAGTTGTACTAACTTTACTGGATTATTATTGATCATTTATTTTTTATGTATTTATCCATTTACTAAAAAAATGTTTATTGAGCACCTATTACATACCTGACTCTGTTTTAAGTCCTGGGAACAAAAAAGGAATGAACACAACAGGTGTCCTGGACCTGAAGGAATGTACTAGAAAGGAGATGTAGACAAAAATCTTATAGATACATTAAAATACATAATATGGAAGGTGCTTGCATCAGTCCCTGAGCCTTAATTCTCACAGGGCAATGTCAAGAGGGCCAGATAATGCCTGCACACATAGTGGCTTGCATTACAGGAGAATCATGAGCTTAGGGAATCTTCATCTTTTATAATAGACAGTAAGTCTGCTTGAACTTTGCCCTGCGGAGAGAGACATAATTATCTTTATTATATACAGGACAGTAAATAAACCTGCCTTTTACTATCTCCATCTTCTAAGGCTGTTCGCTCTACAAATGTTCTTGAAAAGTAGTCCAGAATAAAGGAGGCCAGTGCCTCTGCTTGCAAGATGTGAAGAATTGCAAGAGACTTGTGGAGAATTATCTCATAACACTTGTCAGAAATGCAAATCCTTAAGCCTCATTTAGACCTGCTGAATCTGAGACTCTGAGGGTGGAGCTGAGCAAGTTTTGTTTTAGCAGGCATCCAGGTGATTTTGAAGCAGCTAAAGTTGGAGATCCACTCTACAGGGAACAAACTGAGGATTGACTGGGAAATTTGGATAGAAGTGGATGTGAATCAGTAGGGCTGTATCCTAGAGCAGTGCCTGCAGTAGACAGACCAAGATGTACCTGGGGCTGGTTGTCATGGTAATACCTCCAGGTAGAGAGGGATGGAGGGTAGGACCTGGAGAGGCAGTATCAATAAACGTGAACTGATCTAGAAATCAGGATACTGGGTTTCTGCCATTCCTATTCCCATGTAAAGTTGAACGAATAATTCAGTTTTAAAGACTTTTTTGAATCTGAAAAAGATTTTGAAGATCCCCTAGTTCTAGGGTTTCAAATACAGATTTTCTCTTGTGACAACTCTAATCTCCTGAAACACAGGCTTTAGAGAGATTTGCAGGTATTTTCCATGGGTAAGGAATGGGATGTGGGGATACCCTTACAGCTGACATCACTAATCTGTCCAAATGCCATATTTTTCTTTAGGATGAGAGAAGACAAGTTATCTATCCTTTGATATTTGCTAGTCTTCTGTTCTCCATGTTCTTATCAGGGACCACCCCAGTGCTAGCTTTCTTTCACAAGTTTACTTTATGTTATGATTTTGCGTTGTTTGGGTGAATCATCACTGAGATGAATGGAAAAGTGTAGGGCATTTGGATTCTCAGACTGTGACTTTGCACTAAAATTCAGCCCAGATTAATGACTTCTGAGGCAAAAGTCTTTGTCAATTTACTTTCTTTGAAGTGTTACTTGTTCCAAAACCAAATGGATTTTTTAGTGCACCTGCAATCAGCAACAACTAGAGAGAGAGAGAGAGAGAAAAAATCATTTTGAAGTAGTTTCTTGGAAATCTGTTTAAAGGTTTTAGCAAGTTGGATATATTATTAACCACCATGTGAGTTCTCAAAAACAGCTTTGGAACTCTTAGAATCTTGTCTATTTTTACATTTTCAAATTAAACATTTTTAGTCAGCCAAGCATATTGAAAAAAGTAAAAATTTGATTTGAATAGTAGTGATTTCTTTAAGGTGAATCTTTAATTTTAAATGTGACTAATACTTCAAAATGAAATTAACATTCGTACGTAATGGTTTTGATTTGTTTCCAAGAAAATAATAGTTCATAGCTGTGGATTTGTTATGGTACTATTAGTTATTGCGCCAGCAATCACAATATTCAGAAAGCTGAGGAGGAACTATGAAACATTAACAGCAGTAGTGTGAGGACAAAAAGAGGGAAAACTAGATCGGAGAGAGGAAAGAGGAAGAAAAAAGGAGTAAGTAAGGAGAGAAAAAGGAGAGAGAGTGAAAGTAAGAGGGAGAGACAGGCAGACAGACGCACAAGCGATAGAGAGAAGGAGTAAGAATATATGAAAGGTGGTGGCCAGCCTCTGCTCCCTCTACTCCGCCCTTGCTAAAATTGTGTCATTTCCAAGGGGTGAGCAGCTACTTTTCAGTTTTAAGCTAATGCTTTCCCAGAAAATGTTTTCGTTGCTCCCTAAATCATTGATTGGGCTATTAAGGGTCTAAAATGAAAATTTAATTCATTGTTAGAGTCTTCCCAAAGTGTGGCCTCCTGGAACACACTGATTGAGCTACACTGCTGTCTGACTAATTGAAGAGAGAGGATGGAAGTGCATGAGAGCAGAAAGTAAATGCCTGTGGGCAGCAGGGGCAGACCCTCTGCAGGGGCCCCTCTGCAAGCCTGAGTTTGTGGGGATGGAGAGACCAATAAGAGGATGGGAATTGTTCTACATTGTCCTTACTGAGAAGGAGTATAGGATCCTCCTGCCAGTCCCAATTAGCAGGGTTGAAATTGTCATTGGACTCTGCTTAGAGGTCAAGAGAACCTACCCCAACCCATCTGTCACACCTGACCACTGAGAAATTGGTGACCCAGAGGCAGAGGGTACCCAGTCAGGGCATGGAAAGGTTCTGAGAGTCTGGGAGGTGCAGTGGAATAGCTGTGGAAAGGGCAGTATTTGGCATCATAAAACCCTGGATTTAAGTCTTTTCTCTGCCTCTTCGTGACCGTAATCTTGGAAAAGGCAGTGTGTGTTTCTGAGTGTCCTCATCTGTAAAATGGAGATGATGATAAAATAATAAGGCCAACGTGTGGAGAAAAGGATGTAATGTAAATAAAATGTTTAACATCGTTCCTGGGAAGCATCTCCTTAAATTTTAACTGTCATTCTCTTTGCAATTCCATTTATGTTGTCATCAATTCTATCGTTGTCAGAGGCAGGAAGATAACAGCCAGATTGGGGTGTTAGTTCACCAGAACAGGAGCAAGTCAAAGGATCTGCGAGCAGGGATGTGTACAAGGCGCAAAATCAAGCAGGTCTTAGGAAAAAGACGGGCAGAGTATGGAGATCTAAAACTTAAGCGAACGCCTCACTAGTATATTACTAATACTAGCACCTATCATTTGTACCTTACCGGCCAAGTGCTACTCTCTTTCTCTTGTATTATACTATTGTTTCTAATCCTCATATCTATTCTATAGGAAAAGAGAGTATTATTTTCCCATTTTCACTGGTGAGGAACAAAGAGCTCAGAACACTTACATAGCAACTGAGAACCCAAGTCCTCATCCCAAGGCCTGTAATCTTTCCGTTGCCCTCACATTTCAGATGACTGCTGTCTGGGCCATTGGAAATATCTGTAGGTTCTGGTCTCTTTTCTGCTTTTTTCCTTTTTGGCTGTAATTGCTAGAACTTTGGGCCCCAGAGGAAAAGGGAGAGGTCTGCTCCTCACCCATGTCTTTTTCTTCTCATCTCCCTTTAACTTCCTGGCTCCTGTTTTATTTTGTGTTGTTGTTGGATCTTATTGTACCTCTGGTTTCATTATGAACAAAACATTTCAGAGTAAAGAGTATATCAGCTCGATATTGTGTGTAACAAGTCAGCCCCCAACAACCATTTGTTATTTCTCACAGTCTGTGAGTTGGCTGGGGGTTGGTGGGTCTAGGCTGGCTTTGGCTGCAGGTGGCTCTGCTCACAATGTCTCATTCTCATTCTAGGACCATCAGGCCAGCCCCAGAATGGTCTTGGCATGCAAATGGCAGAGGTGCAAGAGAGCACGTAGAAGCACACGAGTCTTCTTAAAGCTTAAATTCAGCACTGGCACACCTCGTTTCCACCTCATTCTGTTGGTCAAAGCAAATCGTATGGCTGAGCCCAAAGTCAAGAAGCAGGGAGTGCCCTCGCTTACAGTGGAGGGCACTAGAGAGTATATTTGTATATTTCCAAAGTATATGTTTCCTATTTACATATTCACAGAAGTATGTATTTCCAAAGGATAGGGAAATAGGAAGGAGGGGTGGAGAATTGGGGCCGTTGACACAATTTATCACAGAGATGTGTCAACCAAGCAACCATTTTGCAACCTACTGTTGCCTGTTGGTTTCTCTTCCTCTATCTGACTCTGACTTGAGGGTTAGCTCTCTTTCAAGTCCTGACAACAACCATGGGATTCAGATGTATTCCTTGGAGTGGTTGACATGGTGTTGCTTTTTCCCTGCTCCCTCTCCACCACATGAAATTTGTAAGCCCCAGAGTAGAAGCAGGGTCTTCACGCTCTTGCATCACCAAGTAGGACACATTTGTGAAGTAACAGAGGTTTTTTTCTTTGAATCCCCAAACAACGTTTTTGAAAGTCTCTATTTCCTTTAATAAGTTTAGGGACAACACAAGTGGGTAATTCACACCATAGTCTGATATTCTTGTATTTTACATGGTATTTTACTTCTGTATTGCTTTTCCTAGTATTATTGTATTTTCACTGAAACTTTGCCAGACACAGTACCTTTTGTTGAATAATGGTAGAATTTCAAGTGAGAAACATGCTGATTGGATAATAGAGGGGCTCCGAAATTGAAATGACTTCCTGTACTTGGGCATGAATCCTGATTATTGCATAGAATGGATGCTCAAACATGACACCAATGGACTACATGAATAAAACTCTCTCTCTCTCTCTCTTCTTTTGGCTCTGCAAAATTCTATCCTTCCAAGGTTGGAATCTGAAACTTTTTGACCAAGTTCTTAGGAGGGGTTATAACATGCCATTTAAATCACTGCTAACCTGGCCTCCAAAACCACGTGTAATCTGGGCCTCTCATTCTTTGCATCTTGCACTCTTCCTCTCCCTTTCCGACAACATTCTTACCACACAAACCTTTCTGCCTCTTAAATGCCAAGTTACTTCATGCCTCATATTTTTGCACCACTCCATTCCCTCTGCCTGGAATGTTCTTCCCTCAGCCATCTATCCTTCACCTGGCTAAATTCCTGCATGTCCTTCAAGATTCAGTTAACTCCTAACTTATTTGAGAAGCTGTCCTGACTTCACAGTTGAGATTATCCAATCTGTTACCCTGTCCTAACACTCTCCATCTTTCTTCCTAGAACATTTCACACTTCTAGTGAGTGAATGAATAATTGTATAGCTTTTGTTTCATGTCTGCTTTCCTCTCCAGTCTCTCAGCTCCTTGAGGATAAGAACCATTTCAATATCATATCCTTTGCATCCATGGCCGTTAACCTGTAGCCTTTGGCACAGAGTCAGTGTTTTGTTACTTGTTGAATGAATGAATGAACAAATGAAACTTTGCAGAGACATAGACGCTCAGATCTGGAACAGACTCTCGACACAGCTCATGTTATGAGCTCCACAACAGCCCTCCTGGTCTCCAGGTAGCTGACTGCCTCTGCTTGAACCTTCCCCCACCTGGGAACTCACTCTTCTTGAGGCTGACAATTCCATCTAACAGTTACAAAATTTCAATGTCCATTAAACTAAAGTTTGTCATTCTATAACTCATCCATTGATTTTATGTCTTGCCCCTTGGGATTTTACAAAACAACCCTAATCTACCTTTTATTTGGCAGTATTTTGGAATTTTAAAACAGCGATTGTAACTCCTAAGCATTCTTTACTGAATACCCACTGTTTGATACGCACACATTCTCACCATTATCTTATTTAATTCTCAACACAGCCCTCAGTGTGTTGGTATTACTATCCCCATTTTACAGATAAATTTAAACAATTAGCCAACAGCATGGAGCTAGTAAGTGGGGGCACCTGGATTTGAAACCAGGGGCCATAATTTGTGCAACCTAGATTCTTGTATGTCCAGAGGACTAATATAGCTAATACATTCAACAAATATGAAGGACTCTACAAAACTTATTTACAACATTGGGTGGTTGTTCCTTTCTTATTTTTGAACCTTTATATTCTTTTGTATAGTTCTACAGAATTCTTTTGTCCGTACTTCCTTAGTGTTGGTGATATTTGATTCCTTTCTGCATTCACCTAATGGACAACTATATATATATACTTCATGCAGCCCTGGGGAACAACTTGAAATAATCTCTGTATCAATTTAGCTACATTATGCTGCTATAATAAACAGTGCCCAAGTTTTAGTGGCTTACACAGCAAAGGTTTATTTCTAAATCATGCTAAATGTCTTTGATGGGTTAATAAGCAGGCTATTTATCATAGTGCATCAGAGACCCAGGCTAATAGAGCAACCACCATCTTGAACATGAAAAAGCAATGAAAGAGCCCTGACGTTTCTCACCAACAATGGAATGTTTGGCCTGAAAGTGACACTAGCTACATGGCTCCACCCATTCATAAGGGGCCAGAGTGTACAATCCTGCCATGTGTGCAGACACTGGGGGACTAAGAAATATTTGGTTTATATTCGATAACTTCCACAAGACTAAGATATGTCAGAGATAATTTGATTGTATTAAATAGAAACCTACTCAATATAACTCAAGTAAAATGATAATTTATTATAAGGAATCAGGGAGTTTAATGGAATCCAAGGGTTAAAATACAGTTAACTGTGTACTTCATAAACTCCAAAGTACATAAACTATAGATGTCCACAGTTATCATAAACTGTGAATATTGAGAACTGGAGGGCTTCCAAAGACTAGCCAGGAAATTCCCTTACTTTCTTTGTCTTTAGGAACAAATGGCCTCCTATCTCTGTTTTCTTGCACATTTGAGTCATTCTTCTTCTTCTTCTTTTTTTTTTTTCCTGTGCAAACCAGCCTTCTCTGTTTATTTCTTAGCACGTGTCCTTAAAGTTGATCAGCCCAAAATGGGAGATGTAACCCTTGAATCTATTTGACTTTACAGTTTCAGGGCCTACATCTGGCTAACTGATACTTTCTTGTATCCTTGTGTCAGTATCCTCCCATAGTCCAGTTAATAATGACTATTGGCAAGGGCAAAGATGATGTCAGATGGTAGTTAGTCGTCCTGTCTCTAGGGAACACAGAGGAGGAATTGATAGGCATCTTTATCACATTAGCCTTTCCTAGCACCAGCTTAAATGACCAATAATTTACAGTTCCTGAAAAAGGAATTAGTCATCATCTTCCCAAATAGTGTGGAACATTAGGCAAGCCTCAGTGTTCTTCTTTTGTCTTGTCTTTTCCAGCTGACTTCTGAAATTCTACCTTATCACTGTATCTCTTAAATATTAAGATTTAATTCTCACTTAAATTTAACATTCTCTCCCCCAACCACTTCATATAGTCTCATCAACTAACTAATAATTAAACAAATGATTATCGAATGGCTAGTATGTAAGGGAGTATACTTTGTGTTGGATATAACCACAAGGGACTGCCCTCAAATTGCTTACAATCAAGTATGACAGGTTTATGTGAACTGAGATTCTAAAATCATGTTTCTGCGGCCAACAGATGACAGACATCTGAGGATGGAGGGACAAGAACTGACTTTTACAGAATATCCACTATGTGCCATGTACCATGTGCTGGGCACTCAATGAATAATTTCTCATAAATCCTTACATTACACCAACAGAGACAGACATCATCAGTCTAATTTAAAGAGAAGCAAGGTTTTAGATTCCAAAGCCAGTTTTTCTTCCTAGGTCAAGCTCCCTCTAAGAATGCGGTGGTGATATTGGCCAGAGTTGACTACATTGGGTAGGTCTTTGACTCTGCTCATTCTTTCTGGCTTGTAGCACTACATTTAGAATCTTTCTTCTAAATCACTTTATGAGAAAACTTGCTTCTCATAGTCAATAAATAACTGGGTGGTTTTTGATTTGGATTCTTTGTTATTTATTATATTTACATTCAAATTCAAGTAAACCTTCATGATAAGATGAAAAGGCCAAATGAGTGTGTTGGCCATTAAAGCTGGAAGTGATGATTTCTGACACTGTCATGGTGGGAACTAAATTCTTATCAGAAACTGAGTTAACAACTGACCAGGTTGTCCCTGTATGAATGCCTGTCTTCATGAGGAAGCTGACCCTTGGGGAGGATGTAAGACCTGTTTGTACTGTTTTACCTCAGAGTAGATAATTGTCTTTTCTATTTCAGAGGCTCATCCAGCAGTTTATTAAATGGTGCCCTCATGGCCTCAGAGAACTCTGTCTTCTTCTATAAATTACCATCGCATTCTGGGGAAATTGCTTAAGTCCTGGTGGAATACTGCAAACTGTAAAACTTCTTGACTTTCTCTACTCTAAAGGGTATTCACTAACAATGGATAAATTAAGGAGAGGCACAGTGGAATGGTGGAAAAAGCATAAAGCAAGGAAGACCTGGGTTTTAATCCTGGCTCCTCTATTTAGTAACTATGTAGATGTGGGTAAGTTATTTAACCTCACTGCTAGTTAGTTTCCAGATCTGGATAGAAAAGGGTAACAAAATCTACCTCAGAGGCATGTTGCAGGGCTTAAATGAGGTAAAGCATGTAGAAGATGTTCAATGCAATCATGCAATTGTAATGTATTTATACAAGCCTGCCATGAATGACCATGTAGACTGGGCACTGTATGACTCTAAGGAGTGCCGTTCACATGTGGTCGGTACTGTGTAGTGGCCAACTTTTAGAACCATAGTCATCGTACTGAAGGACTGAGCATACTGCCCAGTGCAAAGAAAGTATTTTTTAAAAAGCAGTCGTTATTATTACTCCTCTCATGGAATTTTCCCACCTGGTACTCTCTCTTGACATCTTACTTTTGGATCATTGGTTCTATTGAGCAACCTACCTAACTTCAGTTTTTTGACTCTGGCTGGACATTGCTTCTTCAATAACCCACCTCCATTTTGGACGCAGCAGACCGTGACCTGGAATCTTGGAGTACTTTTTCCCATCCTTGAGCTAGAGATTAGCTTTTCTGTTTGCCTGGAAGGTGGAATCAGAGACCATGAATAGCATGAGCTCGGTTTGGAGACAGAGGACCTGCTTTTGTGACTGAGGGTTGTAGCTTCAAACTGTTGGCACTTGAAATTGAAAATTGTGGTTATTTTCTTGAACTTTTATTTCATTATCACAGAAGCACACAGAGACCTTTGGAAGTGGTGACGAAAAGAGTTAAAGGATCAGGGCTTCCCTGGTGGCGCAGTGGTTGAGAGTCTGCTTGCCGATGCAGGGGACACAGGTTCGTGCCCCGGTCCGGGAAGATCCCACATGCCGCAGAACGGCTGGGCCCGTGAGCCATGGCCGCTGAGCCTGCGCGTCCGGAGCCTGGGCTCCACAACGGGAGAGGCCACAACAGTGAGAGGCCCGCGTACCGCAAAAAAAAAAAAAAAAAAAGAGTTAAAGGATCAATAGAACTCTGTGAGTAGGAATTTGGCACTTCTTTAGAGAATATCTGTGGGAGGCAAAATTTGCAATTGGGTCATCAGGCGTTAATACAAATTTGTGAATACTGAACCTTAGGTGCAACCAAATTCCATTGTTAACTGGAGGGAAAGCGTTTTATGAATCTTAAAACGCATTGCTTTTGAATAGCTTGGCATCATATTCCCATTTTTCACATGCTGATTACAAGGTGACGTCTTACTCAGATTGATGCCATTTGCTCCATTCCTTCGGAAGTGCATCAGGAGAAAGAAACGGGAAGAGAAAAATGAGAAATTAACACCCCCTTGGGAATCATAAGAAGTCTTGGTTTTTATCCTTCCTATGTAAGTGAATTTATTTGAACTAAACTTTTTGTAGGTTGAAATTTGTACTGCTGAATAGAAGGGGAGTGGGTATGTGGTGGGTGAAGAATGAAGGATGGAACAATTAATATTTGTAAGGTCTACTCTGATCCAAATTCTCTCCATATTTGTTTAATCCTCATAATATCTCCATGAGGCTGGGGTTATTGTTTCATTTAACAACGAGAAAAACCATGTTCAGAGCAGATACTTTGCTCAATATCACATCTTTATCACAGCTTTCGTGTTTTCAGAGTTTGGGTTTTAACCCATACCTGCTGACTCCAAGTCAATTCTCTTTCGTTTAGAGCAGGTCAGCAAACATTTTTGGGAAAGGGCTATAGTATAAATAGGTTCTGTGGGCCATATGGTCTCTGTTGCAACCACACAACATGATCATGTAGTACAAAACCAACCAATGACAATATTTGAACACATGAGTACTGCTGTGTTCCAATAAAGCTTTATTTATAAAAACAGGCAGTGAGTGGGATTTAGTTTGCAAGCCCTAGTTTGCCAAGCCCTGCAAGCCTCAGAATAAAAACCAAACTGACAAACCCTCAAACCAAGAGAACAGAAAAGAGCTAAATGAAAGTAGAGTTTGGAGGGGGACACTTTGTAAAGGGCATCATAAAAAATATATATTCTTTTCCGCTTATTTGAGAAGAAAGGCCATTTCATATACACTGTGTGACTGTATCAGTTGTTTGATTGTGTCAGTCTCTGGAAGGCAACCAAACTCTTCCTTAAATATATACATGACTAGAATTTCAAATGTTACATCTTAGTTAACCGCAAAAGACTAGGTCAGAGTATTCCCCTACACACACAAACTGTCACAGTTCCTCTCCATTTGGGTGGCTCGTTCCTTCTCTTCTTGTCGTTGATTGAATTTTAATGTAATCCTTAAATTCCATTATATAAACAGATAACCATGTTGTTGAAACAATTCTGATATACATCCAGACAGATAAAATTTACTTTTAGGGTAAAACTATAGTGTTATTTTCTCTACTGAAGATACCATGGATAAAAGATGTCTAAAAAAAATATTTCTTTGACATTTGTTTATTTATCTTTACATGACAAACAGATAGAGACTGGGAGGCCCAAAACAAGGTGCTAACTAAAATATGGTGAAAAAAATATTTCTTTACAAACACCAATGTAAGTATATGAAAAATGTGAAAAGAACAACTTCTTAACTCTCACTAAATTCCATAGGAAATCACCAACTTGGTCCCCTATAAAAATATGCAGGACGTGTGATAGTCTAAAATTACCTAGTGCAATAACTAAACCAAATAATGTAACTGAGGAATAGGAAAGACTCAAAGCCATTTTGCAGTGGGTTTCAGGTTCAGTGGTTTAATATTCTGGTTCAGGAATTCTACTGCAGTTGTTCAGACTAGAAAAGACGAAAGTTTGAGTTGCAATAGTAACTCTTACTGTGCAAGGAAAGAGGAATATTAGAAGTTTTTGCATGTAGAATTGACAAAATGTAGTGTATTAGTTTAAAGTCAGTATAGTTGATGATGATGATTATGATGATTTTTGGTGGCAGGTAACTGAAACTGGCCGGTGAACGTATGCAGAAATGGTGACTTATTGGGAGGATTCTGGGTAGCTCACATAATTGAAGAAAGAAAGTGTACATAATTGATCAAATCTTGGGAAGGCAGAAATCAGGGAATCTCTAGGGATGTTAGCACTGAGCCTCCATATATCTTCTTTCTGGGGTGCTGTCATACGATTATTGACTTCCAATCTGTGGTTGGTTAGTTGTGTTAATGGTCCCAATTAAAGACCTCATTGTATCCATGCCCTTTGCTCTGTAACTCTGTAGTCCCATCTCATTCTGATTCTGAAACTGGCCCTGGACCAGTAGCAAATGTGATGTAATCAGAAACTTGAATAAGCACTTACAGATTTCTGCTTCCTTGCTTGCTCCTTGTCTTTGCCATGAGAATGTGTCCAAGCTAGCCTACAGGATGATGTGGCACATGGAGAAGAGCTGAATCATCCCAGCTATCTGAACTGAGCCACGAGCTATGGCAGAAATCTCATTTGAGAACTGCGTATCCCGCCAGCAGCAGACTGATACGCAACAGTAAGCCCCACCAAACCTAGTGCAGATCAGCAGAACTGTCCACCTTTCCCATAGACTCATGAGAAAAAACGAATTGTTGTTTTAAGTTAATTTTGTGAGTGTTTTTTACAAGCATCAGCTGACTGATACACCACCTCTGTGTCTCTTGATTCAAGTTTCATTTTCTTGAATAAGAGTGTCTGTTTGATTCAGCTTGGTTCTTGTGTTATACTCCTGAGTCATTTAGCTGTGACCAGAGGGTAGGTGGCATGGTTAACAGGAGAGACATTGTGAGCTGGAGAAATACCCTAACTGGTAATTTATACATGGGGGAGGGACCAAGATAAAGGTGGAGAGTAAAATACTCCTGGAATATTTGTAAACATTCTCAGGGTTTCACCAAACTCTTGAGAAGAAGGGCTTTTAGAGTTGCACTGGTGTAGTTGTGAATCAGCTTTGGAGAAACTGCTTGTTCATAAGAAGCCAAGAAATGATTGATCAAATCTATGAAGAAGCTGATTGAATGGAGAACGTAAAAGGGACTTGCTTTTCATCTTTGCATCCTCAGTGCCTAGCAAAATATGGCACATAGAAAGCAATATTTTTCTAGAGAGGGGCCAAACATCAAAAGAATTGTCCAGAATAAAGTATGAACTGTTGATATTGAAAAAAGAGTGACCAAATTATGCTGGTTTTAGATATATCAGTACATGATGCCTATACAATATTAATTATAAAAAAGTAATAATTTGTGCCAGAAACAAAAACATTGATGTTATCATATAATAAAAAAATGCATTTTTCCAGCAATCAGCCCATGGAACCACCTGCTTGTGGTATTTATGGCTGTGCTTTTCTTCTTTGCCATAATCTTGGAATTTTAGAACTGGAGGGGAACTGAAACCCTCTGGTCTAGAGAGCCTACCGCAGAGTCTGGGTGCCTGGCTGTCAAATCGGTGCCTTCCCACTGCCGCACATGTTCTTCCCTCGTGGAAGGTTCTCATTGGCTTGTTAGAGCTCCCATTCACGAAGTCACTCAATCAGCACATA
Organism: Aethalodelphis obliquidens; assembly: GCF_003676395.1. NCBI lineage: Eukaryota > Metazoa > Chordata > Mammalia > Artiodactyla > Delphinidae > Aethalodelphis > Aethalodelphis obliquidens. Next base: position 30,649,629 of record NW_020837950.1, on the reverse strand, counting down.
GTTACTGAGCTCCAGCCATGTGCCTATGCTTATGTCCCAGGAGTCATGTGCTTCTGACTACTGGTCAGTCTGTGATTAATGGGATCCTAATCACAAGGAAAGCATTCATTTCCCCCATTTTTATTTCCCATACATTATAACCCTCTGCATGCACATTTGGGCTAAGTCCCTGTTACCCTGGCAGCTGAGCTGAGGGGAATGCATAGAGAAGAGTGGCATGTAGGAGCACTTTTCCTTATGAGTTCTCGCAGTTAGTTACATTTTAACTATCATTCTCTTCCTTCCTTCCTCCCTCTCTCCTTCCTTCCTTCCATCCTTCCTTTCCTTTCCCTTTGAAAAAAAAGGTGTAAATTCTGGTTTTTAAAAAGTGTTGTGTAGAACTAAAGACACCTTTGCTAACCTCAAGTTGTCCACACTCCAGCTTATGCTGTAAAAAAAAAAAAGGAAAAAAGCAGAGGAAAAAAAAAGCAGATCTTTTAATCAGATCTAAGAAGGAAGCTAACAATTGTGGACAACTATGGTTTTTATGTCATTCTGGATGTTGACATAAAATATCTCATTTAATCCATACAGCTACTCTATAAACTAGGTATTCTTATCTTTATTAGTAGATAAAGAAGATAAGGATCGTACTGTTAGGTAATTTTCTCAAAGTCACACAACTAAGGCACAGTAGAACTAGGATTTGAATCCTAGTTCTTAGAGTTGTTCCTGCAAAGCCTGTGCTCCTTTCTCTGCACGTTGCCATAGCTCCATCGCCCTTCAGCCAAATTTCCTTTTAGCAAAGGAAACATAGTCCTTGTATTATTTAGCTATTACTGTAATATTGCTGTGTAACAGACAACCCCCAAACTCACTGGCTTGTAGCAACAGCATTTATTTTTCTCATTGATGAGCCTGCAAGTTGGCTAGGCTTTGGCTGATCTCAGCTGAGCCTAGATGGATTCATCTGGGTTTGGCTCTCCATGCACGTTGGACGCAGGTCTACTCCAAATGTCTTCTCAAATTCCATCTACCAGATCCTTGGGTATCTTCTCATGGTGAATGGTAGGAGTGCAAGAGAGCCATTCAAGCCATACAAACCCTCTAAAGCTACTGCTCACATTATGTTCATTAACATTTCATTGGACAAAGGGAGTTACATGGTCAGCCAGACCTCAAGGTGGCAAGGAGTTATAGCCAAACATCAAGGAGTCAGGGAATTATAGCCCACACACGGTGGGAGGAACTATAAAGTTATATGACAAAGCGTTCAGATGCATTAATTCTATAACACAGTGCAGGTGAAAAATTGGGAGTAATAATTCAGTCTACCACAGTCCCAAACCAGCAAGATGGCCAAGCAGGTGTGTGTTAGTGATCTGTCTTTTAGTGATAGAGTTTGAAATTCTGTCACTTCCTGGCCATGAAGCATTTGGCCTATCAACCCTTCTGAGCCCTCACCTGTTCTGAGATGGTCATCATAATCCCTGTCCCATATTCCTCATAGACTTATTGTATATCTATGGAGCAAATGTGAACATCTTTATAAACTTTACTGCAGTATTTAAAGTTAATTGTTAGTAATGTTATTTAATTTTTATCAATATTATTACACCTTAATTAGAGTATTCTTGAAGTCTCTTTGGGGACCACCTGATAATCCACAGTTGGAGAACCAGGTGGTCTGTGGGCTGTGGCATCAGTGTTTGTTTATTTTACTGTTATATCTGTGGCTTGGTTACTGGTATTATTAAGTCAGTTGCTTATAATATTTAATAAAAGCAGGCATTGTCTGGTCTGCAGCCCATCAGAGGCAGTACCAGCCTTTCATTTCCTGGGGTGTGGTTTCCATCTGGGGAAGCCTCAAGTGGGAATGAGGATGGTTGGTGGTTCGTGGGCATCCTCCATTTCACCAAAGTGGTCTGCAGTCTGCAGGAGCTTGAGAGCCTTACTTCCCATAAGTGCACTGACTCTTGAGTTGAAAGCATTCACACAATTTCTATTGCTTCATAATGGGCTGAATTCTGTCTTCATGAGACAAACACAAATAGTGCTTGAGGTGAGCAAGAAAGAGCAGGAGGTAGCCTCTGCCAGAACCAACTAGCTGTAAGTATAGACACAAATAATATCTCCCTGAAGAAAGAAACATTAGCAATGAGGGGAGGAGGGAGAGGCAGAAGTTGCTATTATAAACCAAATAGAATGTTCCTAAGATAAACCTAAACATAGTTTTACAAGGCTTGCATGTTTGGTCAGTTCAACTCAAATCTATGAAATTCATTTCTCTACAGTTCAATTCAATCAATATTTCTAGAGATTATAGGGCCAACAATCCAGGGATAGGCTCTCACTCAGAGATGAATGAAATATAAACTCTGCTGTAAAAAAACTCCAGCTAGTGGTGAACATACACCCATGTAAGAAAAGTTAGGAGACAGTTGCTAGAGTTTGCAGTTAGGCAGGGCTTGATTAGAATCCTGGAGCAAGGTCCTGACCTTGTTGAAGTCTTAGTTTCCTCATCCGTTAAAAGGGGACAATAATGAATAAGTCTCTGTTTTGAGTCAGGGGATATGGAAGCCTTCAAGGAGCCAACAGCCTTACATGGAAGGCAGATAATTAACAATAATTTTAAAAAGTTCTGCCAAAATCAAATTCAAGATACGTGGGATCTGGGGTAATGGAAGAGTAGGGTACGGGGTATGGGGTGTTTAGGGGACTTAGGCTAGACAGTCATGGACTGCTTCCCTTTTAAACAGAAGGAGAAAGGATGCTTGTGACTTAGCAAGGCACAAATGTGTACGTTCATGCACACACACATTTCATATGTTAGGGTTGGAGGAGCAGAATATTTCAGGGAGAAGGAACGACATATGAAAAGACTTTTTGGTGAAAGGGAGAACAACACCCCAAGAAGTAAGAGAAGTGGTGGGAGTGGAGTGAAAGGGTTGAAGAGATTGAAGAGACTGAGGCCATGTGCATAGAAATCATAGTAAGGGTTTGGACTTTGTTCTAGGAGCAGTGTGAAGCTATTATAGGGATTTAAATGGTGGTAGTGGTGATGGCTAGAATTAGATGTGCTTCAGTGTGGGCAGTGGTTGGAAAGAAGGCAAAGATGGATGTGGGGAGGCCAGTTGTTAGTCTACTGCAGTCTTCTAGGAGAGAGGTAATATTAGCCTCCTAGCTGGTGGGAGTAGAGATGAAGAAAAAGACAGTGTAGAAACAGTCTTAGAAGGTCACCAGTGTCAAGGTCACGATTGATCTCCATGTTGCCAAATTCGATATTCAATTCTCTGCCCTAATCTTGCTGTACGTTTGACACAATTGATCATGCCCTTATTGTATCCTCTTCTTCCCTTTGTTTCTGGGATGCCACCCTCCCTTGGATCTCCCCTAATGCACCAGTCACTTCTTAGTCTGCTTTTCTGCATCTCTCTAATATTCAAGGCTTATAAATTATTTTCCCTTCTGCAATGGACTGAATGTTTGTGTCCCTCAACCCCCAAATTCATATATTGAAATCCTAACCCCCAATGTAGAGGTATTAGGAGATGGGGCCTTTGGGAGATGATTAGTTCATGAGGGTGGAGCCTCCCTTCATGAATGGGATTAATGCTCTTATAAAGGGGACATCAGAGAGCTCTCTAGCTCTCTTTCTGTTGTATGAGAACATAATAAGTCTGCAAACCAGGAAGAGGGCTCTCAACAGAACCCAACCAAGCTGGCACCTTGATCTCAGACTTCCAGTCTCCAGGACTGTTAAGAAATAGATTTCTGTTGTTTATAAGCCACCCAATCAGCCTGAACTAGGATTTCTACTTTTAGTCAATCCCTTACAAATTATTATTTCCAGCCGAACTCCACCATGACTTCTATATCCAGTTGATATCTCCACTTAGATTTCTAATAGTCTTACAAGGTATCAAATCCAAAATGGAACTGTTAATTCTACCCCTGGTCTTCTATATTTTATGACTCTATTTTCCCAGTTACTTAGGAGTCATCAGTGCTTTTCTCATAATTCATATCTAGTCCCTTAGCACATCCTGGATACTTGTTGTAGGTTAACTGCCTTAATGAACTCAGTTAATGACATCCTTGTATCCATATCCTTTGCAATGTGGCTTTGCAACTTCTTCCATAAAAATATAGAGTCTATTTCCCCACCCTTGAATGTAAACTAATTTTGCGACTTGTTTTGTCAATAGAATGAGAGACTGTAGAACAGAGGCAGACAATGGCCAGACTCTGTATAAAAGCAGAACTCTGACCCACAGCCTGCAGCAACCAGACCACAGGGCCAAGCTTCAGTAACCAAGAAGTCAAACCACTCTCCGGAGCAACCAGACTAGGAAGTCAAACAATAGTCTCTGTAACAATTGGCCCCAAATGGCCAGGACTTGATTAGTAACTGACAGCTTTCGTAATTTTTGACCCCACTTCCAAATGAGAACCAACCACAGAAAGCTAAATAGGCACCCCTAACCAATCACATGGGATGACCCCCTTCTAGTTAGCCCGGCTACAGCTTTTTCAGGCCAACAGCCTCCAATGAGGACATACCTGAAGCCTTCCCCTTTTCCGCTATAATGCTTTTTTACTCCTCTGCCTGCCTTTGAGTCTCTGCCAAATGCAAGTGATGGTTGCTGACTCCCTTGCTGTACCAATCTCTGAATAAGTAGCCTTGGCTTGGTCTCATTTGGGTGGTCTTCATTTATTTCCACAAGAATATGGTAGAAGTAACAATGTGGCCATTCTACATCTACATCTCAAGAGGCCTTTCTCTTGCTTTTCTGCTTTCACCAAGAACAAGCCTGGGCTGGACTCCTGGGAGTTCAAGGGCCTCTTACAGCTCAGGTGTTCTTTTGAAATAGAGTATACTTGGCAATAAAGTAAGAAGCCAAAATAAGGAAGCAGAGAAACTTAGTCATTTGGGGTTTATTTGGACACCGTGAGGGGAGGTGAAGGATTTAACTTTTCAGTCAAGTAACAAACAAGCTGTCTGGGAATAGTGCTAACTTGGGTTGCTCTTTGATGGCTGCAGGAAGTTAATGAGGAGGCAGACTCATTTGGAGGCTGAACTATGATGCTGCTGCCAGTAACCATTGAGCCAATCAGCTTCTACTTCACCCTGACCTGTTGAGGGTGGAAACCTCTCAGAAAGTAGCGTAAACAAAGCAACCGTATTTCCTGGGGCATTTTAAACATAGCTTAAATAAGAAATAGTTTTTTACAGAGCTGTGAGTGGAGACTTTGGGTGTTTATTAATGCTTAACAAGTATTATGAAAAAGAAAAACAGACACACATTTAGCCTGGGAAATCTGCTGGTGTGATGAGCTTAACACCCCCCCTAGGTTGGAGTTTCTGTTGTGGGGAAGTAACGCAAATCAGTCCTTCTGAGCAGTCTCAAAAGGTTTGCAAAAAGGCCATGGCTTGCATTAACTAGACCACAGCTTATACGTTGCCGAGAATATAACAACCAAAGAAATATTAATGAAATGGAATTTGAACCACACGGGCTAGGTTTTCAGTTGCCCAGGTTTTTCTTTTTTTTTTTTCCCTTTGTACAAAGGATACTTTGATTTCTTTCATGACATTTCTTTTTCTTTGTGATTTGTATCAAACACAGGCCCCTTATACATGTATTGTGTTTGGGGTCCAAGAGTTTCTAGTCTCTTTACAAATCAGGCCCCAAGGACAATGCAGCGAGCCCCCCATGAAAGCAGGAGCTATTTTCCCCTAAGAAGTTCACTAAGAAATACCCCAAGGTCTGTCTGTGGTTCATTGTTTATTCAATAGGGTCTGAGTGGGACTCTGCCTCTGGCCTGTGGGTCCAACCCCAGCATTGTTTCTGGTGAGTTCACAAGTTGGGGATCATTGAAGCCTTGCTTTTAGTTTCCTCTCTAGAAATTGAACAGGCTAGAGACAATCCTGATGTCATGTGAAAGGCTTTATGTTGGCTTTTATTGTTTTATTATTAAACAACTATGTCTAAGAGTCTGTGGGCATATATACAAAATAACTAGGTGTAGCAAAGAACATATCAGGAATTCCAGGTTGAATTCCTAGCTGGGTGACTCAGGGCAAGTCATTGGCTATGGTTTCTTCCACTACGAAGAGACATGGTCTCCAGTCTTTCCACTTAACATTGGATAACTTCAACTATACACAAATTCTAAAATCTGAATAAATTCTAAATCTCATTTATTGTGTGCTTATTACATCATCATGTGATTTTAAGACATCCATTGAACAAGCATTAATTGCCCCCTCCTATGTACCAAGCATCCTTCCAGGTGCTGGGATGGAGCAGTGCAGAAGACAGAAATGGTTCCTGCAATCCTGGAACAAATGTCCTAGTGTTAAAACTGGCTTAAATTTCCTCTGTGATAAACTCAGATTTGAACCTAGGTCTGTGTGACTCCAACACACTTGTTTTTAATTCCCTAAGCTCTCTTGTCTCCTAACAATAGAAAGACTCAGACTTGGAGCTCCTGGCTTTGTCTTGTAGGGCCACACAGTGGTCGTTAGGAGGTTTTTAATCATTCTAGAAGTTCAAACCAATGATCAACAATATGCTTATCAAAAGAATAATTCTGGGAGTACAGCAAATTGTGGCATGACACTTCGTATTTCTCTTCATACCTGCCTCATAAAGATGTACAGTTGATACTGAGCCTTATTCTCCCAAGTCTTAAGGTACTTCCTCTGTTCTTCAACTCTGCAATAGGTTTGCTGTAAGGATAAGTGAGAACATGAAGAATTCCTCTAAAAGGATAGACTGTATAAAATTAAGTATTTCTTCTACTTAGTATCAGATCAGCCTGGGCTTCAGCAAAGACTTTAAACTCAGAATAAAAATAAACAAAAATAACAAATAAATAGAACTCAGCACTATACTAGCTGTGTGACTTTGGCTCACTTAACTTCTCTGATCTCCTATCAGAGGATTTTCATGTGTGTCTACCTCAAGTGAGACCTAACCTGTTAAGTGCTTGACATAGTGTCTGAACCCAGTATAGGTATTCAGTAAATATTGGTTCCTTACTTTCTCTAGAAGTGAATACATGTCTACACATGTTAGTATCACCAACTTGGCAATAGCACCTGGAGGCTTAGCACTAGAAGGGCTTAGCTGAGTGAAACCTGCAGCCTAAGGGAATAGCTAAGTAAAGCTAATAGTTGTTTAACTTCAGGGTGATGATCTTCTATCCATTTATTCATATCTTTATGTTACACCTATGTTACATATGGGGAAAATTAAGAAACAGTGGAAATTAATTCCTCTCGATAGGGCTAAAATTAAACCCTAGAGTTTAACTGGATGAAAGGTTTTATAGCCATCATTGCTGCTTTCTTCATTGTCGGCAGACATGAAGGGAAAATATGTTTATCCTGAACTGGAGAGGATATTCCTTCCACTGGAGAGGATAGCCAGAAGGCTATTGACAATTCCTCAGAAAACAAGTACTAACAGAGTAGGACTACCTCTTTCCTCCATCAAAGGTCAAAGGGCAGGTGTGATATCTATGATTCAGACTTTTTTGTTTGTTTGTTTGTTTTGCGGTACGGGGGCCTCTCACTGTTGTGGCCTCTCCCGTTGCGGAGCACAGGCTCTGGATGCACAGGCTTAGCGGCCATGGCTCATGGGCCCAGCTGCTCTGTGGCCTGTGGGATCCTCCTGGACCAGGGCACGAACCCGTGTCCCCCGCATCGGCAGGCGGACTCTCAATCACTGTGCCACCAGGGAAGCCCCTGATTCAGACTTTAGATTTCTCTCCACACTATTGGCAAATGTGGTTTATTTGTTATTATTTTTAATAAACAGCTTTATGAGGTGTAAATGATATACAAAAAGGTGCCCATGTTTAATGCCTGCAATTTGGTGGGTTTGAACTTATGCAGACACTTGTGGAACTAACACTACAAATCAAGTCAATACAGCGCATAGCCAGAATGGTTTAGACTGTGGAAAAAGGACATTTGCTGAAATAGACACCAGCCCTCAGAATATGTCATCTATGTTCATCCATTCCTTCACTCATTCAAACACTTAAACTTTGATCACTAGCTTTTGGCCAGCACTATGCTAGACACAAGTGGGACCCATAGATGAACTGGACACATGCCTCATTCTCATGGAACTGAGAGCTAAGCAGAGAAGTGAAGCCGTTTGCTTATATAGCTCTGAGATAAAGTATGATGTGACAAGTGGAGAGGCATAAACACACTTTCCCAGCATTGCCAAGGGAAGAGAGTCGAGAGCTGTGGGAATTGTGGGCTAAAAGGCTGAGGCAGGCTTGAGAAATGTTAAACTTCTCAACTTGGCTAGGGTTTAAGGTGCTTTACTAACTACAAATTATTGGACATTTAATATGTCTCAGACAACAGGTTATACTTTATTCTGTTCAATCAGAACAGCTATGTAGTAGATGTTAATACTCTCTTTTGCAGATGATCAAATTCCAATGAAGAGAGGCCAATTAATAGTTCAGGGTCAATCAGGAAGTGAGTGGTAGAGTAAGGATTCCTTAATTCATTAATTCAATGAGTAGTATTGATGGCCAACCAGCTGGGTGCCAGGCTCTCTGCTAGGTTCTGGGAAGACATGGCTTCTTCTGGTCTGGAAGCCTGTGCTGTCCATTGCTCCTTCATGCTGATTCTCCCATAATGGGGGTGGGGAAGGAAGCCAGGTTGAGAATGATCTCTTAGTTCCATCCATTAGGCAATAGGGAACCACAGAAGATCGAAAGGGAGTGTCGCCCTTCTGGTCAGCATTAGGTTTTGGGAAAGGATGGAATTTATGAGGGGTTTGAAGAGAACAAAATGATAAGAAAGAAGTTTGTATCTTACCAAATACAAAGTGAGTAAAGAGGGAGGTAGATACTTAAACAAGAGATCAGTTGAAACTCCTTGTAAACAAAGCATTTCTATAGCTGACAGACTGTGGTTGAGAAGGGAGGTTGCACTGGCCACAGTGGCTTTTGGTCTGCTCAGGCTGCTATAGCAAAGTACCATAGACTAGGTGGCTTAAATAACACACGTTATTTCTCCCAGTTCTGGAGGCTGGGAATTCCAGGGTTAGAGGGACAGTGATTTGGTTCTTGGTGAAGGCCCTCTTCCTGGCTTGCAGATAGCTACCTTCTCACTGTGTCCTCACATGGCAGAGATTGGAAACTCTGGTCTCTTCTGCTTCTTACAGGGGCACTAATCCCATCGTGAGGCCCTACCCTGATGACCTCAGCTAATCCTAATTACCTCCCAAAGGCCTCACCTTTTAATACCATTATATTGGGGGTTAGGACTTCAATATAGGAATTTGGGGAGACATAAACATTCAGCCCATAACAGTGGCTTATTCAGTGTTTTAGATTTCTTGGAACACCAGGCAGGTGTGTCCAGCTTACACTTTGTCATTAGTTGGTTTATTATTGATTTGGATTTGAAGAGCATCAAGAAGGTTGTTAGGTTTTGGTGATTAATTTGCAATTAATTGCAATTCAGCCTAGATGGCAATAAGTAGTTTATATTTATTTAGTTCTTTATGCCTAGTAAAGCACTTTTATGCGTGGTATTTAAGATCCGTTTTATGGAAGAGGAAGCTGAGGCTCTGAGAAGTTATGTAAATTTCCAAAGTTCACATGTTTACTAAAAAGCTGGAAAGGAAATAGAATTCATAGTTTACGACTAAATCCTGCATTCTTTCGAGGCTACCAAAAACTTCTCTAGTGACCTCAAACTCCAAGGGTCTAAACAGTATCCCTAAAACATAAAATGTTTGAGCTAAAAGGGAATGCAGGGATCATCTAGTCCCAGCTCTTTGTTTTGAGGTCCAGAGAAATTCCATGATTTGATATATTCCAAATTTAGGACATAATGGAGTTAAGATGAGAACTTTTGTCTTTCAATAGGTGATCCAAGATCCTCTTGACCCTAGAACATGTCTACCAATTTTCACTCTACCAATCACCTTCCCTTAAATTATTACCTTTACTTATCTTGTAAAACAAGGCAAATGTCAGCCCATTTTACTGATGAGAAAACAGAGGCTTTGAAAGATTAGGAAACTTGTCTCATATTATCCAGCTGGTAAGAGGCGAACTAGGTATTATGAACCTCCTTTTGAGGATGGGTTTACTAATTTCCGATAAGTTAAGTAATGTGTCCATTAAGTCAGGCATGAAGCCAGACCTTATGATTGCAAATCAAGTGCAATTGCACCCCTTTTGCTCTATGCCCCTCTTTCTCCCTAAGGCAGGGAGAGGATGTCCCCTCCAGTTTTTGCCTGTCATTGTCTGAGTCTGATTGCTTCCCTGGAGTTGTAGTAGCAGCGTGGCTGTGAGCTCACTCTCCTCACCCTCAGATACCTGTTAACACTCTGACCTTCCCCACAGATTTGCTCCATGGATCACTTTCCACCCAGACAGTCCGTTTATAGAAGGAGGACATCTCCTTATTGCCTGCGTCATAAACTGCTGGCTATGTCCTATCCTCTTTCACTCCTCATCTGTCATGTGGGCTTGTGTCAGAAGCAGGGTCAATTAACTTCCTATAGAGAGGTTAACTTGGCAGATACCACTTGATTGATTTGTTGTAATCTGACCAATTTTTGCAGTCAGCATCCCAGGTAGGAGGGATAGCCAAGCCTGGGAGCTGGGTGAATATCAAGATTGACTGCTCTGTTATTTTAGAAGAAACACAAAGTAAATAGTAGATTGGGGCAGATGGCAGATTTGTCTGATAGATTGGTGTCATCCAAAGCTTGAATGGATTGCTTCCTTTTTACAGTATTCCTGCTTCACATCATCAACTTCCACTTCTCCATGTCATCATCTTTCTCTTTAAGAGCACCTGCTCTTTCTTGGGTACTGTCTTTGCTATTCATCTAATGGCTCAATCTAGAAACCAGTAATCATCCTTACCAACCTCCTTACCCTCCCTCACCTAATCTAGATGGTCCTTATATCCTAACCCACTTACTCTAATTTAGGGTGCCATCTTTTCTCAAGTGATAGTTGCCATCTCCTCCTAACTGTTCCTCCAGTCTTAACTTCTCCAATCCATTTTCCAATCTACTCTTGACTGGCGAGCATATTTGATTATATTACTTCCCTGCTTAAAAGCCTCAGTGACTTGCACTGTTGTGAGTGAATTCACAACATTTAGGCATTTCATATATAGCTCTCCATTGTATGACCCCTGCACATCCCTTCAGTCTTATGTCCATCCATTTCCATCTTTGAAGCAATGCCAAACTCCTGCATTTCCAGAAATTTGCTATGATGTTTCACATAGTTCTATCTTTGTACATACTCCCTTTGTCTGAAAGAATCTTTCCCTTTTTTTTTTTTTTTTTTTACCATTGGACAACTCATTCATCTTTAAGAACAAGTTCATATATCACAGCTTTAGATCAGTCTTCCTTTATGCTTAGGTTGAATTGAATGGCACCACTGTACCTTATACTAGACCTCTATTATAGCAAATATCCCACTGACTGACAATTATTTTTTCATATGTTTGTTTCTCCTACTCGTTTTGAGCTCTTCAGGAAGAGGAACCATGTCTTATAGATCATTGTATCCCTATCACTTTGCAAGATGCTGGCATAATAAATTCTCACTAAATGTTTTGGAATTCTATGCAGTGATTGCTCCCAAATCCTACTGCCAGCAAAGACATAATGAGAGCTCTTTAGATGCAGAGCACAGTTACTCCTTCCCACTATGATATTTTATATTTCTGATGTTTTGCATGTGCTTCCTCTGCTTGAAGTGACCTTATCACAGTGTCACCTCAAACACGTTATGTACTCCTTAAATCTCAGCTCTACCCTCAGTCACATCTTCTACGCTAGACCTGTACTCTCAATCCATGGTATACTCCTTGAGACTCTTCATCCGATAACTCTGTGTTGAGTGTCAGATAATGAGTCAAGGCATACCACTCGGTGCTTAGCCACATGTCAAGTCAAACATATGGGATTCTAACTTAAAACCTCGTGTGCAGAGATGTTCTGCAGGCAATAGATTCAAACACAAGATGGAAATTGAAAAATGCCGCCTGAGAGGTTAAAATCAAATAGTTGGCATGTAGGTGTATACTTAACTCTCCCCTACCCACAAAGTGTCTGGCAGGCAGTGGGAACTCAGTAATACTGTAGGTAAATCCAATAAGGTTACTTTGGATTTAAAAAGGTAGTTTTGTTCAATAGTCTCATGTGTACTTTGTCCGAGGCAGTGAAGACATAAAATAACCATGAATCTCAAAGGATTGCAAAAGGTCCCAATAACCTAATGTGGAGAGTAGAGCCATTGTCTGAAAGTCGTGAAGAGACTCAGTTGAGATTGAGAATGTGTGTTGTGTCCTTGCATTGTTTGATTCGATCTCTACAGAGTGGATGATATTCCATTTAGTTTTATATTTACAGTTTACAGTCACTTTGTGTCCACGGATTCAATCAACTATGGATTGAAAATATTTTTTAAAAAATCTAGAAAAATCCCAAAATGCAAAACTTAAATTTCTTGTGCACTGGCAGCTATTCACATACCATTTACATTGTATTTACAGCCATTTAGATATCATTTACATTGTATCAGGTATTATAAGTAATCTAGAGATGATTTAAAGTGTACAGGAGGATGTGCATAGGTTATATGCAAATATTACGCCATTTTTTGTAGTGAACTTGAGCATCCATGGATTTTAGTATCTGTGGGGGGTCCTGGAACCAATCCCCCATGGGTACCAAGGGACATCTTCAGCCTGCACTGTCCATTAAATTGGCCACTAATGACAGCGGCTAGTGAGAACTTGAAATGTGGCCATTTTGAATTGAGATGTGTTGTTACGTGTAAAGGATACACTAGATTTCAAAGATTAGCCTGAAAAAGGAAGGCAGAACATCTCGCTAACATTTTTGTATTGATTGCATGTTAAAATGATAATATTGCAGATTCAGTGGGTTAAATAAAGCATTGTTAACACTAATTTCACCTGTTTCTTTTTTTCTTTTAGGTAGCTACTAGAAAGTTTAAAATTGCCCGTGTGGCTCACATTATATTTTTGTTGGACAGTGCTCCCTTAGAGTATGGTTTTCAAAGTCCACACACAGTTATGGAGCACATATAATGTGCTGAGCCTTTGGCAAGTTACCGGGGATTAAAAGATAAATGAGATTAAACTCAGGAACTTGAGAGAGAATAAGCACTTACCTGATACAGAGTAATGAGTGTTGGACTTGGGCAGCAATGTTGTGTGGAAAAAAGTTAATAGATTTGAGTCATATTGGGTTGGATTTGAATTATACTTCTTCTATCTGCTGGTTGAGTAAGTTCATTTGCACCTCTAATTTTCAGTCTCCTTACCTGTATAATGGTAATCCTTATATTTACCTTATTTTTTGTGTAGTATATGCATAGCTTGTAGTAGGTGTTTAATAAATGAGAGTTAATATCATTCAATTTTATGATCGAAGTTCTATGATGCTACGGTAGAAAATGAAGTGTCTTTTATGTCTAATGGTGATAAAGTGCAGGAGGTGAGGTTTGTAGAAAAGTGCCCTTTGACAAGAGTCACTAAGATCCCTAAGAGTATGCCAAGTGGACAAGAGATGGCAAGAATCAGTGATAACAGTAAAAGCTAATACTTACATAACTGCTCACTGTGTACTGGGCACTGTTCTAAGCATTGCACCTGTAATAGCTCATTAAGAAATGCTATATGTGGGCAATTTCATTATATTCCCATTTTGCAGATGTGAAGAATGGGCACAGAGAAGTTAAGTAACTTCTCCAAGTTCACACAGCTAAGAAGAGACGTAGGTGAGGTTGGACCCAGGCGCTTAGGCTCCAGAATCCATACTTTTAAGCATTCTGCTGCCCAAACAGAAACTATCAAGAGCAGGGTCATGGGAGGACCTGGCGGACCTTCTACCATGGCTGGAAGGTAGCATATGGGAGGGCAGGGGCTGGAAGTATGAGGGTTGCAACTGCCTAGCGGTGAGGCTGAAGAAGTTAGTGAGGGTTTACTAGTGAGGAACTTTGATTGCCTCACTAAGGAATCTAGATTTAATTCTATAAACAGGGGGAAGCCATGGAGGATTTCTAAGTTGGAAGTGTCATGACCAGAGTTTTCGTTTAGAAAGAGAATTCTAGTGACATGGTAGAGAGTGAGCAGAAGATAGAGGCCAGAAGCAAGGAGACTACTTATGAGGATACAAGAGGACTGCACCAGTCCAAGCAAGGAATGTTGATGGCTTGAGCTAGTGTAGAGGCAGCAGGGTTACACCCAAGAGGTAGAGTTCATGGACTTGCTGGTAGGAATCACACTGTGTAAATCATTATGTCATTTTATTATTTCCCATCTCCTCAGTTGTCCTTGCTTATTTTTACCTGGCATATGCTTCCTAGTTGGTCCAGATAAAGGTTTTTTCTTTTTCGTTTTTTTTCCTGTTTTTTTTCTTTCTCTCTTTCAAATGACCTTTACACTGTTATTTATATTGTGGCGATTATAGCACATGACAGTTATTATGCTTCAGGTTATAGCTCTATGTAAAATACAGTGTGATTATTGTTCATCTGTATTTTTTCCTTAATGCTTAATGGTATACCAGGCATCAATAATCATCTAATTGCTATGTAGTTATTGAAATCAGATATAATGCTCTGTTAAAGATTACCCTGATTATGAGGCAAATTTATAAGATAGATCCTTTCATTGCCTAGTTTTAGGCCTGCAAAATTTTTAAGAAGCAAAAGGTTGAATAGGGCATTGAAATCTCAATATTCTTCCATTCAGTGCCTATCTCATTTGGCTGTTAGGGCAACCTTTATATACAAACAGGCCAACTCTGGTCACACTCACTGGCACCATGAGAACCTGTAGTAATGCCCTGAAGCATTCTGTGAAAACCATTGTTGCCTAAAATGAGGGCTGTCTGAGAGGACATAAGACACTTATGCTTTTGTTTCTAGCTAGATTTTCAACCATTATTAAAATATTTTCTCTCCTCTATTCACTATTTGTATGTTCTTGTTCTGATGTACACCCCATGGGTTTCTTTTTTTTTTTTTTCATAACTCTACTTAATTAGGTTTTTGCTAATATTTTTAACATGATAACAGCAGTTTAACTTTCCAATTATTAAGGAAAAATTTAAATGTAACTTCATCAGTGGAAAAACTGTGTAAGTGTAAGAAGGAAATGCACCCCAGCTTGAGCCAAGCAAATGCTCCATCCCCACTCACTCCAATTTGCAGCTCAGCACTGGATCTGGGGTGGCCACAACTAGGCAGAAGACTTGGTCATGGGATGCAGAGGTGACCAAGTCCTGGAGCCTGGGTTGGGATGTGGCAGCCTTTGCTGGCACTTAAACAGTGCATCAGAAGCAGCCCAGATCTCTGACAGTGACTGCTCCACCACAGTTCACACCCTGATATGTGCCAAGAATCCACATGGGCCCATACTGCCCTGCAATGTGACTCCATAATAGGGGAGGGGGCAGAGGTAGCTGGGGGCAGTGATAGACTGTGAGGGACAAAGGGGACTTGCACCTGAGGCTGCGTCTGAGCAGAGCAAGGAAAACAATTGCAGGTTTCTGCACAGGAAGTACATCAGAGACAGCTCAGACCTCTGTCTGTGGCTGACAGGAGCCAAGAGCCCACCTGTGCCCCCTTTATTTCAGCACTCCCCACCTCTGAGGCAAGGGTCCTGGTGCTGGGAAAGTGGAAAAAACACACTTAAAGGGAACAAAGCCAACTCAGGACTGATCCTCATGGCTTTTGCTCCAGCAACTTGGGATCAGACCCTACCTCTGATAGGGCAGTGATTGCCACTGAGCAGAGGGGAAGCCCTGTCTCATACCCCATACCAGCTCTATCCAGTCCATCTTCAGCCCCACTCCATAAGAAGGTGATAGCTGCCAGCATACCCTGAGGAAAGACATGACTTTTGTCCATGTCAAATCCAGCTCTCCCACCAAAGGCACTGGGCACACACAGTCTGTACACGGACACTCCCACATAAGAACACCCTTTCAGCACCACAATAGGTAACTGTTTCACCTAAATTTATAGAGTCAGAGGAAGTTAAACAAAATGAAAAGGCAGAGGAACTGCTCTCAGTTTAAAGAGCAAGAGAAAATCCCTGAAAAAATAAATATTAAAACATAAATAAACCATCTGTAAAGGTACAGAATTCAAAGCATTGGTAATAAGAATGTTAACTGAATTAGGGTAAATAATAGATGAACACAGTGAAATTTTTAGCAAGGAACTCAAAAATATAAAAAAGGCCCAATCATAAATGAAGAATTCAGTAACTGAAATAAAAAACAGACTAAAAAGAATGAAGAGCAGACTAAGTGATACAGAAGAATGCATAATGGATCTGGAAGACAGAATAATGTAAATCACTCAATCAGAACAGCAAAAAGAAAAACAAATTAAAAAATGAAAACAGTTTAAGAGATCCCTAGAATAACATTAAGTGTACTAACATTCATATTATAGGGGTCCCAGAAGGAGAAGGGAGAGAGAAGTGGATTGAAAATGTATTTGAAGAAATTATGGCTGAAAAATTCCCAAACCTGAAGAAGGAAACAGATATCCAGATACAGGAAGCACAGAGAGTCCCAAAGAAGATGAACTCAAATAAACCCACACCAAGGCATATCATAATTAAAATGGCAAAAGTTAAAGAGAGAATCCTAAAGGTGGAAAGAGAAAAATAGACATATACAAGGGAATCCCCATAAGGCTATTAGCTGATTTCTCTGCAGAAACTTTGCAGGTCAGAAGAGAGTGGCATGGTATATTCAAAAAGCTGAAAGGGAAAAAGTTACAACCTAAGATACTCTACTCAGCAAGATTATCATTTAGAATAGAAGGAGAAATAAAGGACTTCTCAGATAAGCAAGTGCTAAAAGAGTTCATCAATATTAAACCTACCCTAAAAGAAATGTTAAAGGCTCTTCTCTAAGTGGAAAAGAAGTAAGAATCTGTAGGAAAGGGAAAATCCCACTAGGAAAGGCAAATATATAGTAAGGAATGAAGATCAACCACTTAAATAAGCCAGTACAAAGATTAAAAGACAAAAAATTGTAAAGGCAACAATAATTACAATAAACAGTTAAGGGGTAAGCATGAAGATTTAAAATGTGACATCAAAACCCCAAGATGGGGCGGGGTGAAGAGGATAAAAATGTAGATCTTTTAGAATATGTTTGAACTTAAATGACTACCAGTTTAAAACAAGTAGTTATAGTTATAGGCCAACATATATGAACCCCATAGTAACCACAAATCAAAAACCTGCAATATATACACAAAAACTAAGAAGAAAGGAACACAAGCATACTACTAAAGGAAATCATCAAACCATAGGTGAAGAAACAAAAAGAAGAAGTGAACAGAGAAGAACTACAAAAACAACAAGAAAACAAGTAATAAAATGGCAACAAGCACACGCCTATCAGTCATTACTTTAAATGTCAACAGATTAAATGCTGATTGGAAAAAAAACCAAGAGCCTTCTATAAGCTGCCTACAAGAGACTCACTTCAGAGCTAAAGACACACACAGACTGAAAGTGAGGTGATAGGAAAAGATATTTGATGTATATGGAAATGACAAGAAAATGGGGGTAGCAGTACTCATATCAGACAAAACAGACTTTAAAAAAAGATGTAACAAAAGACAAAGATGAGCATTATATAATGATAAAAAGATAAATACAAGAAGTAGATATTACACATTTTTAACATGTATGCACCCAATATAGGAGCACCTAAATATATAAAGCAAATACTAATGGATATAAAGGGAGAAACTGACAATAATACAACAACAGTAGACTGACATCAATGGACAGATAATCTGGATAGAAAATCAACAAAGCAACAGTGGTCTTAAATGACAAAACATACAGTAGGACTTAATAAATATCTACAGGACATTACATCCAAAAACAACAGAATACACATTCTTTTCAAGTGCACATGGAACGTTCCCCAGGATAGATCACATGCTTGGCCACAAAATAAGCCTCAACAAATTTAAGAAGATAGACATATCAAGGTTTTCTTCTGACCACAATTGTATGAAACTAGAAATTGGTTACAGAGAAGAAATGGGAGAAGAACCAACACGTGGAGACTAAACAACATGCTACTAAAAAACCAATGGGTCAATGAGGAAATTAAAGCGGAAATCATAAAATACATTGAGACAAATGAAAATGGAAACACAACTTTCCAGAATCTATGGGATGCAGCAAAAGCAGTTCTAAGAGAGAAGTTCATAGTGATACAAGCCTTCCTCCGGAAATAAGAGAAATCTCAAATAAACAACCTAACTGACCACCTAAAAAATTGGAAATAGAAAAACAAATAAAGCTCAAGTCAGCAGAAATAAGAAAATAAAGATAAGAGAAGAAATAAATAAAGTAGAGATAAAAAGTAGAAAAGATCAATGAAACCAAGAGCTGGTTTTCTAATAAGATAAATAAAATTGATAAACCTTTAACCAGGCTCGCCAAGAACAAAAGAGAGTGGATCCAAATAAAGAAAATGAGAAATGAAGGAGGAGAAGTAACAACCAATATCATGGACATACAAAAAAAAAATCATAAGAAAATACTACAAACAGCTATAAGCCAAAAAATTGGACATCCTAGAAGAAATAGACAAATTTCTAGAAACATACAACCTGTCAAGACTGAATCAAGAAGAAACAGAAAATTTTAAAAGACTGAACACTACTAGTGAAATTGAATTTGTAATTTAAAAACTCCCAGCAAGCAAAAGTCCAGGGCTGGATGGCTTCACAGGGGAATTCTACCAAGCATATAAAGAAAAGCTACTACCTATTCTTCTCAAACTATTCCAAAATAATGAAGAGGATAGAACACTCCCAAATTCATTCAAAACCAAACAAAGACACTAAAAAAGAGAAAATTATTGGCCAGTATCTTTGATGAGTATAGATGTAAAAACCCTCAACAAAATGTTAGCAAACCATACCCAACAATATATAAAAAAGATCATACAGGGCTTCCCTGGTGGCGCAGTGGTTGAGAGTCCACCTGCCGATGCAGGGGACACGGGTTCGTGCCCCGGTCCGGGAGGATCCCACATGCCACGGAGCAGCTGGGCCCGTGAGCCATGGCCGCTAAGCCTGTGCATCCGGAGCCTGTGCTCCGCAACGGGAGAGGCCACAGCAGTGAGAGGCCCGCGTACCGCAAAAAAAAAAAAAAAAAAAAAAAAGATCATACACATTGATTACGTTCGATTTATTCCAGGGATGCAAGGATGGCTCAATATTCACAAATCAATCAATGTGCTATACCAGATTAACAAAAAGAAGGATAAAAACCACATGATCATCTCAATAGACTCAGAAAAAGCATTTAACAAAATTCAGCATCCATTTATGATGAAAACTATCATCAAAGTGGGCATAGAGGTAACATAACTCAATGTGATAAAGGCTGTTTATGACAAACCAACAGCTATCATCACACTCAACAGTGAAAAGCTGAAAGTCTTTCCTCTAAATTCAGGAGAAAGACAAGGATGCCCACTCTCACCACCTCTATTTAATACAGTGTTGGAAGTCCTAGCCACAGCAATCAAACAAGACGAAGGAATAAAAGGCATCCAAACTGGAAGCAAAGAAGGAAAACTGTCACTACTTGCAAATGACATGATACTTTATACAGAAAACCATAAACTCTCCACCCCAAAACTATTAGAACTAATAAACGAATTCAGCAAAGCTGCAGGTTACAAGATTAATATACAGAAATCTATTGCTTTTGTATATACTAATAATGAACTATCAGAAGGAGAAAGTAAGAAAAAATCCCTTTTAAAATCACATCGAAAAGAATAAAATACTTAGGAATAAACTTAACCAAGGAGGTGAAAGATGTATCCTTTGAAAACTATAAAACATTGATGAAGGACATTGAAGATGATACAAAGAAATGGAAAGAAATGCCATGCTCTTGGATTGGAAGAATTCATAGTGTTGAAATTGCCATACTACCCAAAGCAATCTACAGATTTAATGCAATCCCTATCAAAATATCCATGACTTTCTTCAAAGAACTAGAATTAGAAATAATTCTAAAATTCATATGGAACCAAAAAAGACCCTGAACTACCAAAGCAATCTTGAGAAAAAAGAACAAGTCTGGAGGTATCATCCTCCCAGACTTCAGACTGTATTACAAAGTTACAGTAACAAAAACAGCATGACACTGGCACAGAAAAAGACACACAGATCAATGGAACAGAATAGATAGCCCAGAAATAAACCCACACACTTATGGTCAATTAATCTATGACAAAGGAGGCAAGAATATACAGTGGAGAAAAGACAGTCTCTTCAGTAAGTGGTGCTGTGAAAACTGGACAGCTATATGTAAAAGAATAAAATCAGAACATTCTCTAACACAATATACAAAAATAAACTCAAAAAGGATTAAAAGTCTAAATGTAAGTCCTGAAACCAGAAGACTCTTAGAGGAAAACATAGGCAGAACACTCTTTAACATAAATCAGAGCAATATTGTTTTGTATCTGTCTCCTAAAGCAAAAGAAATAAAAGCCTAAGTGAACAAATAGGACTTAATTAGACTTAATAGACTTTGCACAGCAAACGAAACCATTGACAAAATGAAAAGACAGCATATGAATGGGAGAAAATATTTGCAAATGATATGACTGAAAATGGGTTAATATAAAAATATAAACAGCTCATACAACTCGATATCAAAAACAACCCAGTCAAAAAATGTGCAAAAGACCTGAATAGACATTTTTCCAAAGACATACAGATGGCTAACAGGCACATGAAAATGTACTCAACATCACTAATTATTAGAGAAATGCAAATTAAACCTCGTACCTGTCATAATGGCTATAATCAAAATGTCTACAAATAAAATATGTTGCTGAGGGTGTGGAGAAAAGGGAACCTCTGTGCACTGTTGGTGGGAATGGACATTGGTGCAACCACTGAGGAAAACATATGGAAGTTCCTCACAAAACTAAAAATAGAACTGCTATATGACCCAGTAAATCCACTCCTGGTAATATAACTGGAAAAAAAAGAAAACAACTGATTTGGAGAGATACATGCACCCCAATGTTCATAGCAGCACTATGTACAATAACCAATATATGGAAACAACTTAACAGTTCATGAGCGGATGAGTAGATAAAGATGTATACATACACAATGGGATATTACTCAGTAATAAGAAAATTAAAATCTGCTATTTGCAGCATCATGTGTGGACCTAGAAAATATTATGCTTAGTGAAATAAGTAAGACAGAGAAAGACAAATACTGTATGATTCACTTATATGTGGAATCTTAAAAATAAAACAAATGAAACTATATAGCAAAACAGAAACAGACTCACAGATATAGAAAACCAACTAGCGGTTACCAGTTGGGAGAGGGAAGTGGGGAGGAAGCAAGTTAGGAGTATGGGATTAAGAGATACAAGCTACTATGTATAAAACAGATAAGCAACAAGGATACAGCACAGGGAATTATAAACATTATCTTGTAATAACTTTTAATAGAGTATAATCTGTAAAGATACTGAATTACTATGCAGTACACCTGAAACTACTATAATATTGTAAATCAACTATACTTCAATTAAAAAAAAAGACTATAGTTGGGCTTCCCTGGTGGCGCAGTGGTTGGGAGTCCGCCTGCCAATGCAGGGGACGCGGGTTCGTGCCCCGGTCCGGGAAGATCCCACATGCTGCGGAGCGGCTGCGCCTGTGAGCCATGGCCGCTGAGCCTGCGCGTCCGGGGCCTGTGCTCCGCGACGGGAGAGGCCACGGCGGTGAGAGGCCCGCGTACCGCAAAAAAAAAAAAAAAAAAAAAGACTATAGTTGGAAAGGTTAGCCTGTGAAGAGATGAAGGATACATCTTCTTCTGGGACAGGAGGGGAGGAGGTAAGCATGAGTAAACCCGAAACCATCTTAAAGTTACGAGGATCCTGTGGTGATAAGGGCAGAGGCGATGAAGATATATTGAAGTGGGGAAGCTTCAGCTTTCTTAGAAATAGTAGATGAAGTCATCTGCTAAATGTAAAAAGGTGCCATTTGGAGCTGGAGAATTGTGAAAAAAGAAACTGCAGATCTGGTAAATGTCAATGCATGATGAGGAGTAACTTGAAGTGTAAAGATGTGAGGTCTTGGTGTGACCTTGTTAAGTAAAAATTGGATCCTGTCACTCTCTTGATTTAAATGCTACAGTGAGCTCCCATTGCTCTTTGGGATGAAGATCAAAATTCTTAACATGATGCACAGTCCCTTCATGATCTTGCCTGCTTTCCTCAGTAGCCTCACCTGTTCCTGACTCCACTGTGCTAAATGCCCTATGTTTAGTCCCACTAACCCACCATGTGCTTCATGCTTCAAGGCTCTGCCTGGAATGTGCTTCTCCCAGCTCTTGGACTCCTTAGTATCCACTCATCCTTCAGAACCCAGAAGAAATCTGACCCTCTTAAGAAAGCTTCCCTAACTTCTCAGACTACACATTCCCATAGTACTCTTCTTTTTCTTTATAATATTTCCTTCCAAATATAATTAAATAACTCATTGCACAAATCAGTCAAGAGAAGGTTGCTTTGAAATTAGAATGAGTTTATGTGAGCTCAGCACTGGCAGTATAATTTGTGGGGTGCAGTGCAAAATGAAAATGCAAGCACCTTGTTCAAAAATTATTAAGAATTTCAAGACAGTGACAGCAGAGCATTAAACCAAGCAGGGAGCCCTTCTGAATATGGTGCCTGGTGCACCTGTATAAGTCATCCACTCATGAAGCTGCCCTGTGAGAGGTTCTCCTGCAGGAAGAAGGGTCTATGAACTCTGGATTTATTATTCCAATGGGAGTTTGAGGGGTGACACTCTACAGTGCTAGTGAGGGTAGTGCTGAAATGATGAACCACTGTGTTTAGAACAGAATGGGCTACAAAATGAAGTCCGAATGAGGCTGATGGGCTGGTTGAGTAGGGAGGAGCAGAATGTCATTGCAGTGAAATTTGGTGGTGACAGATGATATAATTGAATGTTCATGCATTATTTATTAATGCATCAAGTCAACATTTAATATTTTAGCTCTTATTTTATGTTGATGGAAGGAGTGATTGAATTTTTCAGTCTCCCCAGGAAGAAGACCTTTAGAAATTTTAGAGGGGGAAGGTATGGAGTCTGAGTGATTTAAAGAACAGGTTCTAGAGCCAGAGAGCCTGTGTTTCAAGCTCAGGTTTACCAGTTATAAGCTCTGTGACCTTGACAGTTACAAACTTCTCTGTGCTTTAGTTTTGGGAGGGAGGATATAAACTGGAATAATGTTAATATCTCCTGTGAGTGTTTAAGGAAAAAATGAGTGAATTAATAGTGCCGGGTTCATAGTAAGTTCTTATAATTTTGCACTAGTGAACTCTTAATTTCCTCTTCAATGCTATTTTCTTTCAGTGAGGTAGTTGAACTCAGTCACAGTACTGCCATGTAATATAAACAGCTCAACTTCATTAATGGACTTAGGTGAATACAAAGAATTTATTAGCATGCTTTGTGAAACTTGTAATGGGATCCGTTTAAGCAAAAGGAACATAAAATACAAGATAATTCATCTTCATTATAGTGCAGTATGTGCCAAACACATATCTAGAACGCATTAACATACTAATGCATAATATATTTCAACGAACTCCAGCATTTTATATTTGTATCTTTAAAGTCAGAGAGCCTTCTTTTGGGGACCTTAAGATGATGACCAACTGTTAGAAATTGTGGACAACAAACTGGATTTAATGTCTTCTGTTTTGGTAATTCCTTTGAAATTGTCAGTATCTAGTATTATTGAGCAGATAGTATAATATTTTTTTTTAGTTGTTAGGATGTCATTTTATTTTAGGTTGCTCTGCTCTGGAGAATGTTCTGATCAGTTCCTGCATCATTATCCCAGGTATTTTCATTGTATGTAGGGCCATCAACAAGATCATCTGTGGACGAACCTATAACCGCCAATGGCTTCCTGATCTACATCTCCAGCCTACCTCTCTCTTGTGAGCTCCAGGTCTGAATCTACAATTATACACTGAACATTTTCACCTGGATATCCCCCAACACCTCTAACTTTATTTTCGCCAAGCCAAATTTACCATCTTTTTTGAAAACCCAACTTCTTTACTTAACTGATTTGTAGAATCCAGCTTCTATGTAATTCCTGAATTCATGCTCATCTTTTTATTCCTTTTGCCATTGGCCTAGTTCAAATCCTCATCATGTTTGTCTTTGGCCACTGTAGTAGCCTGTTAACCACCTCTTACTTTTCAGTCTTCCTTTCCTTGAATCTACTCTACTCGCAGATTAATCAGGACAATTTTTCTAAACTACATTTTTCTGATCATGCTTTCAGTTATTTCCCTGTTGTTCACTAGGTAAATTCCAAATGTTTTAGTATGAAATATAGAGACTTGCACAATCTATACCTAACACTTCTTTCTGCCCACATCTTCTGCCACTTCACTGATCTTAGACAGATACAACAGGTATCACCAGAGCACATCAAAATGCACCTTACACCAGTGGAGAGTCTCCTTAGAGGACATGACATCTGTGTTGACTTAGCCAGGTAAACACGAGAGAATCCCTGTAATGAGATATATACCACAAATTATAATTACTTATTTACATGGGCAAATACTATCCATGCTAGGAAGCCTCAATTTTTTCCACCTTTGTTGAGGTGTAATTGGTATACAAAAAACTGCATGTAATTAATGAATACAATTTGGTGAGTTGGAACATAAGTATACACTTGTGTTACCATCCTCATAATCAAAGTAATAATCATATCCATTACCTCTAGAAGTTTGCTTGTGTCCATTTTTTCTTTTTGTGGTAAGAACACTTAACATGAAATCTACCCTCTTAACAGATTTTGAAGTGCACAATTATACACCTTATTGTTAACTATAGGCAGACACAATGTTAAACAGCAGATCTCTGAAATTTATTTATCTTGTATAACTGTAACTTTATGCCCACTGACAACAACTCTTCATATCCTGCTCCCCCATCCCCTGGTAACTACCTTTCTATTGTCTACTTGTATATGTTTGACTATTTTAGATATTCATATACGAGGAATCATGTAGTATTTGTCCTTCTGTGACTGACTTGTGGAGAAATTGGAACTCTCATACACTGTTGGTAGGAATGTAAAATGGTGCAGCCATTATGGAAAATGTATGGTGGGGTCCTCAGAAAATTAAAAGTAAAACTACCATGTAATCTAGCAATCCTGTTTCTGATTATATATATCCAAAAAATTTAAATCAGGATCTTGAAGAGATACCTGCGCTCCCATGTTCATTGCAGCATTATTCACAATAGTCAATTTATGGAAACAACCCAAATATCCATTGACAGATGAGTGGATAAAGAAAATATGGCATATACATATAAAAAGAAAGAAAGCCTACAATTTGTGATAACATGGATGGACCTGGAAGGAAGCTTTACTTTTCTGATATTTCCTAAGTTTCATAAATATTCATTTTAGTTGCATTTTCTCTCTGGCTGTCAGACTGTCCCAATTTTATCTGCCTTGGAGATTCTCTCTAGTCTAGTGGGACTCTCTTTGTGGGACATAGGTCTTTAGTCTTAGAACCCAAGTTGTGTTATCTATTAATTCAACACATAGTTGCTGTGTACCTAAAAGTTCCATGCACTGTATTACTTGCTAAGGATATAATGGAAAATAAAACTGTCATCGTCCCTGCCTTAATGGAACTTATATTTTATGTGGAGACGATCTTAGGAGCCCAAGATAAAGAATGCTAGGTGATAACAAATTTTGCCTAATGTGGTGGACACAAGAGGCTTCTCTGAAGAGGTGATGTTGAACCTGAGATCTGAAGAATGAGAATGGTGTGTGGAGAGAAACATTCCAACTGGAGGGATTAACATATATTAAGGTTTAGGGGAGGAGAATATTGTGTGTTTGATGAGGGATGGAAGCCAGTATGACTGAAGTATAGTGAGTAGGGGAGCGAAATAGAGGCAGAAAATAAGGTTTTGGAAAAAAATCCATGTCTGTGGTCTTTGTTCTCAGAGCATTGGAAAGCCAACAAGAGGTTTTAAGCAATCATGATGGGGAGAGAGAGATGCAGTGGGGAAGTGTTTGTGGCATGATCTTCACTTTTAGAAGCTCTTTCTGGCTACTGCATTCAGAATAGAGAAATGGAAGACAAGCATGGTAACAGGAAGGTTGTTGTAATTGTCTAGGTTAGAGTTGATAGTGGACTAGCTAATTCGGTCTTTAATGAAACACTTAACATCTACTTTGTCCCAGGCCTTTTGCTAGGGGTTGACATAGGACAAGATACCATCACTACACATAAAGAACAAATCCTTTAGTAGAGGAGAAAGATTCAAAAACATTTCTTATAGGATTCACACATGCTGTATTAGCGGTATGAAAAATGAGCTGAGGCAACTAAGAGAAGGGAATAATCATCCCTGCTGTAGCTACAATCGGTAGGCTTCACAGAGGAGACAGCAGTAGCTGGGTCATGGTCACCAAGGTTGATACAAGTTTGCAGGTGGCAAAGAGGTATGAAGAAAATTCCCTGCTGTTGTGCTCTGTGGTAGGTGATGGGAATTGAGGGCAAGTTCTTAGATCTTGGTTCTGAAGAACTGGAAGCAGGGAGCAAAAGTATGCAAAATACAGCCAGGTGTATGTCTTTCACAGCCTAATTCTTATCAGCTTCAAGAGTAACAATTTTTGCCTGCCTTCTGATCTTTTCCAGTTTCCTTGCTTGACATAGTCATTGGCGAAGAGACTACTGCTAATGAAGTGGAGCTGACATCATAACCCCTGATGATTCAGGTGTGCTATTTTATGGCTGAAGTTTTCACTTTGATTGGATGAGACCCAGAACAAAGAGTTGACTACTTCTGGTGATTAAAAGCTCCCTTGACAATTTTTTAAAGGGATTGTTCAAAGCTTTTTGTGCCCCTGAGTAGGGAATTACACTTTGCTTCCCTAAAACTTCTCCAGAAATTGCACATGGACGTGGCAGACTTTCTTTCCCGCTGTCCAACACTGCAGAGAATTTCCTTTTAAGAGTAGTGGCCTTTTAGTAGGAGGTTAAGTGATCCCTGTATATATAATTTATAAGGCACTCTGAGCTTTTTGTATGAAAGCACATTAGAAATGTAAAATTATTATTACTTATATTGTTATTAGCTTATTTTCTCCTGTCCTCATATGAGACATTTGTTTCTGAGCTAAGGATTCAGAGCAGAACTGTTGATCATAAAGATAAGAAGGAATAGATTGGACAACCATGAAAATTAGGGATGAGCAGCCAAAACAGATAAAGATGAGTAGTGTATAACGTTTGTTTTTCCTTGAATGATACTTTTTGATAAGTGTTGCGTAAACATTTTTTCTCAGGGTTTTTTTTAAACATCTTTATTGGAGTATAATTGCTTTACAGTGGTGTGTTGGTTTCTGCTTTATAACATAGTGAATCAGCTATACATATACATATATCCCCATATCCCCTCCCTCTTGCATCTCCCTCCTACCCTCCCTATCCCACGCCTCTAGGTGGTCACAAAGCACAGAGCTGATCTCCCTGTGCTATGCAGCTGCTTCCCACTAGCTATCTATTTTACATTTGGTAGTGTATATATGTCCCTGCCACTCTCACTTCATCCCAGCTTACCATTCCCCCTCCCTGTGTCCTCAAATCCATTCTCTACATCTGTGTCTTTATTCCTGTCCTGCCCCTAGGTTCATCAGAGGTCCTGCAAGTGGTGAGTTTCTCTCTCTCTCTCTCTCTCTCTCTCTCTCTCTCTCTCTCACACACACACACACACACACACACAATACCTAAACCTCAAATTATTTGAAACCTCTATTTCACTTCTGCCTCCATGCATCGGACAAATAAACAGCTGAATTACATAATTGGAATTGTAATGCTTTTAATTAAGATACAGAAAAGGAAATATGAATTTTGCCTCTCTGCCTCCCTTCAACGTGCTTGTCCTAGATATTGGTACCTTGTCCAGCTTTAGAAATTTAATATGCTCAGGGGGTAGGAATGAGAATGGGAGCATAATATAAAGTTTGATTAATGTTTCAATCTCTTTAGGATAAAAAAAATCATGGGTTAAATCAGTCTTTTGTTTTCAATTATTGTCATGTTAATTAAAACATTCTAAGGTCTTTTAGATATATATTTTGTATATTTATGTTATTTAGGATTAGATGTGATTGTATACAACAGAAAAACACCAAATAACAGGGACTCAAGTAAGAAAGAAGTTTATTTTTAAATTAGAGTAGTATTGGATGTAGGTAGGACTACAACCCTCCCTAGTTATTAGGGCTTCCTGATTATTAGGGATCCAGGCTCCTTCTATCTTGTTGCTCTGCCATCCGTAGCATCCATTGCCTCCAGGTCCAAAATGAACATCAAAGTTTCAGCCAATATATTAACATTCCTGTTTATATTTCACTGGCCAGAAATTAGTCACATAATGGGGAGCCAGCTGAAAAGGATACTGGGCAATACAGTTTTTCTGACAGTGTACCCAGCTAAAAACTTATTTTCTTATATCTAAGGAACATACGGAGACTGTATATCAGAAGCCAGTTTGCAATTTCTGCCATAGTACTTACTTCAGCTTGATTTGAATCATATTTTTTTTCCTGAAGATGGAGAATTTGACTTGGTTTAAATTTGGTTGATTTTATTGGGTGTAAAAGATGCGGTGTGGTGCAGTGGAATGAGTACTGGAGTACTAGATTCTGATTCCAGCCTAATATGACATTTGGCTTCAGTATCTCACACTAAATAAGGGGGTTTGTATTATGGGTCCTTTAAGAATTCTTTCAATTCTTATTCCCTTATCTGGTTCCCAAAGTTTTACAACAAAGGTAGGTGTGTATGTTTATGTACACACATTTATAACTATATGATGCAGAATTTAAAAACCTATTTCTATAGAAATAAAAGATGTACACATATGACCACATTAGCAGAGTGACTTGATTAATATTTTTTCAGTTTTCACATCCCTTGCTCTTAATGAAAGCAATTGAAACCTGCATGGAAGTTGAAAGGCTGAGAGATTGAAGTTGGAATTTAACTGTCCTCTTCCAAACTAGAAGTCAACTTTTCATCCCAAAGAACAGGCCCTTCTTACATTTTTCATGTTTCCATTACTATTGTGTTTCACCTGTCACTATCTGTAGAAACCTATGAGCCTTCAGAATTGGAATTAGTGTCCTTAAATATGTGATGTGACAGAGTCCCTGATACTTTGGAGCGCCTGGGTGTATGAATGCTGGTCTTCTTAGGAAATAATAATGTGGATAATAGCATTCTCTCTGTCTCTTATTTCCTACTTGGTTTCAGTTGATTGTGATTCTTTGTCCTGGGGCAGTTGCTATGCAGCACTAGGTAAACTCTTTCACGGGAAATTGCTTTGTGCTGCTTGGTGGCTACACAAGTCACACAGGTGTCCCCGTTAGGACACCGGATAGCTATGCCCTTTCTAAAGTGTCCCAGTATGTTTCTATCAGAGGGAATAATTCTGATGACACTAATGATTCTAAAGAGAGATAATAGAAAAAGCAAAACAAAACAACAATAACAAATATTACTTGCATTTTCTTCCTAACTGTTGTAATGTTAGGAAGGGGTGGTGGGGAGTGGGGAACCATAGAATGCCATCATCCCTTTCAAATCCTATATGGAATAAGGTGAAGGTACAAACAAAATGAATAAAACTACCTTTCTATGTAGTTGAAGTGAAAAGATGATTGATCAGTTAGGTAGTTTAGATTGAATCATATGAAACTGCTATTTTTGTAGATCCAAAGTGTTCGGATACAGGCAATTTCTAATGGTTCAACCTAGTAGTGGTTTCTATTCTGTCTACACAATAGAAATTACCTTAAAACTAACACCATTTGAAGTTACTCCTTAGCAACATGTCTCCATTGTAAAAGCATCTGGTTATTTGGAGATATTTTTAAATTCAAGGAAATATATATTTATTATTGGTATTAAATTAATGTAATTTAAAAAATCCATCCATAACCCCGCTGTTCTTAAATAACTATTTTATTATCTATGTTTCTTTCCCAACTTTATCCACATATTATAACTGATATCTTCTAAGGTGAAGAGTTAAAAAATTTAAATCATACTTTCATAAAGACTGCATAGATTTTTTAAAAATCCAAAGAAAGCTTGCCTGATCCTTAAATTTCTAAATCTATAAGTGCACACACAATACAGTGGAGCTGAAACAAAGCCTTTGCATAATGAAATCTGTGACAAACTGTATTGTGGAAAACAACACCCTCTGATAGCCTCCAGTACTCTCCAAAGGCAAAAATATTTTTACAAATTATCTTAACGAGCTGAGGGACATACATTTCCATCAGGAATGACTGAACATCCACACAGTCAAGCCTGAGCTATTTGGGAGGAAACAAGATTCCTTCCCCCTCTCTGCTTGGAGATGACCCACTCCAGTGCCGTTGTTCATGGTCTTGAAGGCCTCAAGCAATTCTTCAGCCTGGGTCACCTCTCTCCAGGATCAAGGAAGATAAGGGGTACAGTACAAAAAGTGACAGGTAGGGCCAGGATGGAGTAATTGAAGGGCTCATTGTGACTTGTTATTTCTCGACACTCCAGGGAACACTGGCTGTGTCTACCTTGCATGGCCCTGATTTCTTTCGGCTGTAGAGGTACTGAAACCACCAGCTAGCTACCTGCTGGCTCCAGGGGGCTGAAACCTTGTAAGGTAAATGCTAAGTGCCCCAGTTAGCCAACGGCTGACCTGTGTGGTTACTAAGAAACCATCTGCCCAGCTGGTTACTAAGAGATGGAGGAGAAAAGAGAGGAAGAAAATCAGCCTAGGATGCAGAGCCCCTCCCCCCTCACTCTCACTTCATTATGCTTTAAAATTTTAGACTCAGACCTGAGAAGAGAAGCAATTCCCTAAAAACTAGGAATCCTCTGGATGTAAAAAAATGTCCTTAATGGCATTTTAGGTTTTTTTCCTGAATTGATATGCAAATTTCTAATTTACTTAAAGCACACTGTCACGCATTATAATAGTCTAATACATGCTTCCATGTAATTAGGCGTAATAACCAGTGATCAGTGGGAGGAGGGAAGGGGAGAGGGAATTGTGTTTCCAGCTGGCCCTCCACACCTGCAAATAACAGACAACTCCTTTCAGTGTAGAGGAAACAAGATAATGACAGTATGATATTAAATACAAACATTAATTCTTAGGAACAAAGCATAAGGAAAAGGTCTGTCAATTAAGATGTGTGATAGTGAGCAACTTAAATTATACTCTGCACCATCTTAAAGAAAAATAAGGACCAAGCAGAATTGAAACCTTGATTTTTTATTTACTGAAATACTCCCAATGCCATTTTTTTGGTTTTCTTTTTAGAAGAAATGTATGTGGGCCAGTCGAATCCTATGTTGAGTCCCACTGTTCATGCTCATTTGGTTTGATTTAAGAATCAAGTTGCAATAATGTTCTGTCTCTCTCTGTCTCTGAAAGGACAAGTCAGACCTTGGAAAAATCTTAGGAGCCCAGTGGGGCCTCAAGTTCTGGGGAAACAAGGCAATATAAGGAAATGCTTTGTGAACAGGAAAGTTCAGATCTAATGTGAGAGACTATTATTGTCCTAGCTGCTGTCAGTGCAGGTTTTGTTATATAAGAGGTGTGTAAAGCCTTTTGCAGAAAGAATTTCTTGACATCTAAACGTACATTTTCACGTGTCAGGCAGTTTAACATAGTGGTTAGGATCTTCGTAGTCTTTCCGGCTTGGTTTTCTTCCTATTAGCGGAGTGATGTTGGGTGTGTTATTTAAGCTTCTCTAAGCCTCAGTTTCCACATCTGTAAAATGGGAGTAAAAATAATTCAACCACTCGATGGCATTTGAATCAAATGAAATAACGTACCTATTGTATACTAGGCTTAATTCCTGGGGCCCATAGATGTTGCTTGTAAATAAATAATTTATTTGTAAGTAAAGAATCTATTTTCAGGAGTAATCATTTATATCAGAATGCAGGTTCGCCACATTGGTTTATATGCATAAAAAGAAGTGGTGGATCAATAGAATCCATGGGCTGCAAAAGTTTCTGGTAACTGTTTGTATGTATTGTGGTGTAGAGTAGTCAAGAATGAGTGTTCACATAGAGCAGGAGAGGAGCCAGGAGTAAAGGGTTTAATTCCAGCCTTTCCACTTACTGTATGGCCTTGAGCAAGTTGGTTAACTTCTCTGGGTTACTCAGAGAAAACTGTCTCTTTGGAATATGTATCTGATATATACAAAATGTATCAGATCCACAAGCTACCTTTTACTTCTCTTCACTTATGTGGGAATGAAAGTACAGTCACCTTCCAGTTCCTGGGACAATAGATAGGTAGTTCCCCTGATTCCATCCCTCCTTAGCCCCACAGAGAGCAGCAGGATCTTTTGTGTCTCTCTCTGGGAGGCCATTACGTTCCACTGGGGGAGAAATATATACCTTTTGGTATTGTAGTGTTGATAAGAGACAGAGAACAGGCATGAAAGGACAAGATGTGGGAAGGTAAAGGGAAGAATGGAGATTTAGAAACTTGAACTCCATAGAGCCAAGTCTCCTAAAGTGCTAAGGCCAGTGGACCATGGATAGTGCTACCAGGAGTGTGTTGTGGGAAGTTCTAGAAATCGTTGGATTTCTGAATGCATCCCATCACAATACCCTGGGAAACAGGTCACTCCAGGAGTAGAATCCTTGCTTGGTTTTAAGTACTTCACTATTAATGCCTTGCCTCTGTGTAAATTTAATCTGTGCTGTGCTTGTGCTTCAAGTCTTACCCTACAAGCCTTTGATGACTGAATGAGGAAACATCTCAGTACCCAGGACACTGGACAGCTTCTGGACATTAAGATACCAAAAGGGATGGGAAAGATTAACTGTGGTAAAATTAGCCCTAGATTAAAGGCTTCTCTAATGTTGCTAAATAAGATTGAAAGCAAGATTTGAAGAGATCAAGTAATTTAAGGGTAACTTGACTGTGTCCCAGAACAAACTTCAAGAATGAAAAAAAAATGACATAACAGAATGTTCATCCTGTTGGAAAATTCACAAAATCTGGCATCCAAAATTATAATCAAATTGCTTAGAACTAGTGATAAAGAGAAAATCTTAAAGCAGCCATAGAAAAAGACATTATGCATAGAAGAACAACTAAGAATAGTAACAGACTCTGCAGTGGTAATAATATGGGCATGAAGGCAGTGCAACAACTGAAAGAAAAACCCTACTAACCTAGAATTCTTACCCAGTGAAAGTATCTTTCAAAAGAGAGAGGGGGAAAAAGACATTTTCAGACATATGAAAAATAAAAGCATTTATCACCAGCAGTCTTGTACTATGAGAAATAGTAAAAAAAATCTTTCACTTCACATCAAAAAGAATAAAATACCTAGGAATAAACCTACCAAAGGAGGTAAAAGATCTGTGCTTGGAAAACTATAAGATACTGATGAAAGAAATTGAAGATAACACAGAGGGAAAGATATACAATGTTCTTGGGTTGGAAGATTAATATTGTTAGAATAACTATACTACCCAAGGCAACCTACAGATTTAATGCAATCCCTATCAAAATACCAATGGTATTTTTCATAGAACTAAAACAAATAATTTAAAAATGTGTAAGGAAACAGAAGAGACCCAAATAGCCAGGACAATCTTGAGGAAGAAGAACAGAGCTGGAGGAATCATGCTCCCAGACTTCAGACTATACTACAAAGCTACAGTAATAAAAACAGTATGGTACAGGTGCAAAACCAGACATAATAGATCAATGAAAAGAATAGAGAACCCAGAAATAAACCCATGCACTTATGGTCAATTAATCTATGACAAAGGAGGCAAGAATATACAATGGAGAAAAGACAGTTTTTTCAATAAGTGGTGCTGGGAAAACTGGACAGCTACATGTAAAAAATGAAATTAGAACATTCTATAGCACCATATACAAAAATAAACTCAAAACAGATTAAAGATCTAAATATAAGACCAGAAGCCATAAAACCCCTAGAGGAAAACATAGGCAGAACTCTTTGATGTAAATCATATCAATATTTTTATTTTTGGATCTGTCTCCTAAAGCAAAGGAAATAAAATCAAAAATAAACAAATGGAACCTAATTAAACATAAAGGCTTTTGAACAGCAAAGGACACCATTGACAAAATGAAAAGACAACCTACAGAATGGGAGAAAATATTTGCAAATATGACTGATAAGGGGTTAATATCCAAAATATACAAACAGCTCATGCAACTCAACATCAAAGGATAAGCAGCCCAATTAAAAAATGGGCAGAAGAACAGAACAGACATTTTTCCAAAGAGGACATGCAGATGGCCAACAGGCACATGAAAATATGCTCAACAGTGCTAATTGTCAGGGAAATGCAAATCAAAACAACAGTGAGATATCACCTTACACCAGTCAAAATGGCTATTATCAAAAAGAACACAAATAACAAATGGTGGTGAGGATGTGGAGAAAAGGGAACACTCGCACACTGTTGGTGGGAATGTAAATTTGTTCAGCCACTGTGGAAAACAGTATGGGAGTTTCTCAAAAAACTAAAGATAAAACTGCCATAAAACCCAGAAATTCCACTCCTGGGTATATAGACAAAAGAAACAAAAACACTAATTTGAAAAGATAAATGCACCCCAGTGTTCATAGCTGCATTATTTACAATTGCTTAGACATGGAAACAACCTAAGTGTCCCTCAACAGATGAATGAATAAAGAAGATGTGGTATGCATAAGTGTGTTTGCGTATATGTGTGTGTGTGTGTGTGTGTATACACACACACACACACACACACACACACACACACACACACAATGGAATACTACTCAGCCATAAAAAGAATGAAATTTTGCCATTTGCAA
Source organism: Aethalodelphis obliquidens (assembly GCF_003676395.1). Classification (NCBI taxonomy): domain Eukaryota; kingdom Metazoa; phylum Chordata; class Mammalia; order Artiodactyla; family Delphinidae; genus Aethalodelphis; species Aethalodelphis obliquidens. The sequence goes on along the minus strand of NW_020837950.1, from coordinate 30,614,577 downwards.
CAACATGGATGGACTTGGAGGGTATTATGATAAGTGAAATAGGTCAGACAGAGAAAGACAAATACTGTGTAATATCAATTATGTGGAATCTAAAAAATACAACAAACTAGTGAATATAACAAAAAAAGAAACAGACTCACAGATATAGAAATCAAATTAGTGATTACCAATGGGGAGAGGGAAAAGAGGAAGGGCGACATAGAGGTAGGGGATTAAAAGGTACAAACTATTATGTATAAAATAAGCTACAAGGATATATTGTACAACACAGGGAATATATACAATATTCTATAATAACTATAATTGGAGTATAAGCTTTAAAAATTGTGAATCACTGTATTGCACAACTGTAACTTATATAATATTGTACATTAATTATACTTCAATTAAAAAATGAAAGAAAATCTTTCAGGTAGAGGAAAAGTAATATCAACAGAAATCTGTATCTACAAAATGTAATAAAGAGCACCAGAAATGGTAAATATGTCAGTAAGTATATAGCATTTTCTTATATTTTAAATCACTCCAAAAGATAATTGACCATTTGAAGGAAAAATCATTACAATGTATTGCAGTGTTTATAACAAATGTAAAAGTAAAATGTACAACACATTTACAAAATGAGAAAAACTGAAGGAGAAATGGAAATACAGTATTGTAAGGTTATAATACTATGTATGAAGTTACATAATATTATTTAGGTCACATTTAAGTTAGATTTGTATAATAAAACACTAAAATACTACTAAAAAACGTGTAGATTATAAGCCAAAGGGGAGAAAAATGGAATCATAAAAAATACATAGTCAATAGGCTACAAAGAAATAAAGAGAGGACAAAGAATAGATGGGACAAATAAAAAATAGATATCCAGATTTTAGATTTAAATACAATTATATCAATAATCACATTAAATGAACTAAACCTTAAAAGGGAAAATTTCAGATTGAATAAAACACAAGACCCAACTATATACTGCCTGCAATATATATACTGTAAATATAAAGACACAAATAAGTTAAAAGAATAATGATGGGGCTTCCCTGGTGGCGCAGTGGTTGAGAGTCCGCCTGCCGATGCAGGGGATGTGGGTTTGTGCCCCGGTCCGGGAAGATCCCACATGCCGCGGAGCGACTGGGCGCGTGAGCCATGGCCGCTGAGCCTACGCGTCTGGAGCCTGTGCTCCGCAACGGGAGAGGCCACAACAGTGAGAGGCCCGCATACCGCAAAAAAAAGAATAATGATGGAAGCAAATATATCAGGCTAAAGTAATCAAAAGAAAGCTGCTTAGTGTTTGACTAAGTAGATTTCAAAGCAAATAGAATGAGCAGAGATAAAGACCTTAGTTTAATAAACATAAAGAGATCAGTTTTTCAAAAGGACATACATATGCTAAACATATTGAGGACATAAATATGCTAAGCATGTTGTGCTTCAAAAACATGAAACAAAAACTGATAAACTATAATAAGAAATAATCAAACTCACAAATATAGTGGAGATTTCAATACCCCTTTCTCAATAATTGACAGATTGCTGCAAATCAGTAAGCATATAGAAGACTTTGTCATCACTATCAACAACTTGATCATATTGACGTTTATAAAATATCACACTCATAAAAGCAGAATATACATCCTTTTCAAGTATACATGGAACATTTACCAAGATAGAATATATTATGGACTGTAAATCCAATCTGAAAAATGTAAATTTATTCAAGTCACATAAAGCATGTTTTCTGACCACATGGACTTTAGAAATCAGTAACACAAAACTCTGGAAAATCCTCAAGTATTTTTATTTTATTAGTTTTTTGGGGAGTAACATTTTTTTTAACATCTTTATTAGAGTATAATTGCTTTACAATGGTGTGTTAGTTTCTGCTTTATAACAAAGTGAATCAGCTATATATATACATATATCCCCATATCTCCTCCCTCTTGCATATACATATATCCCCATATCTCCTCCCTCTCACCCTCCCTATCCCACCCCTCTAAGTGGTCACAAAGCACCGAGCTGATCTCCCTGTGCTATGTGGCTGCTTTAAAACCAACGTACTTTAAAATAACTCACAAGCAAAATTAAAAGTATTTTAGACTGAATGAAAATAAGCCCCAACATTTCAAAATTTAGGGAATGCTGATAAAGCAACGATTACAGGGACATTTATAGCAGTAAACATCTATATTAGAGCAGAAATAAATAAAATAGAAATGAGAAAAATTGAGAAAAAAATCACTAAAACCAAAGGATGGTTCTTTGGGAAGATCAATAAAATTGATAAACTCTAGCTAAACTGATAAAGAAAAAAGAAGACATAAGTCGCCAATATCAGGAATGAGAGGGGGGATATTAGTATAGACACTATGAACAACAAAGGGATAATTAGGGATTATTAACTTTATCCCAATAAATTTGATAAGATAACCAAATTCCTTGAAAGACACAAACTATTCAAGCTTACTCAAAGAGAATTTGATAAAGTTGAATATCCCTATATCTAGGAAATTTTATATTTGTTCTTAAATCTTTCTCTGGAAGAAAACTCAAGCCCAGATGGCTTCATGAGTGAATTTAACTAAACATTCAATTAAGAAATAATAGAAAATCTATATTAAGTATTCCAAAAAAATTAAGAGGAGGGAACACTTCCTAACACATTCTGTGAGGCCGTCATTACCCTGATACCAAAACCAGGTAAAGATATTATGAGAAAGGAAAATCAATATCTCTCATGAACACAGCACATGCAAAAATTCTTAACAAAATGAATCCAGCAATAAATAGAAGGGATAATATATCATGACCAAGTTTTGTTTAATTCAAGAATACAATGCTGGTTCAGTATTCTAAAATCAGTCAATAAAATTCACATCAACAGATTCAAAAAAACCCTTATGATCATTTAAAAATGCAGAAAAATCATTTAACATAATTCAACATAACATTCATGAAAGAAACTTTAAGCAAACTAGGAATAGAAGGGAATTTCCTTAACCTGATTTAGGACATCTATCTAAAATCTGCAGATAATATATTCAATGTGGAAAGACTGAATGCTTTTCTTCTACGAATAAACAAGGGTAAGCACTCTCTCTGATGCTATTCCACATGGTACTGGAAGTCTTAGCATAATAAGGCAAGAGAAAAATATAATGCTTAGCGATTGGATAGGAAGTTAAGACAGTCTGTATTTGCAGATGACATGATCATTTACATAGAAAAATCTGAAAGAATCTATATAAAAGCTTTCTATAAATAATAAATGAGCTTAGCAAGGACACAGGATATAAAGTCAATATATAAGATCAACTGTATTTCTGTATACTTGTAATGGACTATTGGAAAAAGAAAATTTTTTAAAAGTTCCATTTACAATAGTACCCCCAAACCGTGAAATACTTGGGTACACATCTAGCAGCTTACACAAAAGATCCAATGTTTAAAACCAGAAAAACACCAGAATTTGATAAGCCTATTGAAAAATTTATATAGAAAACTAAAGAAAGTAGAATAGCCAAAATAATATTGAAAAGGAACAAAGTTGGAGGATTCATACTATCTGATTTAATGACTTAGTATAAGGCTACAATAATCAAGAAGGTGTGAATATTAGCAAGAGGATAGATATATTGATTAGTGGAACAAAATAAATATTACAGGGAAACACCCATGCCTATGTGGTCAGTTGATTTTCATCACAGGTGAAAAGACAATTCAATAATAAAGAATAATCTTTTGAATGAATAATGCTGGACTCATTGAATATACACATGTAAAAACAATGACTCAACTTCTTGCCGCTTACAAAACTTAACTCAAAATGTATCTCAGACCAAAATGTAAAAAATATAAAATATTTAACTTGTAGAAGAAAACTTAGGGGAAATTCTTTGGGCCTTGAGTTAAGCAAAGGTTGCTTAGATAAGACAACAAAAATATGACTTATAAACAAATTTTTTTTTTTTTTTTTTTTGTGGTATGCGGGCCTCTCACTGTTGTGGCCTCTCCTGTTGCGGAGCACAGGCTCCGGACACGCAGGCTCAGCGGCCATGGCTCACGGGCCTAGCCGCTCCGTGGCATGTGGGATCTTCCCGGACCGGGGCACTTTCAACCACTGCACCACCAGGGAAGCCCCTAAAACAAAATATTTTTATATTAGATTTCATTCTGTGCTCTCATAAAAACAGTTTTAAAATAATGACTTAACAAGCCATAGACTGGGAAAAAATATTTGCAAATACCATATTTGATAAAGTTACATTTTTTTTTCAGAATATATAAAGAACTCTAAAATTTCAGTAATAAGAAAACAGATACTTCACCACAAAATATATATGGATTGGGCTTCCCTGGTGGCGCAGTGGTTAAGAATCCTCCTGCCAATGCAGGGGACACGGGTTCAAGCCCTGGTCCGGGAAGATCCCACATGCCACGGAGCAACTAAACCTGTGCGCCACAGCTACTGAGCCTGTGCTCTAGAGCCCACAAGCCACAACTACTGAGCCCACATGCCACAACTACTGAAGCCCGTGAGCCTAGAGCCCATGCTTTGCAACAAGAGAAGCCACCATAATGAGAAGCCCTCACACCGCAACAAAGAGTAGCCCCCGCTCGCTGCAACTAGAGAAAGCCCGTACACGGCAATGAAGACCCAATGCAGCCAAAAATAAAATAATTTAAAATATATATATATATATGGATATAAAATAAACATATGAAAATCTTCTCAACACCATTAGTCATTAGGGAGATGCAAATTAAAGCCACAATGAGATAATACTATACACCTCGTATAATGGATAAAATTTTAAGAAGAAACTGAAAATGCCAAGTACTGGTGAGGAGTCATTGTTAATTCTGAAATGGGGGTTGTATAAATGATAAGACAATTCCCTCTTTATTAAGAGGGGGAATTAAAGACCGTAATTAAAATTGTTCTATTTGACAAGTAGGGACATGAGAGGGCACTGAAAAGAGGTCGCAGCCCTTCTGAGCAAAGTAAGAGTGGGTATCCTGAAAGGCTTTCTTTCTGGAGGAAAAGAGGGTCACTATCACCACTTGCATTTATTAGAAATCTTTCCATCTCCTTCAGTTCTTTAAAATGCTTTGGCTTATTCCTCACTATTAGCCTGAAAGGAAATAAACCTTACACTACCTTTTTCACAGATAGGGAAGATGGACTTCCTTTTTGTCCTTTCATGAAGGCTTCTGTTTCTATTCCATCCAGTATTCATGAGGGAAGCTGCCAGAAACAGCGGAATGATCCTGAAACAGTATGTTGACATTGGTAAAGACTGATTTTGACATATTCTTCTGACAACCTTTTGATTAATTTTCTGCTTCATTAAAACCCTTAATTAAATTAACATGGAGTGTGGCAATATCCTTGACAGATTTTGTTTATTAGCAAACAAGTCCTCCAGTTTCAAAGACAGTGGCAGTGCAGGGCCCCTGAAACCAGGTTAGTAGTTTCTGGGAGCCTGTGGTCATGAACGGACTGAACTTGTTGTTCGTCCAAAAGCCCAGTTGGATTTGGGCAGTGAAGCTGATGAGGACATAGAGGAAGTCCTCTGTGGATTGGTTTCACCATGCTGAGACCCCAGCCTTCCACCGTTGCCTGTCCTCCACCCACCCCTCCCTTGCCTGCGTCTGTTCTACTTCACACAAGGCATTACAGCTGAGTACAGTTAAACTCCTGAGCAGATCATTCCCCCTATACCAAGTTTAATCCTTGATGTGTCCTCTTGAGACTTACAGATATAGCTTTGTAGGCATGCTTTTTAACGTGAGTGTTGAAAATGAAGTGCCAGGACTCATATCTTGAAAAATTCTAAAAATGATAAGTTGATCATTTTTAAAGTTCCTCTTTCACCTCTCCCCATATGTTGGATTTAGCAGCACATATGTTACCGTTGGCATGATGATCCCTGCATTGTGTAGAACTTCAGACATGAGGGTGGGGGAAGGTAATAAAAATCAGAAGTATGTAAAAGTGCCTAAAATTATTAATACTTATAAATTCATAAATTTATTCCTTAAGTCAAATTATTTTTGAAATGAAATATATTGACATTCAAATTTCATAGAGAAAAATTTTTAATTTTCCAACAGATTTTTTTCTAATACAACTACCTAACAGAGACAGGTTGTGGGTTGTTCACAGTCTCCTATATTCGTGTATGAGTGGGATTAACACCCTTTTTACCATTGTAATCACTGACATAAGCCAGATGCAGGCTTACATATGTTTTGATGAGCAAGAAAAGTTTACCACTTTTCTTCACTCGGTAGCATAAAAACACAATGATATGCTTCCTACCTTTTGGAGGAGCATCACGTGGGTTAGTTTATGAATTTCCATGCGAATGTACCTGTTTTGAATGAGTTTAGTTGAGTTTCATCCACTTGTTCATTCATTCGGCATAGGAGAATTTAATGTCTACTGTGTGTCAAGCGTGACCTGGAAATACAGAGACGAAAAACACAGTTTCTGTCCTCAAAAATGTCGCAGGTCAATTCACCAAGTGTAGTGATTGAGGTTAGCACATGGGGATATGGGCATGTTTAGGAAACCAGATTCAGTGGGGCTGGGGATGTGGTCAGCAAAGTCATCCTAGGGTCCCCAGCGCTGGTGCTGGTCTTGATGGATGAGAAGAAGGTACTCAAGTTTAAGAGCCTCGGTGAAGTACTGGAGGAGTGTCAGGAAGAGTAGCATCATGCAAAGATGTAGCTATACATCCAAAGCAGAGACATGCGAAGCAGCAAGTAAGAACCAGGGATGAAGGACATATCATGCAGTGTGGTCAAGGGCCTGCAGATTAGGAGAATGATTCAAGGTGAAACTAGAGAGGAAAGCAAAAGACAATTCAAGAAGGCTTGTGTGTGTCAAACTAAGAAACGTGAACTTACCTTGGGAACTTTGAGGAGCTACTGGAATATTTTATGGGAGGATCTGATCTGGTTGGATTGTGCTTATCATAAAGGTAGCACTGGTAGCAGTGTAGAAGAAAGGGATAAATTTGAGATGGAGGGTTAGGGACAGGAGGCAGTGGAACAAGGTAGGAGGAGGCTGAAAAAAAAAAAAAAAAACCAAGTTAGAAACAATGAGAGCTTGAACCAGGAAGAAAGAGAAGAGGGGGGTGTTCAATAAAGCTGTTGAATTTAATTGAGTGAACAAAAGGAGAGCTGCTGTCAGCACTAGTCAAGGATGTACACCTCATTGAAAGGCTTTTAAAGAACGATATCTCCTAAAGATAAAATATAAAACCATCACCATGGTTACAACACACAGTCTTGTACTGGGTGATCCATATCACTGAACATATTGTTTTACCTTGAACACTTTATTTTTACACACGCTAGAGTTGTTTGGCTCGAGAGAGAGCTGCAAAAGGGATCTCAGAATGTTTGGTTCCCATGTGGGAGATGTTAGGTGCTGTGCTAAGTGTGGAGCACTGGGCATTAACTCTTCTAATTTTGACAAAAGTCTTTGAAGTAGTGCTCTTGTCAAAGCTGTGTAAAATTTAAGGAGACTTGGACACAGAAAGATTTAGTAACTTGACTGAGATCACACAGCTAGCAAGGGGAAGAACCAGAATTCCATCTTAAATCATCATCTCTTTCTCTTTTTTTTTCACCTTCTCTCATGATACTTTGCTGTCTTTCTCTCATGTTTTTCCACTGGCCTCCTGATTTCATAATTCTATAGCTATTATACAACCTGGATAATAAAACAGATATAAAATCTTTAAGATCTTTCAAGAATCAGCATGGCAGAGTAATTATGAATGAGGGCCCTGGAGCCTGAATACCTGAGTTCATATTCTGCCTCTAGCATTTACTAGCTGTGTAATTTGGGGTTCATGCCTCAGCTAACTCATTTATAAAATGGAAATAACAGTATCTTCATTTTAGGGTTTTGGGGAAGATTAAATAAGTTTATGGATGTAAAACATCTATAAACACAACAGTGCCTGATCCATAGTAGGTACTTAATAAATATTATCCTTTATTATTCAGCCACTGTTTATTGAACCTAATGAAATAAAGGGTCTCTGGGTTGATACCAAAGAGGACAACTATTTTCCTCTAAGAAAGATGCCTTGAGTGCCAATGGGGTAAACTTGTGTGATCTTACTCTGCATCAGAAGCTCAGCTTCATGCAATAGGAAGATCAGGAACATGGATGGTATCAGCAACCATGGCTGTTCCCCAAAGGCACTGGGAAAGGTGCTAAGACTCTCTAAGCCTAGGTTTCTTTACCTTTCAAATGATTTGTGAATATATCTTCAATAGCAGTTATAAAGATTCAGACATAGAAAATAAACCTTTGTTATAGAAGTTCCAGAGCCACAAGGGATTCCAGATGTCCTCAGGTGAAATGATTTTTCACTAGGGGTTGAGGGGAGGAAATTTAAAAATGACTTGCGGAGTTTTTCAAAGCTCAGAGACTTTTCCTCCTTCTCTTTGTGTCGCCTCTACCCGCTATAGACCGCTCTCAAAATGAGCCATTGTTTCAGGTAAGAATGTTGTGGATCTCAGGTATGTCAGATTGAAACAAAGGTTGGAAAGCATTGTTTTAGCCCAACACCTTCAGTTTACAGATAAGACAGGAGACCCAGAGAGCTTTAGGAAACTGCACAAGATCGCAGAGCAAGTAAATAATAGATTCGGGGCTGGTAACCAGGTTTTCTTCAAACTTGTTTAATGTTCCACAACATTGTGTTGCGTCTCTCCTTACCATCAATCTCCCTAAAGTTTCTGAATTCAATTGCCTAAGTTTAAAGAGTAAGTTAATGTAGATAAATCATTTTTTGAACATTTGACTGAGAACAAAAGATTAGGGCCAAATTAAAACCCTTAGAAGATTCAAGCTCTGAACTGATTATGCTGTCATGTCCTCCCTAAAGATGATTCAAAAAGAAAATCAATATCAAACCGTAATCTAAATGTACAAAAATCCAAAAAAAAGTTGTAATTTCCGATGATGAATGGCTCCCGTACCTTTTTTTCAAGCATCAATACAAAATTCTTTTAAAAAACAAATCAGGATACTTGGATGTGTTGTTGCTCTAGGTATGTTCATACCTGCAGACTAGATCTATCTCTACCAAAGGAAAGAGACACAATGTCACTTGAACCCAAGACATAGCCTGGATATCATACATGAATTCATCCTGCCTATATTCGCTTATTTCAATGTCTTTCTCTAAAAGTATAGCACACCAAAAGCATCCAGCCACAGAGCTTCTGATCAATAAATTAAACACACTACCTATTACCTTAAAAGACTGCTTTAGCCAAATTTCTGGGTAACTAATAAAGGGCCACACTCATATAGTTCATTCTCAGAGTGGCAATGTGATCAAAGAAGCATGATTCAGCAGCAAAGAAAGACACTTCAAAGAAACTCTGATTCCTAACTGCATTTCTCAATCCCCATAAAGAGGCCAGAAGGTACTCTCAGAATCCTTTTATCCTTCTTTCACCTACTTCTCTCACATACTCAGCTGCTCCGGCCCCTCTTTTTCATCTAAGCTTCCTTGAAGACTTCCTATCCAGACTTAGCTTACATACTTGTATCCTTACCCTACACATCACATCCCTACATGATCATTGAACACAAAATCCAAGAGAAACCCCTCTGGCAAAAAAAGATTATCCTCAGAAGGTGAAGAGGGAAAGAACATTAGCAGAGAAAGAGCTCCTTTTTAGTTTACTTGGAAAGAAAACCTTGGGAGCGCTCAATCATTAATCATGTTTTGTTCCATCCTACTGTTGCCTTCTTTCCTTTTAGATTCACAGCAAGCTGTATGATGATAGGGGTTGCTTTTAATTTAATCTTAATCTTATTTGTGTTACCTCCTCAGTACCTAACACCAGATTGCTTTTAGGGAGTTCCCAATAGTTGTTCTTAACCACTTGAGGAAAAGAGGTTCTTGAAGAAATCCAGAGATTTTACACACATTTGTCCCTGTTTTTGACATTGTCTTCTACAGTCAGACTACATTTTCTAATTTGTCTTTGGCAGACTTTTTCCCCATATCCTGAGGTGAAAGCCAGCGGTGACAAAGTGTAGACCATGAGAAGCTACACCCTTGACTTTGCAAGGAGTGTGAATGCATAGCTTTATTAAGGTATATGTTCTGGATGCTTTGGAAGAGATTTTGGCTCCAGTCTTTGGAGCCAAAGACTTTAGTTTTTCATACTAAGGAACACCTTATTATTGGCAATCTGTTTCTTTGACTAATAATAAGCTGGTAAAAGTTATTCTCATTGACAGGTTGTATTGTTTAGGTCAGGGATACAAACAGCTGAACAGAGGAGCAGTAGATTCAGGGAGACTTCTACTTAATTTCTGCATTTGGGAAGTTTATTTATTATTATGGAAAAAAAGACCTATATTGTCATGTTTTCAACTTTGGGAAGCATTTAAAAATAGTTTTTGTACTGAGTTTATGGCCTGATCTCTCTATAAATTGACATGTCTTTGTAGATGTTTTTCTGGAGGTTGCATATAATTCAAACTTTAATAAAACAGAATCATTATTAAGTGAATCATTATTACATTCTTTAAAATGGAAACATGCAAATTGTTACAAAATAGAGATAATGTGTAGGGGTTGAAAGAATTTTTATTAAAAGCAATATCGTGGTCAAGTCATTAATAATGTGACAAAACCCCTAATATTTATCCTCTCCTTAGGCAAAGAGAACTGGGTGCTGAGTCAGAAGACCTCAGCTCCCAAGTAGCCAGGTCATCTTGAGCAAGTCATGGTCTTTTATTTAGTCTAATAAAATTTACAGGACTAGATTCTATAATAAACTGCCCTTAACATTCCTCCAAATCTCCGATCAGAATAAAAGTTCAAGGAATATTGTCCAATAAAATCACTGGAAGAAACTCGTTGAGGGGTGGAGATGATAGAAAATGGAAAGAATCAGGCAGGAGTACTTTCAAAGTCTATGCCATGTGGTAGCTATGTAGACTCAGACTTGGTTAATTTATTTAATCTCCAAACCTCAGCACAGGGTTCTCTCCCTGAAAACAATAATAACAAACACACAAACCCAACGGCCATTCTTTGAGCATCTACTATGTTAGATATGTCCCACAAATATTCTTTCAGAAAAATTCTGGGGAATCTGTATTATTTATATACAAATTTAAAAACTTGAATCTCAGAGTTGTTAAATAATTTGTCCCAGGCAACATAACTAGTAAGCAGCAGGTTGGGGGTTCAAATACAGGTCTGCTTGATTCCAAAGATTATGGTCCTGTTTGGCCACCCCATTCTCCCTCTTATAAGGAATGAAAGCAGCTCACATTTGTAAACATTTTCAGGAAGAGAAAGCCTAACGCATATATAGAATCATTTCACAAGGGAGAGTGGTAATGCAAGCCACTGGATCACCTCATTGGAGCTCAGGGAAGTCACGAACTGCATAGAACACTAAGTGACCTCACACCTGTGGGAACCAACCACTTAAGACTTTGTAAATGCAGAGATTCCATATCCTGGGGAGGGATCATCTGTTCATCGTTTTGAAGGAGGTGATGATCATTTAAGAATAGGTCAGAGGTGAGCCACCAAACAGACACTCACAGATTCCAATATCCTTAGTAGAAATTCTTTTCATTTTCTCAGTGAACAAGCTCTTTTGGTCCTCTTGTACCTAAATACGATTCTGAAACTTTCAGTTACAATATTATTAAGCACAGAGAATAGTATCCTAGAACCTTGGACTGAGTAGGGTGCTTAAACATCACCTGATTCAATATTCTCATTTTGTTGATTGAGGTTCAGAAAGATTAAGGGACTCATCCTGACTTAAACACACAGTTAAAAATATGTATTTTGGCTCAAGTGACCTAGTTACTGATATCACCCAATGCCTCCTCCCTGTGATGAGCTGACAAAATACTTGAGGACAGAGACTACACTATAGGCTTTGTTTTAATCTCACAGTCTTGGGCACAGGACTGGATCTACGGTAGATATATAATATAAAGTAGTAGACTCAGATGGAAGACATATATCAGTGAGCGCTTCAGGTCCTTTTTTGAGGATAAGCAGGACAAGAAAAAACTATTGCTAAACAAGGAGGGTTACTGTCTCTGCCAAAGCATGTCAGATATGGTTATGTTCTGGTTTAGAGATTAAATGGAGCATGCCTGAGTGTCATCCTAAGAAAAAACAATCTGTATAAAGAGATTTTAACCAGGTTATGTTCTTATTTTAGCTAAATGTCCTGTATCTTTCCTTTCATTCCTTCTTTCCTTTCATTCCTTCTTTCTTTTGACACCAGAATGATTCTGTCACCCATAATATTTATCCAATCAGAATATTTTTATCTCTGATCTGATATCCAAAAATGCTTTTTGTTCCTAGCCCATGTTGTCATAAACTGCAGATGCTTCACTCTGCCCTGTGGCATCGGGCTGTTGTTTTGTTTCTGATTTGACTTCCACAACTTACTCCAGCCCTGCTTTGCAGACTAGCCAAGAGGGGAGAGGGCAGCCTTTGTCCCAGGCTGAGCAGTTGAGAAGACTGTAATTAGAAGGGAGTTATCTCTTCTATTAAAACAAACAAACAGCAAGGAACAGCCCAGTAAACTCACCAGAAGGACAGGAATACAAGTAGGGGTGGTATTTTTCATTTAGTTTATTTAATAAATATTTACTGACCCACACAATTATTGTTGGTGATATGTTGGTGGGATTGATAAGAAAGTCCTGTCTCCTCAAGGAGCTCAAAGTAGAGTAAGCAAACAACCACTGTGGCAGGGATTGACTAGATGTTCAGCAATCTTATTTCTGTTCCACGAAACTCAGGAAAACTACACATCTCTGCTTCCTTTATACTATTGAGTTGGGACCATGTGGCTAGTTCTGGCTAATGAAATGTGGACAGACATGATTTTTAGGCCTGGTCTTAAAATATAGCATTCTCTTTACAGTTTATGTATCTGTTCATGTGATGATGTGATCACATGATCATATGATGATGAATTCACATGATAGGAGGTACTTGGATCCTTGAGTCATTTCTTGGAAGTGAGCTACCCAAGAGGGCCACCCAATTTTATTGGATTGTCACTTGAGTGAGAAGGAAAACTTTGCTGTGTTAAACCACTGGAATTTGGTTTATTTGTTACTGCAGCATAATCTATACTACACATGATTATAAAACAATAGAATTGCTTACCATTGAATTTTTTCCCCAATATTATGCTGTCATCAAGAGATCACCTCTGTTATCCTGGGGAATTACTGGATGCTTTTTATAAGAAGAGATGTGCTCGATGATTTGTGATGACCTAGAGGGGTGGGATAGGGAGGGTGGGAGGGAAGCTCAAGAGGGAGGGGATATGGGGATATACGTATACACATGGCTGATTCACTTTGTTATACAGCAGAAACAAAACACTGTAAAGCAATTATACTCCAATAAAGATGTAAAATAAAAAAATTGAAAAATAAAAAAAAGAAGAGATATGTAAGATAAGTTGTTTTTGTTTTTGTTTTTAGGCCACACACCATGGCATGTGGGATCTTAGTTCCCTGACCAGAGATTGAACCTGTGCCCCCTGCAATGGAAGCACAGAGTGGAAGCACTTAACCGCTGGACCAGAAGGGAAGTCCCTAAGGTAAGTTTTAAAAGATTTGATTCCCTTCCATTTTCACCTTTCTTTTTTGAATTTTCCCTTTATATATCTGAGTTCCTCTAATTGAAAAAGAAAGAGGAATTTTCAAACTAGGAAAAGATTGCATGTGAATTAATGTTTTGGCATTGTTTCAGGAATGAATTCAGGAAGTCTAAGAGTCCACTTTCATGTGGAAGGAAGTTAGGTGATAATTTTTAGATGGAGACAAACATCTGAAAAGGAATGGCATCAGCTAGAACACCTCTGGAAATTATATCTGCTCTTTGGAGCTGGAGTAAAGTTAGGGTAAAAAACCTGTGCTTCAGAAATTTTAAAAATTTGCTCTGAGTCTTATGTGTTTTCCTGAAGAAGGTTTATACACAAGGAACAGTTTTAAGTGCACTGGCAACTGGATTCGTTTGATTGGAGCAGACCTCCTGTTATAGCAGTTGTATGGTGCAAGATGGGTCTAGTTTGAATTACTTATTTATTTTTTGAATATAATAAGCCCTGATATTCCAGTTCTAAGCACTTTTCAAATATTAACTTACTTAATACTCATAAATACCCTATGAAGTATTTGTTAGTATAATTCTCATATTAAAGTTGAGTAAACTGAGGTATAGAGAGTTTAAGGTTACACGTTTCCCAAGATTACACATCTAGTAAGTGGTGGAACCAGGATGTGAACCCAGGTTTTCTGGCTCTAGATCCCAAACATGTCACTGCTTTGCTATGCTGAATTTCTTTTGCTAATTAATCATAACACCAGCCAACATCCACCATTTATTGAGCTTACTAAATGCCAGGCACTGTTCTAAATTAACTACATGTATTGTCTTTTTAATGCTCAAAACCATACTCTGAGTAGGCAGTACTATTACTGTCACTATACAGATACAGAAACAGGAAGCAAGAGAGAAGAAACCAGGACGTGTTTAGTGACAAGCAGAGGCAGAAGCTCTGCTGGAATTCAGGCAGACTTGAGTCCAGAACCTGAGTACTTTGCTGCTACAACACATATCCTTTCCCTTTCAATAGTTGGGGTGCATGATTTTTCTGGCTTTGGATGCCAGAAAATTCCCTTGAAACCAAGAACCAGAAGTCTTCTGCCCTTTCCTCTTTCTCCTTCTAGGCTGGTTAGGAAAGGGTTAAGTCTTCGATATTTTCTTGGTTTAGAGTAATTTTCTCTCTTTCCTCACTCATTGCACCTCTTGACAATTACTGGATTATCAGTACAAGTCCAACTGAAAAGCCAGCTTTCTCAGTGAAAGCATTTTCATTCCCTTAAGTTATAACAATGGATTTCCTTTTTCTCTGATGTCTCATTGGAAATATAACATTGAGAAATTATCGATAATATATTCTTATGGATGCTTTACTAGAACGAATTTTTAATGGCAACATGATATCTCCTTTATTTTTTGCTTTGTTGTCTTGTTTTCTGGGTTTTAGCTCTAGCCACAGGAGACAACTTTAAACAGCTGTCACTACATAGTAAACATCTGATAATATGTGCAAAACAGAAGACTCTGGTACTCTGGTGATAACTTTTAACCTAGAGATAAGAAGAAAATATTAGAAGTATTATGCACGTAAAATTGGTTAAAATTAAGTTATTGCAGATGTGACATTCATTATGCTGCAGTATAGAAAATACTTTTTTCCTTAGAAATTAGCAATTGCATATATCAGTATTTTTGGTAATTTTACCACATTTTGTTCCTGGAATTTAATAAGAATCTTTGAAACATGCATAGCCTCATCACATACGATAATTGCCTAAAATAAACTAAAGTCAACAACAGAACAACACACACAATGAAAACAATTCAAAACACAGCTTTCTTTTAAAGAGAACTTGTAGAAACGGCTATGGAACCATTACTCTCATTATAACTATGAATAATTCATTCAGCCTCTCCCAGCCTGTTTTTTAATTCTGTAAAAAGGAGGAAATCATACCCATTTAACAAAGATTAGATGGAATTATTTATATGAAAATATTAAGTACAGTGCATGACAAAGTAGAAGCTGTATTCAACTTCCCTCGTTCCCTCCTTCTTCATTTCCTCCCCTTCTCCCATCTTCCCCCTTTTTCTTCTTTTATTCTTCTCTGCACTTTCAAGAAGTCTTCAGCGCACACTGAACAACAAGAAAAAGAAAAAGGGAGGAGGAGAAAGTGAAATGAGGCTTGTTTAGATAAGACTGGAATTATATTGCAAAATGGACTTCTTAAATGGTGATGCTCCTTAGCTGTTTCAGCACCAGGAGGAAGAGTGACAGATCTTACAGAGGAAGCAACACAGTGCTTAGGATTCTGTGCAATGGTGGATTTATTCGCAGCTTAGACTCCCAGCATGAAGTAACTTTACTTGGCAAAGAAGATTAAGGCATCCTTCTTCTAACCATAGCAGATATACTAATACTGATAATGCCAGAAGGAAAATAGATTGAAATAATGTAGCTGGCTAAGATTAATGAGGTCGAGTACTGGATCCAAAAGCCATTTTTGTTAATAAGTAAAGCAGATAATCAGCAGTAAGTACTACATACTTGAAGGTGGCAAATCCTTCCACAGAAAGAGTTTAATGAAGACTCAGACCTCAAAAACTACTTTGAACAAGCACATAATCAAAATCATGGACTTTCTGTCATCAGTAATAACTAAAGGAAAGTGTGGACACCCTGGCAAATGACAGTGTGGACAATAAGATCAATCCTGGACCAGAAGTGCTGCCTTAACCCCTATATTCGTTTTCTATTGCTGTGTAACAAGTAACCACAGATTAGTTGCTTAAAACAACACACATTTATTATCTTGAAGTTTCCGTGGAGTCAAGAGTCTGGGCACAGCTTAGCTGGGTCTTTTGCTCAGTCTCACAAGGCTCCTATCAAGGTATCAGTCAGGCTATATTCTCATACAGAGGCCTGATGGGGGAAGAATCTTCTTATCTCATTTATGTTGTTGGCAGAATTCACTTCTTTGTGGCTTATGACTCAGACCCCATTTTTTGCTGTGTGTAGGATGGAGGCTGCCCATGTGGACTTCCTCAACATGGCTGCTTACTTCCTCAAGCTAGCAAGAAGAATCTCTCCCCTGAGGAAGGACCCAGTCTCTCTTATTAGGACTCTCACCTGATTAAGTCAGACCCGCTCAGATAATTTCCCTTTTGATTAACTCCAAATAACTTATCTGGGACTTTAATTACATCTGCAAATCCTTTCATC
This sequence comes from Aethalodelphis obliquidens, assembly GCF_003676395.1. Lineage (NCBI taxonomy): Eukaryota > Metazoa > Chordata > Mammalia > Artiodactyla > Delphinidae > Aethalodelphis > Aethalodelphis obliquidens. Next base: position 30,597,690 of record NW_020837950.1, on the reverse strand, counting down.
TTTGCCGTATAATATCACCTAATCAAGGGAGTGACATAGTCCCTTTGACTATATAGTCCTTTGGTTAGAGGCATGTGGCAGGTCCCACCCATACCCAAAGAGAAGGGATATGATTTCCAGGGGGCAGGAAACAGAATCTGTCATAGGATCTGTCCACTACAACCAAATTGGTTGAGGTTTATTGCTGGTTAAGAGCAATTAGAGATAGGCATAAGAATTCTTATATTCTCTTCACATTTGTATAACTTCATTCAATAAACTATATAACTTATGTAATTTCGCTCAACAAACTGTGTCTGGTACAATTTGTAGTATAGGCTTGATCATTACCAATTAACACTTTCTCATCTTTACATAGACTTAAGTTAATGGAACCCTTCAAGGATCTGTGTGTATTTATTTATTGATCCATTCAACACATATTTGATGATCATCAACTATGATCTAGACATTATTTAGGTGCTGGGGGTATTACAGCAAACAAAAAGATTTAAAATAATCCATACCTTCATGAACTGTATATGTCAGCGAAGCAGATATACAATAAGCAAGATGAGTTAGTAAAATATACATTATGTTTAGTAGTGGAAAGTGCTAAGACAAGAGAGTGGGTGGGTTGATATTTTCAAAAGTTTGGGCAGGGAAGGTATCTCTAAGAAGGTAACATGTGAGTAAAGACATGAAGAAATAAGGGTAGAAGTCCTGTGAGCATTTGAGGGATGAGCATTCCAATCAGGGAGAAGAAGTGCAAGGCTGTGATATTGAAAATGTGCCCCGTGGGTTTGAGGCACAACAAAGAGGCTGGAATGGCTGCAGCTGAGAGAGCCAGGGAAACATTCAGGTGTTGGAGTGAGAGAGGAAAAGGGAGAATGAATCAAGCAGGGTTCTGTAGGTCTTTGTAAGAAATCTGTTGTTTACTCTGGGATGGGAGCCATTGGAGCATTTTGAACAGAGGAGAGACTTGATCTGACCTATGTTTTAACAGGGTCACTCTGGCAGCTGTGTTGAGAATAGACTGAGGGCATCAAGAATGAAACAGGGAAACCATTAAGTAGACTACAGTAGTACAATGATTCAGGTGAGAGATGATGGTGGTTTGAACCAGCGATGGAGGTTGTGAAAATGGATTCATCTGAAGGTAAAACTGAAAAAATTTGCTAACGCTTCACATGTAGGTTGAAAGAGAAGGGCAGAAGTCAAGGATGACTGTCTATATCCACATCTGTATGTGTATTTATAGCTTACCACTTATCTAACTACTATACATCCTATGTGAATGAATGTATACACATTTGTGTATACTGTGGGGATTCATTGAGCTTACGCTAATTCATTTGTGTTTGGTAAAATAAAGAGACCCAGTAGAATGAAATTTTGTGTACATATTCCTTATATCCATTACATACATTATTACATACATTACACATTCACATACACATGTTACTTCGTTGAGTTAAATACACAAAACAGTGTAAACTGTGCTTTACGGGCAATTTAAGAGATTTATCAAGCACAATTTTTATTACCTGCAATTTTCACCTTTCAAATTGACCTTAGAATCCTACTCCTGAGAGAGAAGTTCCTTTGTTTTGAACTGAGTGGCCCTTCCTTGATTTTAGCATGCACAGTTCTGGTGCCCAGGACTTAACATGTAGTTGAGCAGCATTTCTTTGAGTATCCTGTCTTCCTGGGGCTTGCTTAGCCCCTCTGTGTGTGCTGCCGAGCTGAGTTGGGATGGAAGGATAATATTCATCAAGAGGAAGGGCCTGCTTTAGAGAACAGGAATCTGGGCAGGTGTTCTGAGTTTTTTGCTAGGACCCTAGCACAGAGTTCTGTGTCATTTTCACCAATTAGCTTTTTATAATAAAATCTGAGAGTTTCACTGTTTCAGCAGTTGTCTTTTTAAAATCTCTGTCTCTCTCTAGTGTTGGTTTTCTATTGCTGCTGCAACAATTTGCCATATACGTACTTAGTGGCTTAAAACAACACAAATTTATTATCTTAAAGTTTTATTGGTCAGAATTCCATCACCCGTCATACTGAGCTACGATCAAGGTGCTGGCTGGGCTGCATTTCTTTCTGGAGGTTCTAGGGGACAACCTGTTTCTTTACTCATTCAGATTGTGGGCATAGTCCCATTCCTTGCAGTTGTGCAACTGAGATCCTGTTTTTTTGCTGGCTGTTAGCTGAGGGTGGTTCCCAGCTTTTAGAAGCCATCATGTTCCTTGGCTTGTGGCCCTTTCGTCCATCTTCAAAGCCAGCAACAGCAGGTTTAGTCCTTCTCACACCATATCTCTAACCCAGAGTGGAAAGGGTCTCCAAGCTTAAGGACTTGTGTGATTAGATAGTATCTCCCCGAATAGTCCAGGAAAATCTTACCATTTTAGTGATCAGCTGATAAGCAACAGTAATTTCATCTGCAACTGAACAGATAAAATCATGTAACGTGATTTTGCCATGTAACATAACATATTCATAAATTTGGGGACTAGGACGTGGACATCTTGGGAGGCTGTTATTCTTTCTATCCCCCCCCACACAACTGGCTCACATTGATTTTTTATCTCTTTCTCCCTTAACTATTAAAATTATTAATTTCATAAACCAATTCTTAATTTAAAATATGGATGAAACTCTTAGCCAGGAGTTGTTAAAGTGAATTCCTGCTTTGGTACAGTCTCAGTTTCCTTTGATTATTATTCTGGATTGTTATCATTGTAATTTACATAAGCTTTTCTTGAACTAGCCACTAATTATATCAGGAATTACATCCTATTGTAAAAAATGTGAACTGTCTTCTTTCTGTAGTGTCGTAGTTTTGAGAGTGTAAAAATAAATTCTAGGTTAAGTGCTATCTCAAATCATTAAAAACATAAACATTCCAAAGGTGCTTCCCGGCTCGCACTGGCAACTGTTCTTCCAAGTTTATCGTGGTTGAGATTTTGCTTTTCAAACTATTTCATGCCTATTTTCGTGTTCACTTTGGCCACATCACTTCCCCTGTTTAGAGCTCTAAATCAACTTTGAATTGCAAATTGCATTCTATCTATTGACTGAGTTAAAGTGCTTACTCAATTGCTTAGGAAAAAATGTTTCTTTGAACTGCTCAAACCCTAATAATCTTTGGCCAATACCTACCATAATTAGCAAGTCTATATATTATGCTTAATATTCATGTTCACTCAAGATAGTGATCAGTAATGTTTTGGGGGTGGTACCGTGTGCCATGTATTTTGCATGCGCTCTCTGCTTAAATTCCCATAACATCACTACAGGGGTATGTGCTATTGTTAATTCTGTTTTGCAGACAAAGAAATAAAAACAAGGGGGGTGAAGTCATTTGTCCAAGGCCATATAGTTGTGAAGTGTCAGCACTGAAAGTTTAGCTGACTGACAAGAATGTCTCTGCCCTTAATCATTAAGCTGTAAATGCCCCATGAAATGTACTCCCTTTTAAAGTGGCTATTTTACTGTTAGTATGAGGGCATGTGTGGATCAAATATCACTATTGCTTTACTGACAGGAAATTGAGTATTATAGTTGCCCTAATCAGATGTCTAATAGTCATAATTGCATCCTTCTATTTCCTCCTTCTATAAAAGCTGTATCATGGCAGGTAACCAATTTTTATAGATTATCATAGCCTATACCTTTTGTTTCAGCTAATAGGGTTTATTTTTTTCACCTGTTAGACCACACTTTAGAGTGTCTCCTATGATTGATTAGGGAAAAATGTTTCTCTATTGCCTCCTCAAAATTAGGGATGGCTCTGGGAAATATTTAAGAAGATACATAAATTTAATATGTAAGATAGGACTTTTTATACTCAAATAAAAATAATCATCTGTGCCACATTCTGGTGTTAGCACCATAGAATACATTTATTTGGAGACAATTTTAAAGCTGAAGGTATCAAAGAAAGTGATAAGAACAAAGAAATGAGTTCATTTGATTTCCTAAGATTCTTTAGGTAGGCTCTTCCAGTTTTCCTTTATTTTGCAGGTCTTTTCAGCCAAAAATAAGCTATAGTAACATCCTGTGATCCTTCTAAACAATTCCTAGCTCCTGGAAATAGATGCCAAGGCTTTATTATATGTGCAGAAGCAGGGTAGCTGGGAAACTATTACATAATTAATCTGCTAGAGGGTCCCCACCCTGGATTTCACAGTCTGGCATTCAGAATCTCACCCCCACTTGCAGGGAGACACTACAGGCCTTTGCATACCTCAGTCTAGGAGAATAAGAACTAAAAATGTATCATGGAGAAATCATGAGACATGTAAGGAGAACAAGCCCTAGGAAGGAAAGGCACAAATAGAACATACATAAAAGAGGATGTAGAATTAATGGAACACATACAGCAAAGGTTTAAAGTAAACATAGTCTATGCTATCAGAGAGATAACAGAGCATGGGAAACATGAAGTAGACCAGATAGTTATGAAGCAACAGCTGGAGCAATATTGTTCAAATATTTTCAATATTGTTCAAATCCAATTGGATATTCTTGGAATTGGATATTGTTAAACTAAATTACTGCATGGATATGTTGAATAATAAACTTAATATAGCTGAAGAACTAACAAGTGAACTGTACTATCAAGGTGAAGAACTCTCCTGGAAGATGTCAAGAAATGATAAATAATGGAAAGAGTGAAAGAAAGATTAAGAGAGAGGATAGAAGTAGAAGTATCAATGGCTAGCTAAAAGGACTTTCAGAAGGAGAGCAAAGAATAAATGGAGGAGAAAAAGTAACAGAAGAAATAATGAATAAGAACTCATGAGTAAGAACTAATAAATAAGAAGAAATAATGAATAAGAATTGGACAAAGATATAAATCCTTAGGGGCTGATAGAATTAATAAGAAAAAGCTACATTTAGACCCATTATATTGACTTTTGAGGACATAAAAGACAGCAATAGGTTCCAAATGCTTCAGCCAGGAAGAACCAGATACCTACAAAGTAAGTGATGATATCAGTCTTTACAACAGTAACACTGGATGCAAGAAGACAGTAATAAAATATCTCCAAACAGTTGATGGAAAATAACTTTGAACCTATGTCCATTGAACGTACTGTTTCAAGTTATCAAGCATATCAAAGTCACACAAAGTTCACTAAACAAGAGGGCCTTAATAAATTCCAAAAACTCAATATCATTCAGAACATGAAATAAGTTCTAAATTTAAGAAAATTGGAAATCAACAACAAAGCCTAAAGTTTAGACAGCATACTAAACACAATATTCATACTATTAAGTAAAAAAGAGAAAACAATGAGGGAAACTATAAAATATTTACGTTAAATGTCAATGAAAACACTATATGTTAACATCTACGGGAGGCAGATGAGAAAGAAATTAATAAATTTGAAACATTTATCAGAAAAAAAGAATGATTAAAATAAATTAGCTCAGAATTCAAATTAAGAAGTGAGGTAAAGAGCAGCAGAGTAAATCCTAAGAAACAAGAAGAAAGGTAAAGGTAGAATTGAATAAAATATTAAGAGAGAGGATTACGTAAAAAATTAGAGAGGATGCACAACTCCTGAAACTTGTTCTTTCAAACCATAAATAGGTAAAACAATGGCAGGACCTATAAGAACAAATGATAAGATATTTAAATAAACAAAATGCAGAGTGAAAAGTTGGAGTAAATATACATATAGTACATATTTAATATAAATACTTTATGATGTCACTTACATGTGAAATCTAAAAAAGTCACACTTGCAGAAACAGAGAGTAGAATGGTGATTACTAGGGGCTGAAGGGTGGGGGAACTGGGGAAATATTTGTCAGAGTACAAACTCTTGGTTAGAAGATGAACAAGTTTTGAGAATTTAAGGCACAGCAATGTGATTATAATGAGCAATACTCTATTATATAGTTAAAAGCTGCTAAGTGAGTAGATCTTAAATATTCTCACTGCAGGAAAAAATGGTAATTTTGTGACATGATAGAGGTATTAGCTAACACTACAGTGGTGATTATATAGCAATATGAAAGTATGTTAAATCAACACATTGTATACCTTAAACTTACATGCAATGTTATATGTCAATTATATCTCAGTGAAGCTGAACAATAAAAGAATATTTTGCAAATAATACTTGAATAAATTTTAAAATAAGTAATGTAAGAGATAAGTTTCTCCTCAAGTGGCAAAAAAGACAAAAATAAGAGAAAACTAGAATAACCACTAATGTAATTGAAATGGATTTTCAAAATTTCCCTTGTCCCCCAGGCCCTGATAGTTTTACATATGAATTCAGTCAAGCTGTCAAGGATGAGATGATTTATTTCTTACACACATTATTGCAGAAAAACAAAGTTAAAAGGGAAAGTTTGTGCAACTTTAAGTTAATCAACTTAATAAACTATTAAGTTTATAGGCCAGTTCCACTAATGAACATAGATGTGAATATCCAAAAGAACATATTAGCTAAGCAAATACAGCAGGTCATAAAAATTGTATTATAATGTAATTGTATCTGTCCCCAAAATGCCAGGATGATTCAACTCAGAACAAAATCTATCATCTTGACAGGTGTAGACAGAGAAGTGGATAAATGTCAACAATTATTCCTGCTTAAAATGGTTAGAAAACAAGCAATAGAAATTAACTTATTTAACATAAAAAAGACTATTAAAAAATAACCCTATCTATATATAAAATAGATAAACTAATAAGGACCTACTGTATAGCACAAGAAACTCTACTCAATACTCTGTAATGGCTTATATGGGAAAAGAATCTAAAAAAGGATGTATGTATGTATATGTATAACTGATTTACTTTGCTGTACCTGAAACTAACACAACATTGTAAATTATACTCCAATAAAAAATACAAAAAAACCTTATAGGGAATAGGATTTCCTATTTAATGGAAATCATTAGCCACATTACCTTTAATGCAGGGAATAAGATAGTGATTCCCATTCTTTCTGCTACTATTCAACCAGTTCCTACAGGCAAGTAATCAAGTCATCCTGGTTTGCCCAGGATTCTCCCAGATTTAGCACTACAACCTAGGAAACGCCTCAGTCCCGAGAAACCTGAGTGGTTTGGCTGGACAGTTATAGTATTAAAAGTGAAGTAGCTCAGTCCTAGAAACCTTCTCAGACACAGGCAAACTTGGACAATTGGTCAACCTACTACTAGTCTTGACCAAAGCAATAACACAAGAAAAAGATACATGAAACATAAAGATTGGAAAGAAAGATATAGAATTTTTATTATTTAAAAAGATATTATTTACAAACAAAACTCAAAAGATTATTGAAGTGCTAAAACCAAGAAAATAATGCAGAAAAATGCTGGATCAAAAATCAGCAATAAAAATCAGTGGGACTCATCAATAAATAACTAGAAATGTAGACTAATACCATTTATAAAAGCAACAAAAATTGTGAAGTATCTAGGGATTGTCTAACAAAGTGTACAAAACAGATTATGGAGAAAATGTTAAAGTTACTTTAAAGGACCTATAAAAAGAATCAAATGGTGAAACATGCCATGTTCATGAAGAAGATGATTTTTCATTTTCAACATACAAATTCCCTTTAAATTAATCAGTAAATTCAAGGCCATTCTAATCAAAATTCTTGCATATTTTGGGGAGGAGGGATGACTTGGAAAATTAAAATTTTACACAGAAGAATAAATTCCTCAAATGGTAAGATGATTTTGAAAAATAAAGAAAAAATAGACAGGTAGACAGGGGGAGACCAGTCCCATATTATAAGATAACTTACAGAATTTACACTAACAGAGCTTTTGGGTTCAAGATGGCGGAGTAGAAGGACGTGCACTCACTCCCTCTTGCGAGAGCACCAGAATGACAACTAACTGCTGAACAGTCATTGGCAGGAAGACACTGGAATGCACCAAAAAGGATAACCCACATCCAAAACTAAGGAGAAGCTGCAATAAGATGGTAGGAGGGGTGCAATCACAATAAAATCAAATCCCATAACTGCTGGGTGGGTGACTCACAAACTGGAGAACACTTATACCACAGAAGTCCACCCACTGGAGTGAAGGTCTGAGCCCCATATCAGGCTTCCCAACCTGTGGGTCCGACAACGGGAGGAGGAATTCTTAGAGAATCAGACTTTGAAGTCTAGTGGGATTTGGTTGCAGGACATCGACAGCACTGGGGGAAACAGAGACTCCACTCTTGGAGGGTACACACAAAGTAGTGTGCACATTGGGACACAAGGAAGGGAGCAGTGACCCCATAGGAGACTGAACCAGACCTACCTACTAGTGTTGGAGGGTCTCCTGCAGAGGTGGGGGGTGGCTGTGGCTCACTGTGGGGACAAGGATACTGGCAGCAGAAGTTCTGGGAAATACTCTTGGCATGAGCCCTCCCAGAGTTCGCCATTAGCCCCACCAAAGAGCCGGGTAGGCTCCAGTGCTGGGTTGCCCCAGGCCAAACAACCAACGGGGAGGGAACCTAGCCCCACCCATCAGCAGACAAGCGGTTTAAAGTTTTACTGAGCTCTGCCCATCAGAGCAACACCCAGCTCTACCCATCACCAGTCCCTCCCACCAGGAAACTTGCACAAGCCACTTAGATAGCCTCATCCATGAGAGGGCAGACAGCAGAAGCAAGAAGAACTACAATTCTGCAGCCTGTGGAAGGAAAACCATATTCACAGAAAGTTAGATAAAATGAAAAGGCAGAGGACCATGTACCAGATGAAGGAACAATATAAAACCACAGAAAAACAACTAAATGAAGTGGAGATAGGCAACGTTCCAGAAAAAGAATTCAAAATAATGATACTGAAGATGATCCAGGACCTTGGAAAAAGAATGGAGGCAAAGATCAAGAAGATGCAAGAGATGTTTAACAAAGACCTAGAAGAATTAAAGAACAAACACCTAGAAGAATTAAAGAACAAAAAACCAGAGATGAACAGTGCAATAACTGAAATGGATAATACACTAGAAGGAATCAATAGCAGAATAACTGAGTCAGAAGAATGGATAAGTGACCTGGAACTCAGAATATTGGAAATCACTGCCACAGAACAGAATAAAGAAAAAAGAATGAAAAGAAATGAAGACACCTCTGGGACAACATTAAACGCGACAACATTAGCATTATAGGGGTTCCAGAAGGAGAAGAGAGAGAGAAACGACCTGAGAAAATATTTGAAGAGATTATAGTAGAAAATTCCCCTAACATGGGAAAGGAAATAGCCACCCAAGTCCAGGAAGCACAGAGAGTCCCAGGCAGAATAAACCCAAGGAGAAACACACTGAGACACATAGAAATCAAACTGACAAAAATTAAAGACAAAGAAAAGTTATTGAAAGCAACAAGGGAAAAACGACAAATAACATACAAAGGAACTCCCATACGGTTAACAGCTGATTTCTCAGCAGAAACTCTACAAGCCAGAAGGGAGTGACATGATATATTTAAAGTGATGAAAGGGAAGAACCTACAACCAAGATGACTCTACCCCGCAAGGATCTCATTCAGATTCGACAGAGAAATCAAAACCTTTACCGACAAGCAAAAGCTAAGAGAATTCAGCACCACCATACCAGCTGTACAACAAATGCTAAAGGAACTTCTCTAAGTGGGAAACACAAGAGAAGAAAAGGACCTACAAAACAAACCCATAACAATTAAGAAAATGGTAATAGGAGTATACATATCGATAATTACCTTAAATGTGAATGGATTCCAACCAAAAGACACAGACTCGCTGAATGGATACAAAAACAAGATGCACATATATGCTGTCTACAGGAGACCCACTTCAGACCTAGGGACACATAGAAACTGAAAGCGAAGGGATTGAAAAAGATATTCCATGCAAATGGAAATCAAAAGAAAGCTGGAGTAGTAATACTCGTATCAGATAAAATAGACTTTAAAATAAAGACTGTTACAAGAGATAATGAGGGACAATAGATAATGATCAAAGGATCAATCCAAGAAGAAGAATTAACAATTACAAATGTATATGCACCCAACATAGGAGCACCTCAATATATAAGGCAACTGCTAACAGTTATAAAAGAGGAAATCGACACTAACACAATAATAGTGGGGGAGTTTAACACCTCACTTACACCAATGGACAGGTAATCCAGACGGAAAATTAATAAGGAAACATAAGCTTTAAATGACACAATAGACCAGATAGATTTAATTGATATTTATAGGACATTCCATCCAAAAAGAGCTGATTACACTTTCTTCCCAAGTGCACACGGCACATTCTCCAGGATAGATCACATCTTGGGTCACAAATCAAGCCTCAGTAAATTTAAGAAAATTGAAATCATATCAACCATCTTTTCCAACCACAACATTATGAGATTAGAAATCAATTACAGGGAAAAAAACCATAAAAACACCAACACATGGATGTTAAACAATACGTTACTAAATAACCAAGAGATCACTGAAGAAATCAAAGGGGAAATCAAAAAATACCTAGAGACAAATGACAATGAAAACATGATGATCCAAAACCTATGAGATGCAGTAAAAGCTGTTCCAAGCGGGAAGTTTACAGCAATACAATCCTACCTCAAGAAACAAGAAAAATCTCAAATAAACAATCTAACCTTACACTTAAAGGAACCAGAGAAGGAAGAACAAACAAAACCCAAAGTTAGTAGAAGGAAAGAAATCATAAACATCAGAGCAGAAATAAGTGAAATAGAAAAAAAGAAAACAATGGCAAAGATCAAAAAAACTAAAAGCTGGCTCTTTGAGAAGATAAACAAAATTGATAAACCTTTAGCCAGACTCATCAAGAAAAAGAGGGAGAGGACTCAAATCAATAAAATTACAAATACAAAGCATCCTAAGAGACTACTACAAGCAAGTCTATGCCAGTAAAATGGACAACCTGGAAGAAATGGACAAATTCTTAGAAAGGTATAACCTTCCAAGATTGAAACAGGAAGAAAGAGAAAGTATGAACAGACCAATCACAAGTAATGAAATTGAAACTGTGATTAAAAATCTTCCAACAAACAAAAGTCCAGGAACAGATGGCTTCACAGGTGAATTCTATCAAACATTTAGAGAAGAGCAAACACCCATTCTTCTCAAACTCTTCCAAAAAATTGCAGAGGAAGGAACACTCCCACACTCATTCTATAAGGCCACCATCACCCTGATACCAAAACCAAAGATACTACAAAAAAAAAAAAAATTAGAGACCAATATCACTGATGAATATAGATGCAAAAAATCCTCAACAAAATACTAGCAAACAGAATCCAACAGCACATTAAAAGGATCGTACACCATGATCAAGTGGGATTTATCCTAGGGATACAAGGATTTTTCAATATACACAAATCAGTCAATGTGATACACCATATTAACAAACTGAAGAATAAAAACCATATGATCATCTCAAGAGATGCAGAAAAAGGTTTTGACAAAATTCAACACCCGTTTATGATAAAAACTCTCCAGAAAGTGAGCATAGAGGGAACCTACCTCAACATAATAAAGACCATATATGACAAACTCACAGCAAACATCTTTCTCAATGGTGAAAAACTAAAACCATTTCCTCTAAGATCAGGAAGAAGACAAGGATGTCCACTCTCACCACTATTATTCAACATAGTTTTGGAAGTCCTAGCCACAACAATCAGAGAAGAAAAAGAAATAAAAGAAATACAAATTGGAAAAGAAGAAATAAAACTGTCACTGTTTGCAGATGACATGATACTATACATAGAGAATCCTAAAGATGCCACCAGAAAACTACTAGAGCTAATCAATGAATCTGGTAAAGTTGCAGGTTACAAAATTAATGCACAGAAATCCCTTGCATTCCTATACACTAACAACAAAAGATCAGAAAGATAAATTAAGGAAACAATCCCATTCACCATTGCAACAAAAAGAATAAAATACCTAGGAATAAACCTACCTGAGGAGGTAAAAGACCTGTACTCAGAAAACTATAAGACACTGATGAAAGAAATCAAAGATAACACAAACAGATGGAGAGATATACCATGTTCTTGGATTGGAAAAATCAATATTGTTAAAATGACTATACTACCCAAAGCCATCTACAGATTCAATGCAATCCCTATCAAATTACCAGTGGCATTTTTTACAGAACTAGAACAAAACATCTTAAAATTTGTATGGAGACACAAAAGACCCCGAATAGCCAAAGCAATCTTGAGGGGAAAAAATGGAGCTGGAGGAATCAGATTCCCTGACTTCAGAGTATACTACAAAGCTACAATAATCAAGACAATATGGTACCGGCACAAAACCAGAAATATAGATCAATGGAACAGGATAGAAAGCCAGAGATAAACCCTGGCACCTATGGTCAGCTAATCTATGACAAAGAGGCAAGGATATGCAGTGGAGAAAAGGCAGTCTCTTCAGTAAGTGGTGCTGGGAAAACTGGACAGCTACATGTAAAAGAATGAAATTAGAACACTCCCTAACACCATACACAAAAATAAACTCAAAATGGATTAAAGACCTAAATGTAAGACCGGACACTATAAAACCCTTAGAGGAAAATATAGGAAGAACACCCTTTGACATAAATCACAGCAAGATCTTTTTTGATCCACCTTCTAGAGTAATGGAAATAAAAACAAAAGTAAACAAATGATACTTAATGAAACTGAAAAGCTTTTGCAAAGCAATGGAAACTACAAACAAGAAGGAAATACAGCCCTCAGAATGGGAGAAGATATTTGCTAATGAATCAATGGACAAAGGATTAATGTCCAAAATATGTAGACAGGTCATGCAGCTCAATATTAAGAAAACAAACAACCCAATCCAAAAATGGGCAGAAGACCTAAATAGACATTTCTCCAAAGAAGACATACAGATGGCCAAGAAGCACATGAAAAGCTGCTCAACATCACTAATTATTAGAGAAATGCAAATCAAAACTACAATGCAGTATCACCTCACACTACTTAGAATGGGAATCATCAGAAAAATCTACTAACAACAAATGCTGGAGAGGGTCTGGAGAAAAGGGAACCCTCTTGCACTGTTTCTGGGAATGTAAATTGATACAACCACTATGGAGAACAGTATGGAGGTTCCTTTTAAAACTAAAATTAGAATTACCATATGACCCAGCAATCCCACTACTGGGCATATACCCACAGAAAACCATAATTCAAAAAGACACATGCACCCCAATGTTCATTGCAGCACTATTTACGATAGCCAGGTCATGGACGCAACGTAAATGCCCATTGACAGACGAATGGATAAGGAAGATGTGGTTCATATATACAATGGAATATTATTACGCAGCCATAAAAAGGAAGGAAATTGGGTCATTTGTAGAGACATGGTTGGATCTAGAGACTGTCATACAGAGTGAAGTAAGTCAGAAAGAGAAAAACAAATATCGTATATTAAAGCATATATATGGAAACTAGAAAAATGGAACAGATGAACTGGTTTGTGGGGCAGAAATAGAGACACAGATGTAGAGAACAAACGTATGGACATCAAGGGGGGAAAGTGGCGGGGAGGGTGGTGGTGGGATGAACTGGGAGATTTGGATTGACATATATACACTAATACGTATAAAATAGATAATTAATAAAATCCTGCTGTATAAAAAATAAAATAAAATTCAAAAAAAATTTACACTAACAAAATAATGTAGTAGTACAGTGACAGACATATAGTCAAAAGAAACAAAACAGACAGCCCAGAGACAAACTCATGTTTAAATAAATTGGTAAGTAATAGTAATGGAAATACAAATATATAGAGAATTGATGAAATAATTGACTATGCTATAGGAAAAAAAATTAGGTTGATTTGCTGTCCTCTACCAAATTTTTTTTTTTTTTCCGAATGCAACACTGAGGATTGTTATTGCTCCAGAGACTCAACTGTCCAGGCACACTAACCCTCCTCATAAGGACAGTTCTCCTCATATGTTCAAGGTGAAATCAAAAGTAAGTAGTTTTTGACTTTCCAATTTATGCCAGTTACCTAAGTAGCCATATATTTGAACAGCAGCAAAAGTATTGAATTAAAAATTAGATAGAGGACACACATATTAAATTGGTGAAAATCCATAATACTGGCAATACCAATTGCTAATGAGGACACAGAGCTACAAGAACTCTGTTAATTGCTAGTGGGAATGCAAAATTGTACAGTCACTTTAGAAGACAGTACAGCAGTTTCCTACATAGCAACACGTAGTCTCATGATATGATCGAGGTTAAGCAACCATATGTCTAGATATTTGCCCAAGTGATTTGAAAATTTATGTCCACACAGAAACCTGCATGTGGATGTTTACAGCTGCTTTAGCCATAATCATCAGAAACTGGAAACAACTAAGATGTCCTTCATAGGTAAACAGATAAAAAGATTGTGATACATTCATACGAAAGAATAGTATTCCATGATAAGAAATGAACTAGTAACAAGTAGTTACGAATGAATCTTAAACACATATTGCTAAGTGAAAGAAACCAGTCTGAAAAGGCTGCATGCTGTGTGATTTCAGTTACATGATAATCTGGAAAGGGCAAAGCTATAAAGATGGTGCAAAAGATCAATGACTACTGTGAGTTTGGGGGGAGGATGGAGGGTTGAATGGGTGAAGCAAAGGGTATTTTTTTAGGTGGTGAAACTATTATATATGATACTATAATGGATACATGACACTATGCATTTGTCAAAACCGATAGAAGTGTACTGCACATTAGTGAACTTTAACGTATACACATTTAAGAATCATTTCAGAGGTTGGGAGATTCCATGATAGAATGCAGAGTATGGCAAATAGAAAATAGTCTAACTGTATTTCAGATTATAAAACAACCTACTGAAGGGGTAAGGAGGAAAGGTACTGACCTAGGTAACTTTAGAATTGAGTCCAGTCCATAAGATGAAAGGAAAAAGAAGTTGTACATATCACCATATTCTAGTTGATAAAGTAGTTTATGACAAGGGTACAGGTACAGCTATACATTTATATTTGGAGTAAGACAATTAAGTAAATGGTGGGTGGTGGTGGCCAGATTGTTCACTATTGGAATGGGAGTTCACATATAAGCATGAGTAGGAGGCTACTAGAATGATATATATGGTAATGGATTAGGTTTGGAACATCAGTGTAAACTTATGTTTAGCTCAATATTGATACAAATGGCGACAAATAGAAATATTTATATTGTATATACACTAGTTAGTATACACACATATTTCTTGGCTTTGTACACTAAGAAAGTCTAGAGGCAGCAACACCCCAGGAACAATAAGCACCCCTAGAACCCAGAATTTTGTTTCTAATACCATTCTTCAACAAAAGGAACCAGGACTCATTGGAGAAGTGGCTAATTCTAGTACTGAAGCAGGATATACACAAGATGAACCTGGGGCAACTCATAGTGTCAGAAAGTTAGGAAGTGCTCAAAAAACCCCACAAAAATCCACAGTCATTGGAGTATTATGTCTAAGGGATCAAGAGGCAACTGAAAGAGTTCCCAATGCCCAAAGCTGAAAACAATTTAAGCAGCAAATAAAAATTTTAAGCAGCGAAAAAAAAAAGGAATAAAAATAATTGAATTACAATATGGGTATAAAATACATAGTTATGAGTCAATACCAATATAAATAAATGATTGAATAAATAAATAAATGAGGAAGAAGAGAAAAATTCCCCATGCAGAGGAGTTCCAAATGATTTCTGTAGATACTTCACCCTTTTAGAGGTGGAGCATAACTTTCCAATTCTTAAGTGTGGGTGGTGGATGGTAGCATCCTTCTAAATAGTATAATGGAAAGGGAGAAAACAAGGGTAATTTTGCGTGGAGAAAGCTAACAAATATTAACTCAGGCAGTTGATGAAGTTTAATATCAGCTGGGTGATGAAGTAGTAAGTCATGCTGATAGTGTGTGCTCTTGATGTGATGAAAATGGCACTTAACTTCTGTGGTCTTAATCCCCCAAACACATAACCTCATTCTAATCAGAAAAATCATCAGACAAATTCCAACTGAAGGACATTCTACAAAGCAGCAGATCAATACTCCTCAAAACTGTCAAAGTTATCAAAAACAAGGA
The DNA here is from genome assembly GCF_003676395.1 of Aethalodelphis obliquidens. NCBI lineage: Eukaryota > Metazoa > Chordata > Mammalia > Artiodactyla > Delphinidae > Aethalodelphis > Aethalodelphis obliquidens. The sequence continues at coordinate 30,581,597 of NW_020837950.1, read as the reverse complement.
CAGGCTAAGAAACTGTCACAGCCAAGAGGATCTTAAGGAGACATGATGTCTAAATTTAATGTGGTACCCTGGATGGAATCCTGAAACGGAAAAGTAACATTAAGTAAAAAAAAAAAAAAGTAAAAACCCAAAAAAACCAATTAAGGAAATCTGAAAAAAATGTATAAACTTTAGTTAGTGACAATATATTAATATTGGTTCATTAATTGTAACAAATGTACCATAGTAATGTAAGATATTAATAATAGGGGAAACTGGTTGTGGTGGTATATGAGAACTCTTTGTACTGTTTTCACAATTTTCTTGAAAAGCTAAAACTATTCTAAAATAAAACATTCATTAAAATATAAAGTTAATGGTCTTCTTACCACTATCCTGAGAACTTTTACTTCTCAGCTTATGTTCACTGAGTGTGAATCCTGATGTCTTTATCCAGAAGCTTCTTTTAAAGGCTTTTCCTTTTTCTGTGGGCTATTGAGAGTTTATATTAATTTCAGAATTTCAGGGGCATGACAGCTCCCTTAAAGCTTTTGGTAAGCTACTTCTGGGAGAAAGATAAGAACCAGGGCCTATGGATGTAAGTTAAAGGGAGGTAAACTTTAATTTTTTGGAAGAAAATACATACTAGTGATTAGAATGGGATATAGATGAAATGGCCTGCCTCAGGTTGGCTTCTCATGTCTGGAAGATTTTTAAACAGAGACCTCTTTTCAGATCTATTATGCATGGAGGTATAGATGAAATGCTGAATAAGAAGGTTAGAAGTCTTTTTTACTATGATATTCTGGGTCTCTACTGAGTTGACAGTCTACTCCTGCAACCCAACCTCACTTTTCACTCACTCATTTATTCATCCAACAAATATTTGTGAATCACCTACCAAATGGCTGATACTTCTCCAAGCCCTAGGTGTATGGCATTGAACAAATAGAAACATGTCCTTCTCTAGTCCACTGAGAGCAAAGTTTTGTTCTGTGGAACAGATCAGGGATGGTTCATAGAAGCCCTTTGTCAGTTAGTTTCAAAGACCACTATTATTCTCTTTAGAGAACCATCTAAAAGGAATAAAATCCTAAGAGTTATTGACTATAAACACTATGAAAATACTTCAAGGACATACTTTACTCTTATTAAATTTTTTTGGGTGGAGGCAGGAGGAACCTAGTTTTGTTGGTCAGTATCTTCCTTTGCCTAACCTAGGTCATCATTCTCCCCAAGATACAAGAAACTAAGAACAGCTGTGCTGAAGACAAAAATGTGTATAATTTAAAGAGAAGCGGGTCATTTAAAATTGTCACCTTCCTTGTGCCTATAAAGTATCATATAATTTAGAGAAAATCATTCCTTTTAGTTCTGTTTTGGGGCTAATAATTCTCCTTTACAAATAACCACAGATGTTCTCAAGTGAAACTGTTATATAAAGTTCAAATGAATGTAGGTATTTCAAGAATTTTGCTTAGATATTCATTAATTTAGGGATCAGAAAAGGTCAACCCATATAAAAAAGGGAGGCAATATTTTATCCAGTGCCGACTATGTGAACTTTTCTTTTTTATGATTTACTTCACTACCTACAATAACACTTGGAGGCTCAAAGAGTTTAAATAATTTACTCATTTAGTCTAGCTAACTGAACTGCTAAGTGGAGGAGCTAGGCATCAAGCCTACTTGGAAACCTGAGCTCTCTCCCCAAAACCAGACTTCTGGAAGTGATGAAAGACAGCAGGAACTCTATTTCACAAGGTTGCCTTGGCCTTCTAAGACAGATTTATTTATTTTCTCTACAGATGTTTCTTGGAACATCTACCATGTTTCTGATGTTACACTAGATGATTGGGACACATTCCTGAATAAAATAGACATGGTTCTTTCAGTGTGGAACTTAGAGCCTGGTAGTATAGTCAAACAGTAAACAAGTAAATTTAATAAAGCTATGTAACAATCAAGAGATAAGGGCTTAAGTAAGATGAACAGGTTGTTATGACAGAAATCAGTGAGGATGGGGAGAAGGTTTCACTTAAATGAGTTGGTGAAAGTCCCTCTGGGCATTGGTATTTAAGCTGGTATTTAAAGATGAGCAATTGTCAGCAGTGAAAGGTCAGGGAACAGAGTATTGTAGGAATATCTGAAGGTCCAAATATGTTTGACATTTTATTCTGTAATACGTTTTGAGTTAAATTTTGTTTAAGGTGTGAGGCTTAGGTTCATTTTTTTCCTATAGATAACCAGTTACTCCAGACCCATTTGAGGAAAAGATTACCTTTCCTCCATTGAATTGCTTTTGCACCAAGTCAGTTGGACTGATTTCTGGGTGTTGCATTGTGTTGAATTGATCTATGTGTCTATGCCCTCACCAATTCCACATAGTCTTGATTACTATAGCTACATAATAAACCTTGATATTGAGTAGACTGATTCCTTCCACTTTATTCTTTTTCAAAATTATTTTAGCGATTCTACTTCCTTTGCCTTTCCATATACATTTTTGAATAATCGTGTCTATATCTACAAAAATACTGCTGGAATTTTAGTGGGAATTGTGTGAAATTTGCATATCAATTTGAAGGAGAATTGATATATTTGTTATATTGAGTCTTCCAATCTATAAACACAGTGTATCTCTCCATTTATTTAGATCTGCTTTGATTTCTTTCATCAACATTTTGTAATTTTCAGCAAACAAATCCTGTACATTTTTTGTTAGATTTATATCTAAGTATTTCCTTTCTTGAGTGATGGTAAATGGTATTGTATTTTAAATTTTGGTTTCCATATGTTCATTGCTAGTATATAGAAATACAATTGAATACAATTTTGTAGATTTCTTTTATCTTGCAACCTTGCTGAACTCATTTGTTAGTTCTAGGAGTATTTTTGTAAACTCCTTGGGTTTTCTACATAGGCTATCATGTCATTTGCAAATAGGGATTATTTTATTCTTCCTTTCTGATAGGCATAAATTTTATTTTCTTGCTTTAATGCATTGGCTAGAACTTCCTGCACAATGTTGAATAAGGGTAGTGAGAGCAGACTTCCTTGCTTTGTTACCCCTCTTAATGGAAAAACATTCAGTCATTTACCATTAAGTATAATGTTAGCTGTAGGTTTTCTGTAGATGTTCTTTATCAAGTTGGAGAAGTTTTCTTCTGTTTCTATTTCTCTGAGAGTTTTTTTAAATGAATGGGTATTGAATTTTGTCAAATGTTTTTTCTGCATTAATTGGTGGGATCATGACTTTTTTTCTTTAACCTGTTAATGGTGGATTAAATTGATTGATTTTGTGATATTAAATCAACCTTGCACCCCTTGAATAAATCCCATGTGATCATTGTTTATAATTATTTTTATTTATTGCCGGGTACTATTAGCTAATATTTTAAGAATTTTTGTATCTATATTCTTGAAGGATGTTGATATATAGTTTTCATTTTTAATACTCTCTGCCTGGTTTTGATATCAAGGAATACCTGATACTAGTTTCATAAAATGAGAGTATTCTTTTCTATGTTCTGTTAAAGATTGTGTAGAATTGGAGTTAATTCTTCTTTAGGTGCTTGCTAAATTTTTCTGATGAAATCATCTGGGCCTAGAGATTTCTTTTATGAGAGTTTTAAAGTTATGAATTCAAAGTCCTTAATAGTTACAGGCCTGGGCTTCCCTGGTGGCACAGTGGTTGAGAGTCCGCCTGCCGATGCGGGGGACACGGGTTCATGCCCCGGTCCGGGAAGATCCCACATGCCGTGGAGCGGCTGGGCCTGTGAGCCATGGCCGCTGAGCCTGCGCGTCCAGAGCCTGTCCTCCGCAACGGAAGAGGCCACAACAGTGAGAGGCCCACATACCGCAAAAAAAAAAAAAAAAAAAGTTACAGGCCTAATTAATATTGGGTGAGTTGTGGTAGATTGTGTGATTTTTTTTGGAGGAATTAGTATATTTCATTTGAGCTATTAATATCATGTAGGTAGAATTCTTCATTGTATTCCCTTATTATCCTATTGTTGCCTAAAGCATCTTTAGGGATATCTCCTCTTTCATTCTTGATATTGGTAATTTGTGTCATCTTCCTTTTTTCTTTGGCAGGCTTTGATTTTCTTTATTTTTCCTGTTTTTAATGTCCTTGATTTCTACTGTTATCTTTATTGTTCCCTTCCTTCTGCTTTCTCTAGGTTTATTTTGCTTTTCTTCTAGGTTCTTGAGGCAAAAGCTTAAACTGTTGATTTAAGACTTTCTAATGTATGAATTTAATGCCACAGATTTCTCTCTCAGCACTAGTTTTGTTCCACAAATTTTGGTACATTATATTTTAATTTTCATTCTATTCAGTATATTTTTGATTTCCTTTGAGACTTCCTCTTTGGCCCATGGATTATTTAGAATTATTTTATTTAGTATTTGAGTATTTGGAGAGTTTCATTTCTTTCCACTTTTATTGATTTCTAATTTGATTCCATTGTGGTCAGCAAACAAACAGTGTATGATTTCAATTCTTTTAAATTTGTTGAGGTTTAATTTATTGCCCAAGATATGGTATCTTGTTATATGTTCTATGGTTATTTGAAAATAATGTATATTCTTTTCTTGTTGGGTGAAGTATTTTATAAATGCTGATTAGACCTTGTTAGTTGGTGTTGTTGAGTTTTATATGCTTGCTGATTTCCTGTAGAGTTGTTCTATCAATTGCTAAGGAGTGTTGAAGACTCCAACTATAATTATAGATTTGTCTATTTGTACTTTCAATTTTTTCAGTGTTTCTTCACATAATTTGCAGCTGTGTTGTTTGGTGCATACACATTTAGGATTGCTATATCTTCTTGGTGTATTGACTCTTATCATTATCTAATGTCCCACTTTGTCTCTGTTAATTTTCCTTGCTGAAGTCTGTCTTACATGATATTACTATAGTAAATCCTGCTTTCCTTTGATTAATGTTTGCATATCTTTTTTGTTTTACTTTCAACCTCCCTATATCTTTATGTTTGAATTGAGTTTTTTGTACATACTATATAGCTTGGTCATGTTTTAAAATATAACCTGTTAATCTGTCATTTAATTTTTGTATTTAGACTATTTTCACTTATTGTAATTATTGATGTCTTAGAGATTAAGCCTGCCATTTGTTTTCATTTTTTAATTTTTTCTCTCTGCTTTTTGTTTCTCTGTTTCTTTTTCCTGGTTTCTTATTGTTTACTTGGAACAATTTTTAGAATTTATCTTGATTTATCTATCTATCTAGCATTTTTGAGTGTATCCCTTTGTATAACATTTTTAGTGGTTACTCTAGGTATCATATACACAAAATTTATGGGGTGATCATTTAATTAGTTTGGGTGGGGTCTAGAATCTTACCTCCCTTTATGTCCCTTTAGTGTCTCCTTTTAACTGTCTTAAATAATTCCTCTACATATATTTGGGACTACATTAGTGTTATATTTTTGCTTCAAAGGACAAACATAATTTAGAAAAGTCAAAAAATGACTATTATATTTACCCATGTTTTTGTTTATTATTTTCCCCTTTCCTTCCTTCCTACCAGTCTTCCTTCTGTCATTCCCTTCTTCCTTTTTGGTGTTCCAAGGTTTATTCTTTAATAATTTCCTTTCTGTTTAGAGAATTTCTTTAACCATTATATTAGGGTAGGTCTGCTGCCAACAAATTCTCTTAATTTTTCATAATTTGAGAATGTCTTCATTTCCTCTTCTTTCTCAAAGTGTACTTTTGCTGGATATAGGATTCTGGTTTGACAGTTTTATATTTCATCACTGGAAAAATGCTCTGCTACTTCCTTCTGGCCTCCAAGCTTTCTCATGAAAAATCTGCCATCATTTAAATTTCTTTCTCTTTATAGGTAAAGTTTCATTTCTTTCTTGATCTTTTCAAGTCTTTTTCTGTGTCTTTATCTTTTGGAATTTTGACTTTGATGTGTCTTGCTGTGATTTACTTGAGTTAATACTCTTTGGAATTTTCTTAACTTCTTAAATCTGTAGGTTAATGACTTTTTTCAAATTTGGGACGTTTCAGCCATTACTTTTTCAAGTATCTTTTCAGTTCTGCTCTCTTTCTTCTCTCCTTCTGTAAATCTGATGACAAAAATGTTAAATATTTTGTCATAGTCCCAAAAGGCCCTGAGGCTCTGTTTATTTTCTTTCTCTCTGTTGTTTAGATTGGATCATTTTTATTGTTCTGTCTTCACATTCACTGATTCTTTCCTCTGTCACTCCATTCTGTTACTGAGCTCACCCACTGAGGGTTTTTTGTTTTTAATATACTGATCAATGTATTTTTCACTTTTAAAATTTTGATTTGGTTCTTCTATACATTCTATTTTTTTACTGAGATTTTTTAAAATTTGTTTGAAGAATATTCATAATTGCTCATTGAAGCCTTTTTTTCTGTGACTGCTTTAAAATATTTGTTAGTTAATTCTAACATTTCTGTCTTCTCAGGGTTGGCATGTATTGATTGTCATTTTTCATTCAGTGAGTGGTCTTCTCAGTTCTTGGTATAATTAGTGATTTTGGTTTGAAACGTGGCCATTTTGGATATTATGTTATAAGACTCTGGATCTTATTTAAGGATCTATTTTAGCTAGTTTTGTTGTATACTGCTTTGGGAAGCAAAGGGTGGGGGGATCTGCTTCATTATCATCAAGTGATGGTAGAATTCCAGGTTCCTATTGATACATCTGAAGGTGAGGACTCCTCATTACTGCTCGGTGGGGTGGGAGTTCTGGCTCCCCAGTAAGCCTCCATTGATGTCTCTCTGGCTTGGAGGGTCTGGGGCACCTTGTTACTAATTCCCATGTGGCCTCTATTGACACCATGGTGGGGGTAACTTCATGGCTGGGTTGTGATAAAAATCCTGAGTGTTCACTAGGTCTCTTTAGACACACCCTCCCCCAGTGGGGAGGGTGAGGAATGCCTTATTAATGCCTAATTAAGTTTGGACTTCCAACAGGTCCATATGCAAAAATGAACTTTGATCTCTACATACCTCACATCATATACTAAAAGTAACTCAAAAATGGATCAAAGACTTAAATGTAAGTACTAAAATTATAAAATTTCTAGAAGAAAAGTGATATAGTTTGTTTATAGCATTTATCACTATCTAAAGTTACTTTATTATCTATTTCCATGCTTCCTTATCTATTAATTTTCTACTTATTACTGAATGTCTCTTTCCTAGTGAAATGTACATTCCATATACATATAGATCCAGTAAAACATCTCAAGCAGGAAGCTTTCAATAAATATTTCTTGAGTGAATGAACGGAACTCAGACCAAAATGAGCTGTCTCCTAAGAAGCAATGCTGTATGCAGATGAAGCAAACTGGAAGGGAGCTGATGCAGGCTAAAGAAAAAAGGCACTCGTAGTCAACATTTTCATTTAAAATTAAATGATCAAAACTAAATGGCTTTTATAAAAAACTCACTTTAATCACATGTGTAGAAAATGAACAAGTAGCAAACTCACATACCCCAGTGCAGGTGCCTTTCAAATCACCCGATATTCAACTTTTAGCTTTAAAAATACTTTGCTATGTCAAAAGGTTTAGTACCAAATAAATTTGTCAGATTCTTGGTTTTCTATGGCTTTGCTGTCAAATTGGCTCTATTCTCATTCAACTGTGTTTACTTTTACTGCAGAGGTGTTATCAGGTTGACTAACCATTTACACATATTTGTGTTTGTATACATGGCATGTGTATATCTGTGTGTCCTCTCTCATCAGAAAAATCTCTTCTAGGTGGCTGAGGCAGAATTTCTAACTATATAAGACAACAACATTAATTGGAATGCCAATAGGGTAAATGATTTTTGCATGTAGATGCTAATTGTATAGTGATATTTTTGTACTCTAGTGGGATCATGAATTATATTTCCTCCCTCTAAACTACTGTATTTGATTAAAAGTAATTTCTTCTCTCTTTTTGGTCTCTTACTCCCCTGTTCACACCTTACATTTAGTCTAAGATAGAAGAAATCACAACCCTTTTCTCTCATATATCCATTGTTCTGAGGCCAGAAAATGACTGAGTGTACAGGGACACAGAAAGGAGCTATTTTGTGATATTTTCCTTCTGTTCTTAATGATTAATGGAACATCCCTTTGAAGAAAACATATAAACTTATAGTATGTTAGAGCCAGAGAAAAAAACTTTTAAATTATACTATTATTACTACAACTATGCTTTATGCTATATACATTGTACATATGATGTACATAAATTACTGCATTTAATACTCACAACAATTTGCACAAGAATTATCCTTATTTTACAGATGAGGATACTGAAGCTCAGAGGGGTTAAGTAATTGCCCAAGGTCATACTGTGGATGGAGCATTTGACCCTTATCTCCCTGGTCCCAAATTCCATAGTCTTAATCTTTATACTATACCACTTCACCAATTCCTTTACCTTTACTTAAAAATATGGGGAAGGGACTTCCCTGGTGGTGCAGTGGTTAAGAATATGCCTGCCAATGCAGGGGACAGGGGTTCGATCCCCGATCTGGGAAGATCTCACATGCTGTAGAGCAACTAAGCCTGTGCACCACAACTACTGAGCCTGTGCTCTAGAGCCTGCAAGCCACAACTACGGAGTCCGAGTGCTGCAACTACTGAAGCCCGTGTGCCTAGAGCCTGTGCTCCACAAAAGAGAAGCCACCACAATGAGAAGCCTGTGCACCTCAACAAAGAGTAGCCCTCGCTCCCACAACTAGAAAAAAGCCTGTGCGAATCAATGAAGACCCAATGCAGCCAAAATAAATAAATAAATAAGGGGAAACTGATACATGGAGATAGAGGCTGAGTTATCCAAGGCCACAGGAACATTTCATTCATTTATTTATTTAATAAATGTTTAATGCAAACACTGTTTGCAACAGATGGTGTTAATCACTGAAATGTATGTAGGCAAAGAGGAATAAATTATAGTCTTGCTCTCCCTGTCTAAACGCTAACATAATTTTATTGGGAGAGGTGAATACATACAAAATTAGGGAAAGGAAATGAATAAAGTGGGAGGAGTGGAGAATAAAGCGGGTGTGGGGTGAATACAGCAATAACCCAAATTTTAAAATGCGAAAAGTGGGCCATTGCATGTTCCATGATTTAATTCTCATCACAATGGTGTCACTGTGGCAGTCTTAAAAGTCACTCAGGTTGAAGTCAGCTAAGCCTACAGACTAAGGGGCTTGCTCTTATATCTGTTCTTAGTAGCCCAGTTGGCTGTAGACATTAGTTAGCAGGCAACTGTAACCTCAATAAGAGCTTGAGAAAGCCTTAGACATATCTTCCAAATCATACTAAAGAAAACCTACAAAATTGTTGATCATTTAAAGGCATGGGAAAATACCTTTGTGGGTAGCAAGATAATAAAGAGATATTTCCTTTGGAGGGATATTGGTGACCACACTCATCTCTACTAACAGTTGCTGAGCAAAAATGTTTTATCTTTCAGATTACAAACTCTTTTTATCCTAGTTGAAAGAATAAAAAATTTAGGTATCATAGCAAAAAAGAGGACATAGTTTTGAAGGGAGATTTGTTTTCGTTAGGAGTTTAATTCTATCCATCAAACCCATTATCCAACCTTCAAATGCTTTGCTGTATGCGTGTTCTTTGAGTAGCTATACTTGATTCTGTACAAGTATTAAAACAGCTCAATTTTTAATTATATTAAGAGCCAATTCTTCTGACTCCAGATCTCATGCTCTGCCCACTTTGCCACATTGTCTCATCTCATAACTGAGTAGGAGTTCTTCCCACTTTTCGCATTCCATCTTTGTGGGTCTACTGAAGGCACAAAAAGATTTTTGTTGGAGCACAGCTCTCTCCTAGTCCAGCTTATTTGTGGTACTATTTGCTATGGCCAAAAGGCTGTTTTCCAACAAAAATCGATAAGAAAGTGTTTGAAAAGTCAACCTTATGAATAATTCCATTTTTTTTTGTGCTGATGGGGCTCGTGGCATTTCTGTGCAAAGTGTCAGTGGCTGACCTTACTTCCATTTCCTGCAAATTTATCTTGTCTACAGTATTTTGATCTTTTTAGCCTGAATAGAAAAAAATCTTCATAGCAAAACACTATAACACTAGAGGCTGATTTGATTTCAGGTTCTTGTGAAGGTTTTTTACCTCTTTATTGATGGAGGCCTTTGTTGGCATTTACAGGCAGTTTTACAATCCTTGCTTAGCACGGAAAGTAGGTGATCTAAAAAAAAATTTTTAAAAAACCTTTTTGAAGTTAATGCTTCCTTAACTTTATGTTTCTTAACAGAAAAAAAAATATTTACAGAGACTTAATCAAGAGGTAACACTGGAAGATTTAAGGTAACTGGCAATCAAACAGGCATTCAGGTTTCCAGGCAGAGTCCTTTGAAAGTTGGCCTGCATAACATCCATGTAATTTGAGTCCCAGCTCTGCCATATACCAACTGTATGACCTTGAGCAAATCACTTCATTCCTCTGAGCCTAGGGAAAATTTGAGATAGAAGTATTGCCTGACCAATCCCAGGGGGTAGCTGAGAGATTCAGATGCGATAATAAATGTGAAAATGCCTAGCTGACTATAAATTGCCTTGAAAATAAACAGGCCAAGATTAATAATAAAATTTAAATATAAATATATCAGATGTATTAATATGAGACCTGAATAGAAGAGGTTAGTTTTGCTAACAATGATTATAACTTCATCAGAATAATAATATTGGGTTGGACATTATGGAGGCAATAATAAAATGTCTCCCTCTGTTTTACTATTGTTCCTTGTCAAGTGAATCCTTTAAAAAGTGATATTTTCTTTTGTATGTGAATGACTTTGTACCTCTCCCGACTCAAACCTTGATTGTTCTTAAAGATGTGGCGGGGTGAACAAAGCATGATCTTGAGACTGAAGCAGAGGCAGGAAGAGGAGAAGTCAGGAGCAGGTGACTGGGGAAGAGAGTGGACCCAGGCTCCAGTGTTTTCATTATAATTAAACAAACATAAATGACACCTCTCAAATGAATTTAAACATTAACAGAAAAGACAGGTGTTTCAATTTGATAAGCAACAGAACAGATAAGTTAACTATTAGCCTGAGAAAACCTTTTAATATTTTGAGCCATACCAACCTCCAACAGCTGATTTATAGGCAACTTAACTGCTCCCCTCCAAATTACAATAATAATTTTAAAATATGTATAACCTCTGCAATTTTCAAAACACTTTCACATGCTTATCTTGCTTGTTTTTCACAACACTGTAAGGTGGGCATGGGGAACAGGAACGGGGCAGAAGCTTGTCTGAAGTCACATAGAAGACAGATATCCTATGGTATTTCCAAAGAAAAAAACATGTATTGGATTCTTGATCCAAGAAAGGTATAATGATAGCATATATCTAAATATTTTTACTTGACCTGACTTTGTCTTCAAAAAAATGGAAGTTCTAAGTTATAAAAATCACCACAGTAAGGACATTTCACAAACACCATAAATTGAAAACTCAGAAAGTTTTGTTACCAAATCCATTGACATGAAATCTCAATTATATATAGATTTACTAAAATTTCAGTGCAGATATTTGCTTCCTACAAATGAATCTCCCACCTCTTTCCTAGTTATTCTGAATCCAGCTTAATTCAGCAGTTCAAGCATACTTACATCTGCTGTATGTGAGAGAACACACTAGGTTTTATGGATTTCAATTGACTAGATTTTGAAAGAAGACTCTACATCAGTGCTGTCCAATACAACTTTTTATGACAATAACAATCTGTTTATCTTTAGGTCTGTGCTGTCCAATATGGTAGCCACTAGATGCATGTAGCTATTGGGTGCTTGACAACTATAGTCAGGAGTTAGGAACCGAATTTTAATTTTTTTAAAATTTTAGTTAATTTACATTTAGATTAAATAGTTGCATGTGGCTAGTGGTATCATATTGGGCTCTGTAGCTCTAGATCTTTATCTAGATCTAGATAAAGACTGTGCTGGTGATGTTTTCTATGGGAAGCCTTAAAGAAATTTCATTTTTAGATACATTTTATGTGGAAGTGAGGGCACTGCAAAACATTTTACCCACCTTTTTCTCTAACATACATATCCTTGTTTTTACTTTGTTATTGCGGTTCTTCCTCCCCTCCTCCTTCTCCTTTTCCAAATCAGCTTTGAATGTCTGCTGATCTAGTTTGGCATTACCATCACAGTTGTCCTGCTCTCTCCTCATTAATTACCTGAGTTCAGAGCTTCTTGTAGGTGGATTATTTGTACTTCATGGGAACACAGTGAAGAAACATCCTATGTAAGATTCTACTGAAATCCATCTTTTAACACAATTTCATTCTTTTCTTTTGCGGTACGCGGGCCTCTCACTCTTGTGGCCTCTCCCGTTGCGGAGCACAGGCTCCGGACGCGCAGGCTCAGTGGCCATGGCTCAGGGGCCCAGCCGTTCCGCGGCTTGTGGGATCTTCCCAGACTGCGGCACGAACCCGCATCCCCTGCACCGGCAGGCGGACTCTCAACCACTGCGCCACCAGGGAAGCCCACAATTTCATTCTTTCCGTGATACTTCCTCTTCTTCTTTTGGTGATGTATTAACAACTTGACTTTATTGATCTTTTTCTGATTCCTCTGTGAGAATCATCCCTTTCCAACATGAGAGCACAATGGCTGTTATAATAATAAAATCCATAATCATATCTTGGCCCCCATGGTTTTGCATAGTTTGGTATGTGACTGGGGAAAGCTGACATTTAGCTCCTGTTCTTCTACTTCTTATCTAGGTGACCTTGGTCCAACTGAATTGGGCCAAGGTCATCCTAGGTTTGTTTTGGGGATTAGGGGCCATCCCTGGCCTGAAGGGCCCTCAGTGAATGTTTCCTCCTATCTTCCCTTCCTCTGTTTAACATACCCCTTCAACCAGGAAGAAGATAAGTTTTGCAATAATTGAATGAGACTCCAAATACTCATAACTCTACTGAAATGCATTTTTGTCAGAGTAAATTGAGGGCTTACCCTGTTTCACATAGAGGCATTTATGTTTGAAATGGAAGACTGTATTTTGGCTGGCACATTTCAACTCTTAGAAAATGGGAGTATTTACCGGGGATATGGGGTTTCCCAGAGCTTAGTGATGATTTAATATTAGGAGATGTAAATGTTTTGTGAGGTCAAAGCAGCAAAAGGTGGGTATCTCTGTCTTATCCCTTAGGTTTCAGGGAATTGAACTAAACACTGACGCTACCTCTTGAATTCTTGGACAGATGTTTCATGCTAAAACAAGATGTTATTTTTTCGAATAAACTCTTTCTCCCCTTAGAGATGTGGGCTTATAATGCTTAAATCTCCATCAAAGAGGAAGAATCAGTTTTACATAATAAATGTAGAGAGAACATAATACAGCAGTCCTCCCTTATTCATGGGAATACATTTCTAAGACCCCCAGTGGATACCTAAAGCCACAGATAGTACTTGACCCTATATAGTATGTTTTTTCCTATAAATATATACCTATAATAATGTTTAATTTACACATTTGGCACAGTAAGAGATTAACAGTAATTACTACTAATAAAATAGAACATAAACTGTAATAAAATTTATGTGAATGTGGTCTTTCCCTCTCTCAAACTATCTTACTGTACTCCTCCTTTTTCTTCTTGTGATGACATGAAGTGATAAAATTCCTAAATGATGAGATTAAGTGAAGTGAATGACATAGGCATTGTGACATAGCATTAGGCTACTACTGACCTTCTGACCATACATCAGAGAAAGGATCAGCTCCTTTGGGTGATCCTGGATCATTGAGACATGATGAGGTCGACGACTGGACGTAAGGAGCAGATGATTTTGACAGTTGGGGATCACAGGCTGGATGGAGCTGGATGGCTCAAGATTTTCATCATGCTACTCAGAACAGCACATAATTTAAAACTTATGGATTGTTTATTTCTGGGATATTTCCATGTAATATTTTTGGACCATTCCATTTCTGGTTCTGCTCTCAATCTATTGTAGAGATTTACCAGAAATTATTCAATCAGTTCCCCATTTTAGAGTTATTTCAATTGCTTACAAATTTCAAGGTTACTTTAATTCTTAAAGGTGTATATTAATTTTGTGAAATCTTGAGGACAGTGGTCTTGTCCTGTTTATTCATTTTATCCAGTGCAGTAGCTATTAAAATACCCTTTTGACAGATGAGAAAACTGAAACTCTGAGGAATTAAGGAATTTGCCAGTAGTCATACGGTTGGAAAATAGTTGAACTGAACACTAAACCCAAGTATGACTGAAAATTCTGTTGCTTCAGTTACATCTGCATTTGATGGGTGAACAGAAAATGATTTTCCCCTTAACCCCCTCTGTCTTTTCAATATGATTTTTAATACTATTTCAACACCAACTCTACCTGGGCTGGGCCCACCTTCAGAGGCCAGGCTTAATTTCCAGGCTTATTCAGCCTCACCCTCAGCAGAGTAGTGAAAGAGTGCTGGGCTCAGGGGGCAATGAGCTACTCCTTGTGTATGGGCTATCTGGGAAGAGATAGGAACTCAACCTGTAGCTGTTGTTTGAACATGCAGAGGTATCTGGAAGATTATGCTTACGGTGTTTGTAAATTGACCTCCTGGTTGAGGGGCATGCATGGTTCATTAGTTTACACGTGGAGTTCTAATGGGGAATCCAAGTAGGCTGGGCGCCTAATTGCTGTGCTTTGAGATACTCAAATCACCAGAGTATAAAAAGTGTTATTTCACTCACACACACTTACACAAACTCTGAGGCCTTTGTTGCATACTGATTAAATAAATAGTCCTCCTTATGTTTCAAGGCTACCCTTTATATATGTTGGGTTTGATTGTCTTTTAATTAATTTTTATTTTACTGACCATAAATTAAAAAAAAAATTTGACTATTCTTATAAATAGTGCCTTAATGGAAGACTCAGCTTTTTAGCCAAGTAGACCCAGTCAAGTTACTTAGAGCCTTTGAGTCCTAGATTGCTCCTGTAGCAAATGGAGATAATATACTTAACATTTGCTGTGATGGGAAAATAAATGCACATAAATGCTGACTTATAAGAGGCACTCAATAGTACCATTATTGGTGTTATTTCAGTAGAAGCCCTCTTGTGCTGTGATATCAGGACTAGAAGGAGATGACTTATTGGTTTATTGGCATTTTCATTCATTATTCTTCTATTCAACATATATTTATGTAACATTTTCTGTGTGCCAAATTCATTGAGCTTGTGCTCTGTGAGGAGACACATATTAGTTTTCAATGGTTGCTGTAAGAAATTACCACAGCCTCAGTACCTTAAAATAACTCAGGTTTATTAGCCTAAGATCTGTAAGTCATAAGTGTAAAATGGGGATCACTGGGCTAAAATCAGGATGCCAAGCAGGGCTACACTACTTACCAGCAGCTCCATGGAAGAGTCCACTTCCATGTCTTTTCCATCATCTAGAGGCTGCTCCCATTCCTCGGCTCATGGCCTACTTCCATCTTCCAAGCCAGCAATGTTTCATCTTTCTGACTATTCTTCCATTGCACATCTCTTATGCAGACCTCAGTCAGAAAAGTTTCTTTTAAGGGCTCATGTGATTAAGTTAGGCCCACATGCATACTCTCCCCATCTCAAAGTCTTTAACCTTAATCACATCAGACAACATGAGTGACTAAATGTGAATTTGGAGTGTGATTTATTGATAAATGTTAAGGACTAAAGTGGAGCAGGCTAAAGGGAATAGGGAGTTCCAGAGAGGGGAAGGGGTTCCCACTTTGTATGAAGTAGTCAGGGAAAGTCCTTACTGATAAGGTGACATTTGAGCAGACATTTGAATTTGTTTACAGCAGAAAATTTTAAATAAACCTACATTTTAAACATTTTTATTAAATGTATGATGCATAAATGATATCTAGTCACTAAACCTCTAATAGAGTCAAGCAAGATGGGACACTAATCAAGCATCATCTACGTTTTCCCATTTAATTTTCTTTCACATGGACCAAGAGCCTACAGATACTGATTAAAACAATTTGAATTCATAATCTTATGGATTTTGACAATTTCTCCCCACTATTTTATAGTTATTTCCATGGCAATTTTTTTTATTAACTTGCCTCTTTCCACATTCATACTTTATTATTTTATATAAATATACTAGTAAATTATATAATTACAGTAACAGATACAACTGTAAATTGGGAATAAGTACAATTGACTTCTGATAAGCGTACCATTCAAATGATGGGAGAAGTATATGGATGTAGTGAAGAGTGAGGGTATAATAGGTGATGGCTCATTTTATGGAGGAAATGGGGAGAAGAATTGTTTTATCTAATGTCTTAATTAAGTGGTGATCTTTTAAGAAAGCTCCTATGGTCTTACTAAGTTGAATTCAGTCAGGCATAATATCCTGTAAGGTCATAATTCTAAATTTATGGTAAGACTGTTTAGTAAGTATTAGAGTTAGAGATAAAGAGTTTTTGTAGTTTAAAGCTAGATGAAGCCACAGAATTAGATTCTTTCAATATATATTCCAAGAAAATTTCTATTGAAGTGGTTTAGCTGATGCCCAATGTGACTAGATTGCCTAGATTAATATCCTGGCTCTCACACTGAATCACTGAGCTCAGTGCAAGTTACTCTCTGTTGCTCAGTTTTCTTATCTGGTAATTGGGAATAACAACAGAACTTATCTCATAGGGTTGTTGTGACTCTCAAGTAGGTTAATTCCTATAAAAAGCTTAGAAAAGTACATGGCATATAGTAACCCAGCACCGAGTGTTAGCTATTATTATTAATTAAACTGACATTACAAAATATTTGGGTGACTGGAACTATGAAAAATATGGTGAACATAGAGACCAAACAAAAAGGTCTGTCTGCTTAGTTCAGTTACAGTCGAGTGCTGTGTTTGTAATTAAGATCTTGTGGATATTACAGAGCATGGGAATCATCTGAGAAGTTCCAGGAAAATACAGACATTATCCACTTGAGAGTACTGGTTTGATAGGAATGGAGGAGGGTATAAGAAACATTATTTCTACCAAGCATTCCAGGTGGTCAGAGGGCTACTCTTGAGAAACACCAATCCATAGATTAAAGTTGAACACTTTAACATCATGTTCATTAAAAAAATTTTTATTTAATATTGGAGTATAGTTGATTAACAATGTTGTATTAGTTTTAGGTGTACAGCAAAGTGATTCAGTTATACAGATACATATATCCATTCTTTTTCAAATTCTTTTCCCATTTAGGGTATTTCAGAGTATTGAGTAGAGTTCCCTGTGCTATACAGTAAGTTTTTGTTGGTCATCATGCTCATTTTGAATGAATATATATTTATACTTCTCTGTGGGATGTGGTTACTAGTGCAGTCTGAAGTCCCCAGTATAACTGGAAATTTTTTTAAAAAACAATTTTAATTTAAAAGAAAAACTTTAGGACTTCCCTGGTGGCGCAGTGGTTGAGAGTCCACCTGCCGGTGCAGGGGACGCGGGTTCGTGCCGCAGTCCGGGAAGACCCCACAAGCCGCGGAGCGGCTGGGCCCGTGAGCCATGGCCGCTGAGCCTGCGCATCTGGAGCCTGTGCTCCGCAATGGGAGAGGCCACAACAGTGAGAGGCTCGCGCACCGCAAAAAAAAAAAAAAAGAAAAACTTTAAAGATATCAGAGATTAGAGGAACAACTGAGGAATAAATGAACTGAAATTCCAGAGGGGGATAATTATTCCAAGGTAAGATGACCTGTTTTTCCCTTGGAGTGTTTGCCAGTTCTGGATGTGTGAGGAGGATCAGGCTGGTCAGACAGCCTTTGTTGGGGAAAGAGAAGCTAGTCTGGATTTTAGGGTCATGAAAGACAGAGGTGATGAATCGGGACCTGGGACATCTACTGAACTGTAAGGTCTTGTGGATGGCTAGAGGAATGGGGCATGAAAGTAAGGCCAAAAGTTTGTAAAGGCGGAATGGAATTTTCCATAGTATTGCAGTCCTTAGGAGAGATCCTGTCCCCAATACATAAATCATCTCCCCCTTAGGAACTGCTTGGTAGGGGGAATAAAATCTCTAGAGAGCAGAATTATTTCTTTTCCAGTTTTTTTTGAGAGTGAGAGAGAGAGGAAGAGAGATGGAATTATCAGAAAGATTTAAAAATACACTTTAACACAGAAAGATTAAAAGTAAGATGATCAAAAAGATAGAACCTGCAAACACTAACCAAAGGAAAGATGATATAACTCTGAAAATATTAAAATAAACTGTAGGCAAGAAGCACTATTAGAGATAAGAATATTTCAAAATGAAAAGGGAGTCAATTCAACAGTATGGTATCTGAGTCATAAATCTGTATACACCAGTAATAGAGCTTTAAAATACATGAAACAAAAGTTAATAGAATAGAGAAATCCACAGTCATAATTGAGATTTTAACAGACATCTCTCAATAGTTGATTTAAAACAACAAACAAAAATCCGTACCCTACTTTGTTTTCAATTTTCAGTGTAGAATTATATTATATGGTCATTCAGATTCTTATTAAATACTTTTTTATGACACTCATTACTTTTTGAGGTAGTCCAATCCATTTCCAGAGAGCTCTGATCTAACTAATGACTCCGATATTATTAGTAGTAGTTTCTGGAAACTAATGCACAACAATAATATGTGTCCTGCTTGAGAACATCCAGTTACTTAGTGGCAGGTCTGGGTCATGAATCCTTGTCTCAAGGCTCAAATTTTTTTCAAAATAAATGATAAATCTTATCTGACTGTGTTGAAAACTTGAGGGTGGGGACTTTCTCTTGCCCTTTTTACAATATATATCTTTAGAAAACCCACACATCACTGAAGGCATGGGTGTTGGTGGTGAGGGAGTATCAGGTCAAAAACCACTGCCTTTGTACCCAGGGGGTATTCAAAGTGCTTCTTACTCACTGTGTAGTCTGGAGAAACCTACCCAAATTTTCTGAGCCTGGCTTTTCTCAACTTAAATGTGGATAATTCATGGTGAATTGTATTCTGAGGCTGAAAAGCTATGCTGTATTTAAAGAGCTGGTATGGTATAGGAATGCAATGTGTGTTAAATACGCAGTGCTCGATTAGTACTTAATGTTTAAGTAAGAGGCCCATGAGGGGTTACTGATTTAGTTATCAAACAAAAAAGGCTTTGAAACCTTTCAATGAGGAAGATTGTACAAGCCTATGTAGCAGGCTAAACTATACTAATTCAACACCATTATTATTTATTAGAAAACAGCATCCAGTTTCATAGCAGTAGCCCATTATGAACACAATGCATTTTTTACCTAAATGATTTTTAGGCTGACCATTATTCATTTATTCTTTAATGCTGTAAAATTTTCCTCTTACTTATTCAAAGTTTGAATGGCTCACAATGAAACTATTAATAAACTCCCTCTGTTAGAGTGATTTTTCAGCTCTTCCTGTCCAGAAAGCAGAGACAGATATGATAATAAGTGGGAACACAAACATATTCTCTTTGTGATATATCTCTGGTCATAGGACAGGCTCATTAATGTTGTCATGGCAACCATGCCCTCACAGGTTACATGCTTGTAAGTTTCTACTAAGATGCAAATCTAGCTTAAACAAAGCAAGCTTCTGAAGTGGCATGTCAACTTTCAAGGGGGAGGGTGGTGCTCCCAAGGATTTTATTTTTTCCATATTCAGTGTACTATTTAAAGAGCTTACTTCCTTGCTTTGTCTTACACAGTAATTTTTATTTTGTCCAAAAGAGAAAAGATAAATTAAAATGGAATCTAAATAAAAGCTCTCCTTTCACATTTATTTGCTTCCTGACATCACCTGCCTTATCATCCCTTGATGAGTCAAGGCAGATTGCAATGTCCAGAAGTCAGTCAAAAAATATTCAACCTGGGCTTCCCTGGTGGTGCAATGGTTGAGAGTATGCCTGCCAGTGCAGGGGACACGGGTTCGAGCCCTGGTCTGGAAGGATCCCACGTGCCGCGGAGCAACTAGGCCCGTGAGCCACAACTACTGAGCCTGCACGTCTGGAGCCTGTGCTCCACAACAAGAGAGGCCGCGATAGTGAGAGGCCCGTGCACCGCGATGAAGAGTGGCCCCTGCTTGCTGCAACTAGAGAAAGCCCTCGCACAGAAACGAAGACCCAACACAGCCAAAAAAAAATAATAAATAAATTAATTAATTAAAAAAATATTCAACCTAAATTCACTCT